>NW_006408566.1:13759928-13773084 GCF_000296735.1 Chrysochloris asiatica
GAAATGGAGCCAGAGATGATGACGTGGAGCGATGGAGCAGCTGGAGACTTTAGATCCAGAGAGGGAGAGCGACTGTGTGCTGAAGACCTGAGGGGTACGGGGAAGGATTGCATGGAGGGGATTGTAACCATGGCAATGAAACAATATACGATAGAATGAATGTAAAACTAATGTTCTCCCATGTAAACTATCACTTGCCAATCATTACCAATTTCTCTGAACGGGATCATATTAGAAGGTCCTGGATAGAGTGGGAGAAAATGTGGAACAAAACTTAAAATCATAAAAGAAACTAGGCTTAGTAGTTGGATAGAAGCGGGGGGAGCCTTGGAGACTATGGTTCTTCTTCACGGCTTAGGTCTGGAACGGAATTCATCACCACCATGACCCCCCTCTGCCACCGCTCCGCCACTTTACCCCTACCTCCCCACCCTCCCATGACTCAATTTTCAGTCAAACAAAAGATAGGATTATGAGAGGAACAATAACACTAGTGAGGAATGCAGCCAGTGGAGATCAAAAGGGCAGCCTTTACCCAAGGACAAAGCTCAGAGTGTTTAGGAAAGACTGAAGAGTGGAAACAGAAAACCCAGGTAGGAGGTGGGATAAGTGATGTTACATGGAGGGGATTGCAACCAATGAGATGAAACAAAATGTATATGAATTGTTGAATGGAAAACTGATGATTTACTCTGTAAACCTTCACTCTATTCCCAATAAAAAGTTTTTAAAAAACAGAGAAAACAGTGTGAAGGGGACAACAATGGAAACCACATTTCTCTACACCTTGTTTTGTATTTTTTTTACTTTGAAATCATATAAATGTTTTAAATATAATAATAAATCAAGTCAATAAAAAAAAAAGAAGGATATGGGCATAGAGGAGTTCAGTAGCTAGCTGTGTGATCTCGGGTATATTATTATCCACTTGGCACTTTAATTTCCTCATCTGAAAAGTAGCAGAACAGAATCAGCCTCATGAAGCTGTTGAAGAATTTAAATGAGATGATCCATGTAAATGCTTAGTGCAGTACCTGATACAGACTAAACATTCAATACATGTCAATTATCATGATCATCATCATCATAACGTTACAAGAAAGTTTATCTAAGAGGTGGTAACGCAACTTCAAGCAGATTCTCTTAGTAGACTCTGTAAAGTGGGTCACTGTCAGATACGCGATATAATTTGCAATTGATTCCTTTATCTGGCTTTCCAGGAATTCCCCACCAGCTAGCACAGATGCTGCTTCAAAGATACATGCTGTTCTTGCGATGACCAGACGCGGCTCAGGACTGGCTCAGGCAGGACGATGGTGTGAAAGGTTAGGGTCAGAGGCTTTTCTAGTTCCAAGACGTCAAGCATTTACTATATATCATCTCATTAAATCCCACAACCAGCTTATGAGGTTGATTCTGTTGCTATCACCGTGTAGTGCATTGAATTCTGGCATGTAGGTCTCAGCACCTACAAGTCTCACCTTGTCAGTCAGACTGCTGTCACAGGACGGATGTGCCAGGAGCAGCCGTACCATGTCCATGTTGCCGTGGTGACAGGCCAGCATGAGGGCCGACAATCCATCATGGTCCTGCAGGTTGATGTCTGCCTGGCAGCTGAGCAGCGCCTGGACCATGTCCTCCCTGTCGTGGTTCACTCCCAGCATCAGAGCAGTCTGACCTCCCTGCACACAGAGCCACAGAGATGGAACCCTCTCTCACTCGGGTGTGCTCTCTGAAGGCTTCTCAAGAAAAGGGTCATTGGTCGGAATTTCCTTCTAATCTTGGTACAGGATGCACCCTTCTTTGCCTGCAAACTTTTAGCATTCTTCCAAGATACTTGTCAAATGCTACCTCTTTAACACCTTCCCTAACTCCCCAGGTATGTTGTTGTTGTTGTTGTGAAGTGCCATCGAGTCGGTTCCGACCCATAGCGACCCTGTACAGGTATAGGTTTCCTAATTCAGTCCAGCACTTATGACTTGGTATTGCAACCTGCCAACCTTTCTTTCTCATGAACTATGAGATATTTAGATGGCAGGGACAGAGTCTTTTTCATCTCTGTCTCCTCAGTGCCCAGCACCAAGGACATGCTGACAAGGGTTGAATGATGGAACAAATGAAGGACTCAGTGCTCCAGCATGTAGCTTCTGACTATTTGCCCAAGTCTGACTTGCTGCACAAGGTTTGGGCCTGCTTTGAAGGCCTCGGGTATTTTCACATTTTATAATCTTATCTTTCTAAAAATTATGGCAACTGTTTAATGACACCCAGAACCATCTTGCCTCAACAAGATACCTGTTTATATTTCCTTGGGGTCATTTGTAATCTGTAGCCACTGGTGTAGCAATGGACAAGAGTCAGAAAGCTGAGTTCAAGTTCTAGTACTGCTGTTTACTAGTGTGTGAACCTGGCGAGCGCACATCACTAGCCTCCCCTGAATTGTTGGCTTTAATTTCTTATAAATTAATGTAATAATGATCTGTCCTATGCACCTCACGAGGCTTTGTGGGAATCAAATGAGATACATAATTATAGTAATGTACAATAATAAATTTTCTCATTACAAACTAAGTATCGCTTCTCATTTCTCATAGATTTTTTACATATATATACAGCATCTTCTCATATGATTTTTTAATATTTTGCTTTCATGGTTCTCTCGGATTCTAGGCAAGACAAACTTGTCCAGCTGATTGGACATCAGGTTTTGTAAAGTTGTAAGAACGAGGCCAAGACTCTGTTTCTCTCTTGGTCAGATGCATTGTGACTCTGGGCACAGAGTCGTACACATAGAAAGTGCTGAGGATCAGTTTCTTGACGTGTTAATTGATTAAAGTGCCAATCTGCTGTCACTGATGGCTTAACTTTCTGGCCCACAATGCTGGGGTTTAGAGAAAAGAAAGGAGATTAGAATCAAAGCAATCCTGGCTCTAGCACTTACTAGCTTTGTAAATGTGGGTAAGGTAACCTCTCTGTGACTCCTACTTATCTGATAAAAAAGGAATGAATTTTAATATTACCTATCTTATAGGGTT
The DNA here is from genome assembly GCF_000296735.1 of Chrysochloris asiatica. NCBI lineage: Eukaryota > Metazoa > Chordata > Mammalia > Afrosoricida > Chrysochloridae > Chrysochloris > Chrysochloris asiatica. Next base: position 13,762,964 of record NW_006408566.1, read on the forward strand.
GTTTAAGAACTGAGTGAATTGCCACATTTGAGAAGACCTTCAGACAGAACAGAGTGCTTTGCCAGTGTTAGGTAAATGTTAGATACAATCATCAATATACAAAGCTTAGAGATACTGTATGGCAAAAGTTTGTCTTGTTGTAGGTGATTAATATATGGGAATGCACTCATATTATTAGATATCCTTGGCTCTCCATTTCTCTAGGGCCCACACAGATCTTTCCAGAGATGGCTGCTTACTTTTTGATCTGCTTTTACTCAAGCTCAGAAGTTATGGTTGTTTACTGGACTAACCAGACCACTAGGTTTCCATCCAGACCCTCTTTCCAAGTGTAATTAAGTCCAGATGATAATATCCAGATTGTGCTCAGTGTCTGTCCTTCTTCCTGACTCCAGGCCCCTTCTTCCTTCCTTGCCTCCCTCCTGGTTCAGTACATGCAGTTTAATTCAGTGATCATTTATTTACACAGTGCTACCGTATGCCAGGCACTGGCCCTGGAAACACACAGAGAAATAAGTAATGTATCCCCAGGAGACTCCCAGACCCCCCATTCACTCCCATTTAACTTGGTACCTTCACTTCTCATATCTACCAGGCCCCTGGGGTAGCTGAAGGAAACAGCTGTAGCAACATATTTTTGCCTCTCCTTTGGTGACTTGGGACCAGTTCCTTACCCTCTGAGAGCATCAGTTTCCTCCTCTGCAAAAATAAGGGGCTGATTTTCATCATGGGCAAGCATCCTCTCTAGCAAACGTTGCCAGTTCAGTAAAAATTAACTTGTTTATGGGAAACATAATTATTTAAATGAAACCAATGAGGTAGGTGGTTATAGAGGATGAAAACCACTCTGAAAACAAATGTCTGGTTCTTACCATCAGTAAATTGCTATTAGATGAAGTGTACAAAATAACTTCATAACCAGGATCAGCTACCATCTGCAATCACTTGTGATGGTGGTGGGGTGAGAAATACGGGTGTTACACATACTGTTATAGACCATTTTCCATTGGTCTCTTGCCTTTCTGGATATCTTATGAATGGGGCCCTATTCTGTCATCCCTTTTGTTCCAGTTCGTCTTTTTTTTTTTTTTTTTTTTTTCTTTCTCTCTCTCCAGTCTATCTTTTAAAGATGCTTGTACAGAAAACAGCTTTGAAAGAGAGAGATAGTATCTCCCTCTAAAGCAAAGGTCAGGCATGTTTATCGTCAATTATAAAAGATGCACATTCCCTAAACTCACTATTCCTCTCCCGTAATACAATCCACTTCCTGTACAGGTACTATGTGGTCCACCTCACACCACTCTGTGGGAACTGGAGCTTGGATGCAAATACTAATACTGTGCTTACTACTATTATTGTGAGTATAATTAGCTGTCCTTTTTTTCTGACACATGAGCCTCAGATCCTCTGCCAACCTACAGGCTAACTTATTAGCTTGAAGGTAAAGTAAATCTCAGACCCTCTATAGAAGTTGACAGTTTGGCTGGCTACCATCAATGATCATTCTAAGAGAAGAAGAAGAGTTAAATGCATTCCACTTGGTCAAAGACAGACAAGTGCCCTTTTGAGAAATGTCTACTGTTTCATGTGGAGTCTTGTCTAACTCAAAGTCCTACTGGGTAAAGACCACACCCCCACTTTATGTTCCCAGGTAGACAGGACAAGAAGTTGAACAGAGACATCCCAACTCTCTGGGTTTCCTCCTATACCTTCTTATTTGCAAAATCTTTCTTGGAATGAACTCTAAACTAGTTCTCTTATTTAAATGCTCTATAAAAGGGCCAGAGTATCAAATTTTGGCTCAAGTTAAAAAATTATCAGAGCTTCCCAGAGTGAAAATAAAGGAAGCGGGTGGATGAGGGCTGCTGTTTTGGTAGAAAGCAAATTCCCTTACAGCGTAAGTGTATAAGGAAGCTGGAGTCCATTTGGTAGAATTTTGAGAAAGAATACGGGGTAGATTTAAGTTACCTATAAGTGCCCTTTAAACTCTGAGACTCAAGGGAGCGCAATGCACTGGTAGAGCACACATGTCCGGACTCCGCAGCTGCCACCTTTGTTTAGGGTCTTACTTGATCACAGTAACAACTACTGTTCTAAGCCTGACCCACAGCACCCTTCTGGAGCCTGGGGCACGGTGTCACTCACACTGGTTGGCTGAGAAGTAAGAAGATAGGAGTGTTTGGAGGGCTGGATATTTAAAGGACTTGGGAAGTCCATCACTTAGGAGCCTGGTAATTGAGTCATCAGCTCACCCTGCCAATGACTGGGCTGAAGCTGCGAAATGGGGATTCTCCTAATCCTTAAGACTGCTCACTCAGTAGTCATTCCTGCCTAACCTGGCTATCTACACTTTCTCTCCATTATGTTGGGAATTCATAACTTTGTTAAAGGGCTTTGGGGAGAGAAGAGACAACAAGGGGGAGACCTTTTTTAAAGAACCAGCCCTCTAAAGAGCATCCTGCCTCGTTAGAGACCCAGAGGTCATAGATCAGGGTGGGTCACCTCTAGGGGCATTCCTTGAGCAGCCAACTAGCAAATGGCTTCACAGAAAGCTATCGGTGGGAATGTTTGGTTGAGAAGTTGAATCCAGATGGACTCTTCCATAGTGACAGTGACACAGAATAAATGCTTCACTGACCTCAGCCCAATCCTGCCTGGGTCTCAGGGACCTTTGAAGAAACCCAAATGCTCAGGCTTTGGATAGATGTCATCTGGAGGCCCAGCCTTCTTGGGTTAAAATATCTGCACAGATTTTCAGGGCATATCTCACCCCACTGGCAGAATAAAGCAGAGAAGTACCTCTGCATTAAGTAAAGAGGAGACTATGTTCACTCCTCCTACCTGAGAAGCTTGGATGTTCACATTTCCTTCTCTTAAAAGCTTCCAGACAACAGCCATGTCTTCACTGGTCTCTGCAGAAGCCAAGGGGGTGATCATCACAGCAGTAAAGCCAGCCTTGTTCTGATGGTCCACATTGCAGAACCCTGCAAGAGGAACAATGAACACGGGGTATGGAAATAACCCCTAACGTATCAGGGCCAATTCAACAGGATACTGCCTGCTGCTTAAAGGCCACACATGGAATAGAGGAATCTTTTTCACAGTGGTTGGGTCGCTGTTTTGCAATTTAGCAGCCTTTAAAACTGGCTTCAGTATACCAATGTTCATTGCAGCATTAATCACAATCACCAATAGGTGGAAACAACCAAAATGTCCATCAATATATGACTAATAAAATGTGGACTGTCCATACAACATAATATGATTCAGCCACAGAGAGAAATGGAGTTCTAATACATGCCACAACTTGAATGAACCTCAAAAATATGATGCTGAGTGAAGTAAGTCAGACACAAAAGGATGTCCTGGTGCGACGCTGTAGGATAAAGCGCTGGACTGCATGGTCGGTTTGAACCACAGGGTCAGTGGTTCAAACTCACTAGCCACTCCTTGAAAATCCTACACAGGATTGCCATAAGTCAGAACCGACTCGAAGTCACTTAACAGCAGCAACAACTTATATGAATGATCTACAATAAGCAAATGAATAGACACAAAGTCTTTTAGTAGTTACCAGGGGCAGAGGAAGAGAGGAATGAGAATTATCGCTAAAGGGGCAATGAGTTTCTGTTTGTTGTTGTTAAGTGTCGTTGAATCAGTTCTGACTCATAGCAACCCTGTATAGGGTTTCCAAAGAGCGGCTGGTGGGTTAGCAGTCCAGTGCTGATCCTAAAACACCACACCAGGATTCCTGTTTGTTGTTGTTGTTAAGTGCTGTTGAGTTGATTCCGACCCATTGCGACCCTATATAGGGTTTCCAAGGAGCAGCTGGTGAGCACCACCGACCTCGCAGTTCAAACAACTTTGTAGTCTGACACATTAGGCCACAGCGCCACACCAGGACTCCAGGATTCTTGTTTGGGGTAATGTAAAACTTCAAAATGGATAATGGTGATGGTAACACAGCATGGTAAATATAATCCATGCCACTTTAAATGGCTATGATGGCAAATTTTTGTTATATATATTTATCACCACAATAAAATAATAATAATAATAAACTGGCTTGTTTTCAACCTCCCTGAGGAAACACAGGAAGAAGGGTCCACAGCAGAGTTAGCAACAGCCGAGGGGTCCAATGACCTTGGCTGTATTTTCTAACTCAGAGTAAAAAACATTATTCCCATTTCATAGATGAGGAAACTGAAGCTCAGAGAGGTGACACAAACTGCTCACATGAAAGTCAAGTGAATTGGATCCACATCTAGTGGTCCTAAAGCCCATCACTCACCCTACCAAGCACACAGTTGATGGAGTCTTCTTTGTCAACATCAGTAGAAATTTATAACGACCAAATATTAGGTTGTCCGTTCTCTGACCTACTTGGAGAATGCCTACCACACAAGTCTATGAGTTACTTACAGACATGGGGTATATGTATCTGATCTTTAGACTCGTTCTGCACATTATAGGTATAGCCAAAGTCTCATAGCCTTCCTGAAACCTAGTTTGTGTTTGTAGGAAGAGCCTGGATTTAGAGAGTGACAAAGCTGGAATGGAATTCTGGCTTGGTTACATACTGGCTGAACCTCAGTTTTGGAAAATGAAATTAATATCTGCTTCACAATCCCTGAAAGGACTGTGCATGGCAACATGAATGTATATCTTACTTAGCACAGTGTCTGGGACACAGAAGGCATGCAAGAAGCTGTAGTTGATACTGTTATGTTCTATGAGGAAAGGTCCCTACATTGACCATAATTAACAGAACACAGAGGCATTTGTCATTGGATTATGTTTTTTCTCCATTGAACTATCACTTTTATATGATCCATGAATCCATGAAGAACTGAAATCTGATAAAAATCACTCAGTGTTAGGTCTGTAATTTAGTCTTCCTTTGATGATGTGGGAAGTAATTAGATCTCAAAAAACTAAAGAAGAAAAAAAAAATCCAAAAAACCCAGATGTGTGTCATAACAGAACTGTGTTCCATAGGGCTTTCTATGGCTCATTTTTTTTTTTTTTTCTGAAGTAGGTCACCAGGTCTTTCTTCCTACGTTCCTCTGGGTGGATTCAAATCACCACCCTTTCCATTAGCACCTGAGCACGTTAACCTTTTGATCCATCCAGGCAGAATTTTAGTCTGTCATTATGTATATTTATGTCATATGTTTATAGCATAAAACAAGAAAGGCAAAAAGCCTCAAAACTGCTTAACAAAATTTTAGAGGATTGGAAGTTTTAAAGTTTTGGAATTTACTTAGCTCCCAGGAATCTACTCATTCATTTGACAGATTCATTCAACATTTACTACGTGGGAGATGCAAAAAGTTTGTGGAAAAAGCGGATTGAAAATAAGTATGTGTCGGCCAGGAACTGTTCTAGGGACTGGTGAAACAGGCATGAACAACAAAGACAAGAGCCATTCTTGGAGTTCATATTCTGTTAGACAGAAAGACAAGCAAAGACCATCTACAGTCATAAACAGGGTACTCCCGAAGAGAGAGAGAGAAAGAGAGATGAGGCAGCCACTTTACAGGAGGTGACTTGTGAGGAGGTGATAGTTTAGCTGTGACTTGAATACTGAGAAGGAGGCAGTTATGAAAGAGCCTTAGGAAAACAGTCCAGACAGAAAGAAAGAAATTGCAAAGGTCCCAAGAAGGGAAGGAGCTTGATGAGTCTGAGGCCAGCACACTTAGGGAAAGAGGAAAGTATCATGGCAGCAGGGATGGAAAGGTAAGGCAGGAGCTGGGGTGTATGGGATCTTGAAGACCAGGATGGGGATGGTGTCTTTCATTCAAGAGCAGCATGAAAGGATTTAAGCCTGTACAGATAAGATTCAAGTTGGGAGAAAGCTGCTGGATCCTGATTTCATATTTCTTAATGCCCCATTAAACTTGCAACTCAGGCTCCTAAAATAAGGATCACAAATACAGCATATGCTCCAATTCCTGGGCGGCAGCAATGGAAACAGCCAACTCATGAGCCTTGACCTAAAGTCCTAGCAACATACTTACTCACTGAGTTATCTAGGCAAGGGTGTTCCCTTCGGTGTCACCTTCTTCATCTCTAACACAGAAATGATAATGCTTAGTATTACAGTTGTTATAAGATGAAATGATAAAATGTATGTCAATTGCTTAGCTAACTAACTCACTGCTGTTGGCTCATAGCAACCCTATATAGGGTTTCTGAGGTTGCAGATCTTTAAGGGAGCAGAATGCCTCATCTGAGACAGTTCCTTGGTCTGCTGAAACTCTACCCCTCAATGCAACAGGACATATTCTCATTTCTCAGTCCTTAAGACACATTCTGCATCTCTCTCTTATGAATCATCATCCTATTTCACCCTGATCATTAGGTTGTATGTTCATTAGAAGCTGAGGTCTCACACCTGGCTCACTTTTGCATCCCATGTAGTAGCCAGTATAGGCCTTTTATATCTGACAAGGGATGAATGAATCCAACAGATGAGATGGAGCCACGGCCTTTGTTAAAAAGTATCTTATGAAAATGGTTAAAACATGATCATCTCTAGAGGCAATGTGTCAGACAGCCAGAGTTCAAATCCTCACTATCACTTACCAGCACTTGGACCTGAGCAAGTTTCATTACTTTCTGAGCCTCAGTGTCTTCAACTGCAAAATGAGGATAATACCCACGTCAACCAAGAGCATTGTGAATAATAAGTGGCATAAAAAAGACAAAATGGTCTAGCTCAGTTCCTGCAATACAGGAGAAACTCAGAACAGTGAGGAATGTCCTTGATGGATAGAAGTGCAATACCTGAATTGCCCTACACAGCCGGACCTCGGCTGAGCAGATGCAATCATTTCTAACCTGTTTCCAGCAGCAGCTTCACAATGGAGAAGTTGGAATGGGAAACGCTGTAGTGAAGGGCTGTGTTCCCATTGCCATCAGCCAAGTTGACAAGCAGCTTTAGTAAGTGGGGAGAGTGTGACTGGACCCCACGGAGGTAGGTAGCCACCACAGCAGGGTTAGATGACTTCCGGCTGGAGATGCGGAACCACTCTTGACTGACGGTATTCAAGCTTTGCCTCTGAAATACCAAAAGTTTCTAATTCCAGAAGGGTACCTGGTCTGGAGTGCCCCAAATGGGGTGCTAGTTTCCACTAGGAAAAGTCAGCTTGGGATGTTGACTTCTACCTTTATCCCTTCAGCTGCTTCCAACTCTCCATGTGATTTATTCCTGGAGGGTTCAGAGTTGGGGATTAACCACATACTTTGTACCTGTGCAATCACCCCCAGGTAAGGTAGAAATATAGGAGACTAGGAGAGAAATACCAGCAATAAGAACCCTACTACATGACAGTCTGAGACAACTATAAATTTAGATCACATCCCTGCATACATGAAATAACCATGATTCTCTCTTTCACACTCCTGGTTTCAGCCTGTAGTAAGAACGAAAATATAGCTTAGTTGTTTAATTCACTTAAGAATAAATAATCAGGACTTTGGTCAACATCTATGTTGCGTACTGTTTCTTTAACGATCTGGGAATAGCTATTTGCTAAATAAACTAAATGATATAGTAAAAATAGTAAAAATGACCTTGCCCTATAGAACTCTACCAGGGCTCTTGTGTGTTTTTAATAGGCAGCGCTGGAAAGCCACAATATTTAATTAATGGGGGAAATGCATGTTTAAAGCTAAGACAAACAATATGCACAGTGTATGCTTAAAATAGAGTCCTGGTGTGGCACTGTGGGTTAATGCGCCAGATTGCAAAGCCGTTTGAACTGCAATGTCGGCAGTTCAAGCTTACCAGTTTCTCCTTGGAAACCCTATACAGGGTCGCTATGGGTCGGAACCGACTCAACAGCACTAAACAACAACAACAAATGCTTAAAATAGAAAAGGTATGCTTGAGTTATTTGGCTTTCAAGCTTTGCTAGAACCTTCAGAGTAAAATGTTTAACAGCTTGGTGTAGGATCCAAATAGATGTTGTATTCAGCTCCTTAGAAACTATGATAGTTAAGGGTTTGTGTCAACTTGACTGGGCTAGGATTCTCAGTGACTTGGCAGTTAAATGTAGTTATGAACTATGATGATATCTAATGTAGCATATTCAACTCTATTATGAAGTTTGCTACAACAATCAATCAATTGAAAGTAAGTTTCCTCAGGGGTGTGGCTTGCTTCAAATATATTGGACACTCAGACAAGGCTTGCTTGCTCTCTGCTGGTTCTGGATCTTGCGTTTGGTTTATCCTCTGACCTCCAGTTCTTTGGAACTGAGCCAACAGCTTGCTCTATTATCTGCCCATCCTGGGAGTCATCTGCAGCCTGTCTTATTACTGCCTGCCTGCCATTTGACCTGCCAATCTTGGTTCACCAGCCCTGCAGCTACATGAGTCAGAGCCTCCAGCCTGACATGGAACCCACGGATGAGGGACTAACCACCTCTACAACTTCGAGCCATTTCCTTGGTATAAATCTCTCTTTCTGTATACAAATATAGGCTTCACTGATTTTGCTTCTCTAGAGAACCTGTCCTAAGACAAGAATCATGAATGAGGGTAGTCCCAGGGTCAGTGATATCAGCACTGTGTATGAACATGCCCCCAAAGAGGACATGTTTGGATTATTACCTAAGGGAGAAAACAAATGGTTGGGGTATCTTAGGAATGATGCCACACTTATTCTGATAAAAGGAAGTATGCTTTTATACTGGAAATAGCGCTGGATTTGGAGTCAGAAAATCAGATAAAGGTTGAAGTCCTTGCTCTGCTGTGTGACTCTGGAAGTTAGATGCACCCTTGCTTGTGTCATCTATAAAATGGGCAAAAATCACACCAGACTTCCTTATTCCCATAGCCCTACAGGACACGGTTCTGCTACACTTCTCTATGTCTCTAAGGTAGCTGGTGAACTTGTGCGTCAACCTTAACAGGGGTGTGGAGGAGGGCTTGACTTAAACATATTCTCTGATTATTTTTCTAGGGCAGAAAATGAACTTTTGTGGTGGAAATGTTTTTACATATCTATCTCCTTTTACCACGGAATTTTCTAAACAGTCTGGAAAAAGATATTAACGTTAAGGAACATATTGGTGAGTTTTCCATAAAGAACTAAAAAAAATAGCTTAGTTGTTTAATTCATTTAAGAATAAATAACCAGAACTTTGGTAAACATCTATGTTGCATTCTGTTTCTTTAACGATCTGGGAATAGCTATATGTCAAATCAACTAAAATGAAATAGTAAAACTGGATTGGCCACATAATAAGCACTCACTGCTAAACTGATAAAAAAAAAAAAAATAAATAAAACAAGAAACTCCAAGGGCTCCCTGCAAAGAGAGCAAAATGAGTTTTAGAAATATGGGTTGCTACACTTGGGGTCATACTGCCTGGTCTGGCAACTTGGGAAAATGTGTCTGTGTCAGTATTTATTGGTTTGAAGTAGAGCCCAATAGTTATATGTTTAAATTCCCTTGGACCATGAAGGTGTTCAGAAGTAAACAGACATATTTTCTTGTTTCTGGTCCCTTGACCCAGAGGTAGCCTACAAGAAAATCAGTAATGACTGCAGAACAAAATGTCAGGTCTTGAAGGAGATGAAAACATCCTACCCCTCCATCATTTTCTTTCATGGGGAAACTGGTCGTCAGAGGTAAACCAGCTTGCCCACTATCTCACAGTTCTGGGAATAGAAGTTACATTTCCTTTTTCGCATACACAGTTCTCTCAAGCCATGAGGCCATTTTGAGCCTAAGCCACAAGCAACATTTTATGACAGACATTCAAGGCTGAGGCAAATAATAATGCTTGGTAAGTGCCTCTCGCACTTGGCCTGTTTCCCTGAGCTTGTCAATTGGTTCTACTTTTTCAGCATAATCAATCACCTCAGGCAGCACTGTGTGAGCCAAAGAGAGAGAACCCAGAGGAGAAGGACTCTGGCTACAGAAGAAGGCCTCCTGTCTGCCTCAGGCAACAGAACTGCTACCAGTTTTGCTGAGCTGGAGCTAACTGCTTAAACATGCAGAGATCTTACACGACAATGAAAAATCAAAATACCAAGAGTCGGTCAGTGGTGGTCCCAGTTTCCGGCAAATATTGGCTCAATGCCTGGCATGCATTAAGAAATTCTTC
>NW_006408566.1:13773493-13822428 GCF_000296735.1 Chrysochloris asiatica
CCAGAGTGCTCCTTGGAGGCCAAGATGGCCAAACGTCGTTTCTCATTCTTCGGACATATTGTCAGGAGGGACCAGAGAATAAGAGGTCAGAGAATAAGAGGAAGCCCCCCAGCAAGATGGAGTGGCAAAGTGGCAGCATCAATGGGCTCAAGCGTGGCAACAATTATGAGGTTGGCCCAGGACCAGACAGTGTTTCGTTCTGTTGTGCATAGGGTCACTATGAGTCGGTACCGACTTGATGGCACCTAACAAGAACAACAACAACAATGCTGATAAAAGGTATTTTATTTTTTCCTAGCTTGAGTTTTACTTCTCAGAGAAGAACACCCAAACCTGGCATCCCTCCAAGACGAGGGTGATTCCTCAGTATCCTGTCAACAAGACTTGGTTTCTGAACTCTTCTAGAGAGTGAGACAAGTGCATTGTTCTTTCATCTGCTGTTTTCAGGGGCTGGGGGCAGATAACCAAACTAGTTTGGAGGCCACAGGCCTAACTGTAATTCCTAACATGCTGGGAAAGGGAGGCTTGTCTTAATGACTTCAGACTAAAAATGTTTTGCATGGGTGACTTGAAAAATCCAAAGAACTCAATCCACCCAAGGACATTTCTCCAGGTTATTCTCCCATGAAAAAGACTGTAAGTCTTAATAGAACCAATAAAATGAGAATCATTTGAGCTGGGTGCCTGCCATGAAACACTCCTCTTGTATATGTGTCAGAACAGGGTCTCAGCACCAAGAGGACTGAGTTGGAACTTAATGGCTCCAGTCAACAGTCCATAGTTCCTTATGGTGCCACCATATTGGGCCAGCCCTGCAGACTGATTTGACAATTAGCTACCACCCACCATTTGTAGCATAGTGGTTATGAGTCGGGCTGCTAAACTCAAGGTCAGCAGTTCGAAACTACCATCTGTTCCGTGGGAGAAAGATGAGGCTTTCTGCTCTCGTAAAGATTTACAGCCTCAGAAACCCTATGCAGGGTCGCTGTGAGTCGGAACTGACTCCACGGCACATAACCACCACCACCACCATTCATTACTCCTCCTTCAACCAGGCTGGTGTGATACAAATGAGTCAAAAATGACCCTAAGTTGTTTACTTCTTCATAGCAAACTTGTTGACCCAAAAAAGCCTACTTGTGCCAAATTCAAATTGTCCACATCCAATCATTTTAGAAACAACCCCAATAAGCAGATGTTTAGCCATGTAAGAGATTGCCTGCTTCATACACCCCTCGAAAATGTGCCAAACATCTGCTAACCTTGTTGTTGTGTGCCATCAAGTCAGTTCAGACTCATAGCAACTCAGTATAAGTTGTTCTGAGAGCAACTGTTGGGTTTGAACTGTTGATTTTATGTTTACCAATCCAGTGGCACACCAGGGCTTATCCTACAGTGCCACAACAGGGCTCTACTAACCTTAGCTAACATAAGGTTATGCCCTATAGGTATAAGGACCCGCAGCTGGATCTATCCTTGAGAGTTCTATGACCCGAAGTCTCCGCACAGCGTCGTAGAAAGACATGGTGGGAGGCACAGGTCAGTCTCCCTCAACCCCTGTCTTCTTCCCCAGGATTTCCATGCTTCCTTTCCCTTTTGTAAACTCCTTGGGCCACCTGGAAGACGTCCTGTTGTGGGGACTGCTCCTACATGCAATGTCAATCTGTTGGCCCCAAGAAACAGCTTGTTGTGCAACATTTCTGTCTCCTGGGCATAATTTCTTCTTTCACCAGCTCCCGAGTATATGAATCTCATTTTCTACTAGGAAAAATGACAGTAATAATAATGGCATTTATTGTTCTTATAGTTATCATGTATTGAGAGTCTACATCATGTGTTAGTCACTGTGATGAACATTTCTTCAGACTCTCTTGTTTAATCCTCAAATCAAACTTGTCAGACTGCATTTTGCAGATAAGGAACTAAGGTCATTACATCTTCAATAACTTGTCCCAAGTCACCCAGCTAGTGGCAGAGGGAGGATGTATGTTTGGGGTGTCCAACTCTAAAAGCAGAGCTCTTTTCATGACCTCTTGACCTACCTTCACTTTTAAAGAAACAAGGTCATGTCAGCACAGACAATAGGAGAGAAAAGTTGGTAGTTGAGAATCAGGAAGAACTGGGGCGTGGCGGGGGTGGGTGGGGGCTGGAGGGGGTGAGGAGCAGCTTTGCTAGCTGTATCCTTTATTCCTCTAATTGTCTTTCCACATCTGTGAGTGGGGATAAGGCGCCCTGGTGGTGCAGTGGTCCCGCGTTTGGATGCTAACTGAAAGACCGGTGGTTGGAACCCACCAGTCACTCTGTGAGAGTAAGATGTGGCAGTTTGGTTTTGTACAGATTCCATCCTTGGGAACCCTATGGGACATCTCTACTCTATCCTTCAGCACTGTTATGAGTTGGAATCAATTCAGTGGCAATAGATTTGAATGGATTTAGGTCTTTTTTGTTTGTTTGTTTGAAAGTTGGATTATGATACTACCTAATTTAGGGAATCATTAAAAGGATTATAAAAGGCAATACATGCAAAGTATTTCACATTGTAAGTACTTGGTAAATGTTAGCTTTATACCTAAAGCTCTATCTATGTATTATGAATTGTAGTCTCTGAAGAGATATGTTGAAGTCCTAATTCCTGTACCTGTGGATATGGCCTTGTTTGGTAAAATAAGGTCTTTCTTTAAAGAGGTCCATATTATCAGTGAAGTTAACAAAGTTATACCGGAGTAGCATGGTTTCTGATCCTTCTAGATGGTGTCTTATGAAAGAAGAGGACAAAAATGGGGTCAGTCATACACAAGAAGATACAAGCAGCAAAAAATAAAGACTGCTTGCAGCTGTTACAACAGTTCTTCTCTCAGAACCCTCAGAAGGAATCACCACAGTCGATATTCTGATTTGAACGGCTATTCCCTAGAACTATGAGACAATGGATTTCTGTTCTTTAAAGCCACTCACGCTGGTATTTTGTTACTGCAGCTCTAGGGCACTAAGCCTTTATGCCAGAATATACCATGAAGACAGGCATCATGGCTGGCTAGTCAAATTAGTGCACTGTGCCTGGCATGTACTGGAGGAAACACAATAAATCCTGGTGAATGGATGGATAAATGAATGAACAGATGAACAAATGGCTGAATGAAAGGGAGAATAAACGCCTTTGTCCTTTCTTGTATTTGTATCTATTTGACTCACCTCTCAGCCTTGGCATGGAGGACTTCTCCAAGTTGACTGTCCTGGCCAGCATTGTGGATGTCATCGGGGATGCTCTGCATGGCCTCAGAGCTGGGGTGGGTGTCTTTGCCCCGCTTGTGTTCAGGACCATTGCATTTCTTCTCAGCTTCACTGTCTGACAAATCTTCAGGGGAGCTGTCCTCACCACTGGTCTCCTCACTTGAGGTGGTCTCATAGCTGGAGAAAGAGACAAAGGTCACTCACTAATGAGAGCAAGATGACCATGGATAACACTCCCTAGCCTGCCAACCACATCCTCCATTCTCCACACCTGCAGCCTGAAGAGAGAGGCTCTCAGGAACCTCAGTGTCAGAGAAACATGCAGTAAAAGGCTTTGACGCTGGAGGCCATTTGGGGAGAAAAATCATGAAATAAGTTCTTTGCAGTGATCACACAAACGTTTGTCTCCTAATTAGCCAGGCATTCTAAGGTTCTCATGGACACATTTGCTTCTGGAATACTAATGCTTGGTCCATAAACGGGTCCCAATGTCAGCAGCAAACATACCCTTTCCACCTAGTGATCTAAATTGCCTAGCATTAGATGAGTCCTGCCTTTAGCCCTCCTTTTTAGGTCAGCTTATACCTGGCAAGGAATGAACTCATCTGCATCTCCTCGCAGTAGGGGTCCCATGGCATACAGTGCACAGTAGAGACAGCTGAACTTGTTTACAGTCTGCAGTTCTTGTGTACAGCCTGTTTAAGCTACTGTTTAGTACAACAAAAGAACATGGGCCACTTGACTCGTGGGGCCCTTCCCTGTCAATATGTCATAAATTCAATAATAAATGACTCTAGTGAGAAAATCCTGGAAGACACATTGATCCCTCTGCTGATTGTCAGAAGACCCCTGAAGGGGGACGAACATTTCCAGTTCTGTGGCCACCAGACACAGCCAGAGAAACCAGTGGCCATGACCTCCATTGAACCTCCTAAGGCCCGTTCTCTGAATGGTCACTACTGTAAGGCCCCTATGCTCACTGGATTAGCAAACCTAGTCTGCTCCTTGTAATGCACACAGTCTTGTCTTGTTTTCCAGATATTCTTTTCTCTAGTGTACTTGGACAACCTTTCGTTTTCATCATAAAGTAAGAAATGGTGGACATATTACATTTACCAAGGAATGCTTTTCTTAGAAGTGGGTCAATAAAAGCTTTATCTGGAAGTTCATTCATTCATTCAACAGAAATTGACTAAGCATATACCATGTACCAGCATTGTTCTTAATGCTTTACCAAAGTCCCTGCCCTTATGTTTTTGCTGTTGGTTGTCACTGAGTCAATTTTTGACTCATAGGAACCCCACGTGACAGAGTAGAATTGCACCCTAGGGTTTCCTAGGTTATAATCTTATGGAAAGGAACTCTACAGTGGTGCTGTGGACTAGGTGTTGGTCTGCTAACCACAAGGTCAGTGACTCAAACCCACCAGCAACACCATGGGATGAGGCTGTCTTCTCCTGTAAGGATTTTGTCTCAGAAAACCTATATAGGGTTACTATGAGTCGGAATCAATTCAAAGGCAGTGGGTGGAATCGTTATTAGAGCAGATCTCTGTTTGTCTCCAGTGGAGACAGTGAGTGGGTTCAAATTCCCAACATTTTGTTTAACAGCCAGCTGAACACTTAACCATTGTATCACCAGGACTTTTGTCTCTGCCCTAGTAGAATTTATATCGTAGCAGGGGAAGGAAAAAAAGAAATATGCAAACAAACAATTTTACATATTATAGTGATATGAATAGCGACAAAAATTATAAAGAGCAATGGGATAGAGTGTTGGGATGAAGGGCTGCCTTAATTAGAGAAGATCTTCTTAACCTGACATGCATATTAGGATCACTTGGGGATGTTTAAAATTCCAATGCCCAGCACTGACTCAGGATCTCAGGATGGAACTCAGACATCAATATATTCTAAAGCTCCCCAAGTGTCTCCAAAGTGCAGCCAAGGTTGAGGACTACGGCATCAGAGTGACCACTAATCAGGAGGAAAACCTGGGAGAAGAGCTTTTTTGGCAGAGAAACAGCAAATACAAATGCAAAGGCCTTGAGACGGCCTAAGGTCTGAGGGCAGAAAAGCAGGAGCCAGAGGTAGGAAACGAGGCCAGAGGGAACCAAAATCTGGGCCTTCTAGGTTTTGCTACAAAGTGGGGATCAGGGGGAGATTTAGGCAGAGAGAGATATGACCTGCTTTAGGTCTGAGATTGAGCTGAGTCCTAGTGTGGCACTGCAGGATAATTCACTGGACCTCAAGGTAGATTTGAATTGCAAGATCAGTGGTTCAAACTCACCAGTCACTCCTCGGAAACTCTATACAGTGTCATTCTGAGTCGGAAATGACTAGATGGCACTTAACAACAACAACACTAATCAAAAGTTTGGTGATTCAGCCCAAACTTGTAGATAGTACCCATTTGGCCAAGCCTCAATGGCTTGATGATCAGAATTTGACTAAAGGAAGACCAAAAAATTATCTTGATAAAGGAAACAAGTGTAAATTGCTACAATTTGATCCAATTTGACTAATACTTATGAATGTTGTTGTTGTCAAGTGCCGTTGAGTCAATTCTGACCCATAGTGACCCTGTATAGGGTTTCCAAGGAGCAGCTGGTGAGTCTGAACTGCAGACCTTGCTGTTCAAACGACATTGCAGTCTGGTGCATTAACACACAGGGCTATGCCAGGACTCCACTTATGGATACAGTAGTTCAAAATACCAATGGAGAGGGAAGGAGTCTTCATATCAGGTATCAATCATATCCCGTCCATACACAGGGTTGATAGAGATGGGCAACTTAGACATTGGCTACCTAAAATGCGGGGTGGGGGTGGAGGGGGTAGAGGTATAAAGGCATGAAGTGACTGGCTTACAAGTTTTTAAGAGGGAGTTTAGTTTTAGAGTGTGCGGGGGAAGGTAAAATCCCCACTAAATAGTTTTTATCCTGTTTAGACAGGTCTGGTGAAAGGAGATGGGGATAAGATTCTTACAATGCAACAGTAACAACATGACTAATTGTGACTGTCACAACTGTAAAGATAGAAGTTTTGTAACAAAAACTGGGGAGTAGTTAATCTTACAGTCCAGGAACAGAGGACCCTAGGACCATGAAGGGAGAAGAGTATGAGTAGAATGTGGAACCCTATCTAGAGAAGCAGCAATACCATGGAGAGACAGAGCAGCTGAGGACTCTAGACTCATGGAAAGAGAAAGGCTGCGTGCTTGTGGCCAGGAGGCAGGCTTACAGAATGTGCTCTTTGGTTGTTTAAATTTTTATATATTCCTAGGTGTTTTTGCTTACATCCTCCAAAAAAACCAGAGGGAATAGAAGCAAAGTCTATTGAATGATGATGCACAGAGGGGATTGTAATCATTGCAATGAAATGAAAAACAATAGGATGAGTGTAAAACTGATGTTCTCCCTCAATTCACAATAAAAACTTAAAAAACAAACAAACAAACAAAAAATGTTTGGTGGTTCAAATTCACTAGTGCTACCACAGGAGAAAGGCCTAGTGGCCTGCATGTATACAAAAAAACCCTGCAGAACACAGTTCCACTCTTTAATACATGGGGTCATTACGAATCAGAATCAACTCGATGGCAGCAGGTTTGGCTATTGGCTTTGTTTTTCTTGCTGTCGTTATTTTTGGTACAAGAAGTGGTAAAAGTACAAAACAAAAATGGATTCTCACAGGGCCAGCATTAGTAAAAGTGGGGACAGCAACTTTCCTATGACAATTCATTTTATCATTTCTCATGGGTTTTTATTTTTGCCTCACTGAACATGCAACAGTGATGCCGCCCATTTGCTTGCATCTAGTGTCTCCTCTCTGGTATGATCTAGGGGTTCAAATGAAGTGGGACTCCAATCTTTTCTGGGAAGCCTCCTGGACCCCCCCACCCTACCAGGCCAGGGGCACCTCCTTCGAGCGTCACAGCACCCTACACGTCCTTCTCTAATAGACTTTATCTCTGTGTGTTGTCATTTCACTGTGACTTCTTGCCCATGCTCAAATTGTGAGGTAAAGACAAGGAGTTACTTGATTTATTTGATTTTTCTTTGATCCTCACCACCTAGCACACTGTCTGCATTTAATAAATGCTTGTTGAGTGAATGATTTAGAAAACATTCTCAATCCAATGTTCTCCTGTCTAGAATATTTAAGACTTTGTTCTTTTTCACAAAACACTTTGGTTATTTGCAGTCAGTTAAAGAAAGCAAGAAATTAAGTGGATTAAATTTGAAATTCTATAAGTGAACAGAGTTGATAGTAATTTCAAGACTGAGGTTCAGGTTAAAATAATTCTTGAAAGGGCCTAAGGGTCCCCTTAAGCTTCCAGAAGTTAACCTGGGGTCCTAGCCCTTGGAGAGACCAAAGCCAAAATATGAAAAGCAGAGGTTCCAACAGACCACAAGGGCTGGCAAGGAGCCGAACACATGCAAACCCAAGATGGAGCTTTAAAGGGTCATTAAGATGAATTTCCTTGAAGAAAAATGAGAACCAGATGCATCCCCCTAGGAAAGAGCAGGAAAGAGTGCTAAGGACAATAGCGGGGGAGGGAAGGCAGACTGAGCTTCATGAGCGATGCTTACCCACCGTTAACCCCAACAAATTGAAGGTTCTTTTTGGTCCCATTACCTCCTGCACGGAAGCCATAGTCTTTCTTTTTCATTATGGATTTAAGGCTGGCCGACGGGGAGAGCTCTAGGTAGACACAACATGACAGGTTAGAATGGCCTTGGGGATGCCCCACAATACAACAAAACTAGAATCTTGCTTGGAACATGTATAGATCGAGGGTGTGTGGTGAGAAGGAGAGGGACAGGGATGTTAGAGGGTGCCTTTAGTGGACCTAGCTTTGTGGTCAGTGCTGACAAGACTGTCCCTGTTAATGTTGCCATTGATGTCCCTGTTAATGATGCTATGTGAAATCCCTACATGATGCAAAAAGGTTGGCTAGAATCCACTCAGTGGAATCTCAGAAAAAGGGTAAAGTGATCTACTTCTGAAAAATGGAAAGCCCTAAGAATCATCAGTGTACTGTGATACACACGGGCCCACTGTGAGTTGAGTTACGTGTGGATGACAGAGTGAGATTGTTTGGGTGTCACTGTTGCCCCTACCTTATTTCTGGAAAGCCAAGGCTCAGACTTGCCCAAGGTCAGATGATCAATGACTGTCAGGACAGGATTAGAACTCCAGTCTCTTACTCCTAGCCCAGTACCCCACTTCTACTAGAGGATACTCCTGACTTACATGCAAGTTGACATTTCTAATGTGGGAGAGGCATGTCAAACAAGTGAGCAAGAGTACAAATTTCCTTTTGAAGTGCTCAAAAGTACCAGACGCATTTCCCAATGGATAAAAGTAGAACTAGCACTGAATAATAAGAAAGCAGCCAATTTGTGATTTGAGGCAGGAAGCCGACTCACAAACTGCCTGTTGAGCAAAGCAAAATATGGTTCCACTTTACTCAAGAGTAAAGACTGTCTGATCTATCACAAGGGGAAGAACCATTTAGCCAAAAGGCAGATTACTACATGTGAGGGCCATTCACTCACACATGTGCACACACACATGTACTCCACAAGGAAAAATCTCCAGAACTAGGCTGGAGAAAACTTCTACAGCGTGAGAACCACCAGAAAGGAGCACAGAATGCAAGGGGCCAAGAACCAATGGGAGGGGACTGATGATAAGAGCACACCGAGTTAGGGCCCTGTTGCCCAGAAATTGCCTTTGTGCAACTCTGGGTAGGTGTGGTCCTACAAGGACATTGCTGGCAAGGGACAGGTGTGCTGTGTTGTTACTCCCATTTTCCTTCCTCATCTGGCATTTGTGTGGCCCGTGTCAGCTGTATTATCTGACTCCATACACAGTACCAACCTCAGAGGAAGACTAAGCATAGTGGTATTAGATCTATTTTAATTCCACAAGGATCTTGCAGGGGCCTAAGGGTTTTTCAAAAATAAACTCATATCATTAAAAATCTTTTTTCCCCTCTTCCTCAATCTGTAAAGGAGAAAAGGTTCCCTGTTTGGGGTATGAGTATTTACCCATTGGTGGGGAGGAGGAAGTAGGGGCTGGAGGGGGTGCCTGGGCTGAGTACGCGGACAGCAGCAGGTTGAGGGAGCTCAGTAGCTGGCTCTGGATGCTGCTGAGCTTGGAGGCAGGTTGCTTGATGGCGCTGGCCAGTTCTGGGTACCCGTGTTCCAAGCAGTGCCACTGCTCTTGCAGGAGCTCCTGAATCTTCTTAACATATTGCCCAATGGTGACATCTGTGGGTGAGCTTGGTGGCCTTTCTGGACACTCTTTCCCTGGGAGCCCTGGACTGGCCTCCTCCTTCCCAGTTGGGGAAGACTTTCTGATGTTACTCCATGAAGAACCTCCTGTTTCATTGGTCAGACCCTGAGGGCCTCCCTCCTGTTCAGACTCTGCTTCTTCGATCCTGAGTTCGGTGGAGAGGCTGTTAGGTAAAGGGGAGGCGAGGACCATCTCAGGTCCATGTGGCAGTGAGAGTTGGGGTGGTAATGCATGTTCTTCTGGGCTCTGATCTGCTGGTTTCTGGCTGCCTTGTCCCAAAAGGTGGTCATTTTCCTCTCCTTTGGCCTCCCAGCTTTCAGAATTTGTCATGCCCAGAAGGTTGACCCCAATGCTCTTGTCACAGAACTCCCTAATCACGAGTCCATGAAGAGGCTCAGTGTTCACCATGGCATCAGTCTGGCCCTGGGTGTCTTTGGCATTCTCCTGGCTAAGTTTTTCTTCTAACTGGGCTACGGTACACTCTAGCTCTTGAATCATCTGCTCCCTGGCCTTGATTTCCTCTTCCTGCTGTTGGAGGACAGCTCTGGCCTGGGCCAGCTCTTCACTCCTTCCAGACAACTCACCCTCCAGGGCTGTGACCTGCTCCCTTAGGCTGGAGACACTACTGGGATCTACCCTGGCCAAGCCCAGACTTTCCTCCGTCACCCTGAGGCCAACACTTCTCACATCAACCTCAATAGGTGGCGGAGGTGGGAGCTCACTGATGTTGAGTTCAATTTCTTCTAGGGGGAGCTCATTTTCTGGGATGGGTGATGGTAGGGGAGGAGGACTTGGTGATGGCAAGCCAGGAGTGACTGTCACTTCTGCTTCTCTGGCTTCATGTTCTTCATTTGCATCCTCTACAAGTGCATTCTGGGATAAAGAAGGAGGACCTGGGAAAGAGAGGTGATTTGGAGCCTCCTCTTTACCCTGTAGAGGCGTGGCCCCCTCCCAGACCAGCTTTGGACTCTCTCGCAGCAGATCTCCAACCTCTCTGACTTTTGGATGGGTTGATGCTTGTGGGCTAGAGCTCTGAAGACCTGCAAAGCCTTCTACAGAGCTAAAAGTGCCTTCACAGACACTACCTTCACCCTGAAGTGGAGGGAGGGTGAATGGCGGAGAGAGAGCTGAGGGTGTGCTGGACTCCTCAGAGACCTTGTTTTGCAGCAGCGTGGCTGGCATGCTGGATGCTCTCAAAAGCTGGGGCCGCCCACACCCGGAGAAAAGCTCAGCAACCTCAGGAGGTGCTGTCTCCAACTGCCTGGTGGCCTCAGCCAACAATGCCTTCCTGTGGTAGTTCACCTCACTGCCACCAGCTGAGACATGGGAGGAGTCACCAAGCGGCAGGGTCTGGGCTCTCTCCTCTATCCCAAGTGACACCTTCCTCAGCACCGCTGGGGACCAGTTAGAGTGAGGAAGAGCAGGATGAGGCTGAGCCCCACTGTCAGGAAGGCTGAAGTTTCGGGGCAAAGTACTAAACTTGGCCTGCTTGGTCCTTCGGTGAATAGGGATCCTTCTAATGGTGTTTCCTTTCTCGATGTCATCCACATATTTCAGGAAGTCCAGGTCTAAATGGAAGCCATATGGTGTCTCCACAGAGTAAGGGTGACTCTTGGGTGGGTCTTTCTCTTCGTCCACCTGAGAGGACTTGTTTTTGGCTAAGACACATAAGATGTAAAAACAAAAGAAAAGAACACAACATTAATAAGCACTAAAAGGCAGTGAAGCTTAAAATCTTTGATTTTGAGTTAGCACTATCACGTAACCCTTCTAAATGGTAGAGCCTCTAAATTATGCTGAGATGCTGCACACAGTCTTTTTAGCTGTGCTAAGAAACAATCTTATTAAATCAATGTGTACTTAGCCAATGTCTGCAAGGAATGAGGGAGAGGGAACAGTTTCCGATTTGTAGTCTATCATCTCAGTTACCACAGTGGAATCTGCCTGCAGACCAGCAAAACAAAATTGTCTCAGACTGTTTTTCTAGGTTTGAATCATGTAATTGCAGAACTGCCCAGGAATTTGCCAAATTAGAGTGCTAATTGTCAATTATGGATGTGGAAGGCTTCACAAGTTGAGATACACAATTGTCTAAGCCTTAAAAACAGAAGTTTGCATTATTCAAATAAGCCTTGCTTAAAGCCAATGACATCAATGAGCTTTGCCTTCTATGCTATTTATGCTTCCTCAGATGGCTGAGCCTCCAGGTACAAGAATATCAGAGAGAATTGGAACAAGGAATCATGCACAGCCTTTTCTACCTGAAAACTGTTCAGTGCTTAACAAACACAAATTTCTTTGTTAAAAACTGTGGCAACCAAGGAAATAATCACATTTCTCAAAAGCTGTATAAAAGATGATGAAGCAAAAGGGTCAATTAATGTCGAGAAGGACATGAACATGTACCCTGAAAGAGAGGAGGGGCTCATGACTTTTCAGGGCAGTCCAGACCCTTTGGGGACATCTTGATGAGAAAGTTCTCCTTTGTACCAGGTTACCATTGATCTTGCAGCAGTGCCCGCCATTTGACTCCAATAGAGGACACTGAGAACAAGTCAGTCCTTTGAGTATATGAAGCCACAGGGACTTGTGTCTAAGTACCTTCTTTAGGTTAAATTTAGGAGTCCTGGTGTGACACTGTAGGATAAACATAGGACTGCTAACCAAAAGTTTGGTGGTTCAAACCCATCAGCCACTCCTTGGAAATCTTATATAGGGTTGTTATAAGTCAGAACCGACTTGATGGCACTTATCAAATCAGACAAATCTTCTTCCTAAGGTTAAGTAGTTTTTGTTCTTTCAATGAGAACCCTCATTACCTCTGACCTTCTGCGAGATGTGCTTTCAAAATGTCATGTTCAGGAAAGAACATTTGTAGAAAGGCTAAGGATATTGACTCTGGAACCTTGTTTATATCCCAGTTCTGCCATGTATGAGCTCTGTGATCTTGGAGAAATTGTTTGCCTCTCTGTATTTCATCATCTGTAAAATGGGGCTAATCATAGGAACCTACTGCTTAAGATTATTGTGTATAATTAATACATACAAAGTACCTACAGGTATTCAATGCGTGCTCAGTATTGTAATTATTGTCTTTCTGGAAGCAGGAAATATAGATAGCTAAAGTCCTATGATGGAAACTGACTTCATTTGAGTCAATGCTGGGTACACAAAAGGACTCAACAAATTCTTTGTGACTAGTGGATACTTTAGTACATCCTGGATGCAAAATTTAAAAAGAGCAGTAATTGAATTCACTGACTCAACCACTATTTATTGAGCGACTACATGTCACTTGCTAGCTAGATCCTAAGGGCAAGGAGATAAAATGAGTGCAGTCCCATTGCCCTAAACAGTTTATGATCAAGTAGGAGAGGCACCAACAAATAAATGCAGTGTGACTAGGAGGGTAACACACAAGTCTTCTTCCTTGATATATTTTCCCAAAATTATTTTCTTGGACTTGGAGGTGACTTCTGCCTTGATAATTGTTATTAAGCTTAATAGGAAAGGGATAATGTCACACAACTGATATAGCAGGGGCACATTAAAAGAATAAATAGGAATTTTCCAAGTGAACTAGAGGGTGGAAGACATCATGGCAGTTTATCTTCAAGATTTTAAAACAGATGCCATTGAGTCAGTTCTGACTCACAGCAACCCTGTGTAGGGTTTCTGAGGAGCTACTGGCAGGACTGAACCATGGATCTTGTGGTTAGCAGTCCAGTGCTTATCATAAAGTGACACAGTAGGACTCTAAGATGCCCACCATCAATTCCTACCCATTCTATGCAATCAAGCTCACTACACATTGAGAAGCAGAGTCTCTCCTCACTCCTCTAAATCTAGGCTGGCCCAGAACTGCTTTGAACAAACAAAATACGGCAGAAGTCATGCTAACGATTTCCTAAATTTAGGTCATAAGAAGTTATGTAACTTCCACTTGCATCCTTGGAATACGCATTCATGGGAAGTCAGCTGCATTGTAAGAAGACTAGCTTCCTGAAATTGTCATGGTATAAGGAAGCCCAAACTAGTCATGTGGAGAGAGGGAGAGAAAGGATAATCAATTCCCTGATGATTTGTCATTCTAGTGTAGGTGCCAGGTATGAGTAAAAAACCCTTGAGGTGACTCCAGCTGCGGTCATCATCTGATTTCAATTGCAGGACAGACCATTCAATTGAGCCTGTCAACCTACCTGAAGCCATCATCAACAAGTGGATTCTGGTTCATAGTGATCCTGTAGGTCAGAATAGAGTGGTCTCATAGGATTGATAAGGCTGTAGTCTCTGTGGAAGCAGATTACAAGTTTCTGGTGGCTTTCCATCAACAACCTTTCTTAGATGCTCAGCACTTAGCCACTGTGCTACCATGGATCCTTGTCAACCCCCAGTACTGGCTTAATAGTAAATGATTATTTTAAGCCATTAAGTTTTGGTGGTTTCATATGTAGCGATAAATAATCAGAAGAAGTATTCTCAGTATATATCAGAGCACGGACGTGTGAAATTGCACAGTATTTCAAGGTTCTGTGAATGCAGTTGTTATGACTGGAACCTGAAGGGTGGTAGAGTAGAAAAGTAAACTTGGAAATGTAATCAAGAGCCAGATCACAGAATAACTCATAATCCATGCTAACAAGCTTAAACTTTACTCTCTAGGTAGCAAGAGTCTTGAATAGTTTTAAGCAACCGAGTGGCTTGGTCAAATGTATGATCCCAAAAATAGCATTTGTATAGCAGATTAGAGGAAGGGGAAAGGAGAGGTCCCAAGACTGTCTTACCTATGTGAGGGAAACTATAGGCAATAAAGGAAAGGGGCAGGTTAAAGAAAAGGTGCAAATGATGGCATGACCAAACCTGGGCACATTGACAGATTGGGCTTGAGCTCTTCTCACGTGTCTGTCTGAGTTCTCTGTGGGACTGATGTAACAGGTTTGTCAAGTACCTTCTGTGCTTAGGGATGTGCAGTCATTGCCAAAGAACACATGAAGGCTGAACTTATGAACATGGACCCAACGGAGTCTACCAGACATCAAGGCTAAGTAAAGCCATCGGGTATGTGGGTTATTACAACATAACCACCGCAGAGAATAGAATGAAGTACTTGTGCCAATTAAAGATGGTCTTTGTTGGGTTCCAGAGCTTCTACAGCAGACTCCTGAACTTCAGGTGGATGAGGGTTGTAAATACTCCTCATATTCACCAACACGATTTTTTACTATCCTGGATTCTCCCGAAGAAGCACACTGGTTGTTTCTAAAAACGAGAACCATTTTTTGTTACTGTTGCTGGCTGAATGTTTCTAAAAACGAGAACCATTTTTTGTTACTGTTGCTGGCTGAATGTTGGTTTTTCACATTGCCCTCTACTATTTGTCTAGGTTTATGGGTCTACCCAGCAGCCTCCCGGATTAGAAGACAGGCCAAATCACAGAGAAGATATTAGTTTAAAGTTAAGTAGAGAACAGATTTATGACTTAGAAGGCAAATAACTCTCCTAAAGGAAAGGCTGCATCATTTATCTGCTCATTGTCTCAATTCAGTTGAAATGCACTGATTTACCCAGCGGCCTCTGGGAGCAGGTCCAGAGCACAAATACAATAATAGCATCAAATAAAAAACAGTGGATTCAAAGGTGAAATCTTTCACAAGGGACATGAGGGAAGCCAAAGGAATCTGTGAGTCTGAGCAGTTATCCAGGATGACAGCTTTAATGGAGGCTTTACTAAGCTAGCACTATGGAGCATAAGAAGCTCTGGTAGTGTAGTGGTTACAAATCGGGCTGCAAACCGCAAGGTCAGCAGTTCGAAACTACCAGCTGTTCTGTAGAAGAAAGACGAGGCTTTCTGCTCCTGTAAAGATTTACAGCCTCAGAAATCCTGTTCAGGGTCACTATGAGTCGGAACCAACTCCACGGCACATAACAACAACAACATGGAGCATGGTACACACACACACACACACCACCATGTTGCTCTGTTTGCCACTCGCCACTCAGCGTCCTATCTCTCCTTTCCAGTGCACGAGGAATGCTGGACTTGAATGCTGGGAGGCCTTCACTCACATTAGTTCGGCTCATGCTAATTCTACTTGGTGATAGGTATGCAGTAGCTCAGAATTCCAGGCACTGGGCCAGGGCAAGAAATTATTAGGTGGACTGTCTCTGCTCAAAATGAAGCTCAAGTCCAACAAGCCCTCTATGCTTAGGAATGCGCAGAACTAAATGAAGCCAATTAGACACAAAAGGCTGAACTTATGAGCCTGGACCCAATGGGGCCTACCAGACATAGGCTGTTTGTTATGTCACAACCATGGCAGGGAACAGAATGAGGTACTGAGTGCTGACCTAAAAAATGGGTGGGCTTTATTGGGTTCTGGAACTTCCACAACAGACACGTGAACTTCAGGTACATGAGGGGTAAGCACTCTTCCAGCATCCAAAAAATTCCAATTCAGCTCCCACCCACCCACACATTGTTTTTTACCCCTTGCCTGACTAGATTTTGATTCTGCTCTGTTACCTCCTACCTGTGAGACCCTGGGGAAATGGTCTGATGTCCTTATTTATAGAAACAACAACATCTAACTTATGGAGTGGTCATCAGTATTACCGCTAATACATATAAAGATTACAACACAGAGCCAGTGTTCAACAGTGGTTGAAAGGCAAGCCAGGGTTGGTTCTGAATGGGGTTAAGGAGGACTCTTGGAGGATATGCTTTGTTTATATCTACAGCCTCAAGACAGTATGAGTGTTTTTGTTTTAATTCTGAGAAATTGTAGAAAGGAATCAGCAGGAAAGAAAGAAGATATATGGGCTCAGAGCTACCTGGAGGATCACCCTCTGAAACCCAACAGATGACTCAACCTTTGGGAAAGATCTAGGAACACAGCCAGCAGTTTACACTTAAACATGAGAAAGGGAGACCTGAAGGGGCCAAGGTAAGGAAGGAAGTGCCACAGTAATTATCTGGAGGGCCAAAACAGTGTGCAGGTGAGAAAACCAATTAGAGGCATCTCAAGTGGAGAAGAAAAGTTCAAAGACTTATATTCAATTTCTGAAAGAAATGAGAAAAACAGAAACTAGAGACAAAGTGGCCAAAACATAAAACTGGAGAGTGACCAAAAAGTCAACCCAGAAAGAAAGGTAACTAAATGAGTCTCTTCTAAAGGCCGAGACTGTAAAGGAGACTTTTCCCTCTGCTTCCTTTATTTTGTGAGAAAGGTGTGGCTGCAGGAAGGAGACCTTTTTGATGCTAGCTGTTAGCCATCCTGCGAGGAGAGCAGCAGTTCTGTGGAAGGACTGATGAGGAACGGATGAGGCAGGCAGTGATGACAGATCCTAGAGCAGTGAAAGAATGAGTGGTGTTCTGTGGGACCACGTCCAGGGAGGCAGTGAAAAGGCAGCTCCCTGGGGAGAAAGGAAGACTCTTGAAATATATGGTATGTGCATTTTGGAAAAGGAAGAGGCAAGGCTTGAAGTTGATGTCTGGTGCCTAAGTCCTGCCCCAGTAAAGAATCATGTGATTCAAGGAGGTTTCCAGGCTCTCCAGTTTCTTGTATTGTTGAGCTGGAGAAAGTACCTCAATGGATGTCAGGGGATGGGGGCCTAGTCTATGACTTTCAGCAGGTTTCCAGGGGAAGACAGTAACATTTATGGAGACATATGAGTGTGCTGTTGTTATGCTAATAAGTTTTGTGGAGTTTATTTCAACTCATAGTGATCTCCCATAGGATACAGTTTTTGTTGTTAAGTGCCATCAAGTCCATTGCGACCTTGTATTGGGTTTCCGAGGAGCTGTTGGTGAGTATGAACCACCAAGCTTGTGGTTCAAATTGAACTTGCAATCCAGCTTTATCCCACACCAGGACTCCATATGACAGAGTAGAACTGCCCTATAGGGTTTCCTTTATCTTTATGGAGGAGTCCTGGTGTGGTGATGTAGAATAAGCACTGGACTTCAAGGTCGGCTTGAACCACAAAGGTCAGTGGTTCAAACTCACCAACTGCTCCGTGGAAATCCTATACAGGGTCCCTATGAGTCGGAACTGACTTGATGGCACTTTAACCACACCACACCAACAATCTTAATGGAAGCAGGTCATCAGGTCTTTTCTTCCTTGGATCCTCTGGGTGAGTTCAAACCACCCATTTGGTTAGCCACAGAATGCTTAACAGTTGTATCATCAGGGTTCTGCTTATTCATTTGCTACAGTTATTACGTGACACCTTTACATAGATTATCTCTGAATCTTTTACCCACCTTATTATTGCTGTTGTTGTTAAGTGCCGTCGAGTCAGTCCTAACTCATAGCGACCTTGTACAGGGTTTCCAAGGAGCAGCTCAGGGGTTTGAACCGCTGATCTGTGGTTAACCTACAGTGCTTATCCTACAGCGCCACACTGGGAGTCCTATCCTATCCTATCCTGCTTATCCTACAGTGCCACACTGGGAGTCCTATCCACTGTATAAGTAGACATTAATACCTGTTTATGGACTCCTGGTGTGGTGTTGTAGGATCAGCACTGGACTGCGAACCACAAGGTCGGTAGTTCAAGCCCACCAGCTGCTCAGAAACCCTATATAAGGACGTTATGGCAATTGACAAAAACAACTCAATGGCACTTGATAAAAACAACAATAGATGAGATGAGATAGAACATTGGCAAAAGCAGACACAATATTTGGTATTCCTCTTTTACATTGATTTAGGTTTAGCTTTCTGTCTTGCTTTGGCCACGAGTCAATACAAATGTGACATATGCAGAGACTTGAAAATTGTTTGTATACTGGAATTTGTTTATTCCTATTATGTTTACAACACTTCTGCTACCTGTGAACAAGCTTCAGCTCATCTGCTGGATGATGAGAAACGATGGCCAAGTGTTATCAGCAATGCTCCAGGTGGTATAAAGTTAACCACTAGACATGTGAGCACAGCCATTCTTAATCACCCAGCCTTAGCCAAGCCACCTAGAAGACCGCAAGCATGTGAGTGGGCACAGCAAAGATCAGCCAAACTTACCCACATTGGAATAATGGCCAAGACAACTCACATTTAATCTTTTGAGAAATATTAAATGCCTGTTAGTTTAAGTCTTTAAACTTTGAGGTGGTTTGTTACACAGCAAAACTAACTGATACATGGCAAGACTGAAACTCAGAGAAAATGACTTGTAGAATCACACAGATATGAAAGGAGACTCTTATCATATCATACCTTTCTTCTAGACCTCAAGTGTCTCATCTACAAAACAAGGGTAATGGGTATCAGAGTACGACGAGAAAACACTTTGAAGACTACACAAATCTAAGAAAACTTTTTTCCAAAAGTTCATGGGGAAATTCCAGTATCTTTTCACTCCGTTTTCCACAAACTTTTGGAAGCCCCCTTGTACAAGGCCATGTTCTCATTCTCTGTCACCTTGTTTTGTTTATGTCTGAAATATTTGGTTTGGCCTCCTAACACTGCCTATTTGGGGAATGTCTACTTGTAGACTTTCACTAGCCTATTTCCAGATTTGTGGTCACAATCCTTTTCCAACTCGAGCACTCATTTTAAGTCAGGGAATAAACTAGCAGTGGGCATACCGTCTGTTTTGTCCATCTTAAAGAAAGCTGACCGTTAGTCTCTCAGGCACTCTTCATCTACTGTGTCCGTGGGGTTCGTCTGAGAGTTCTGGAAGAAAGAATAAAGAAGCAGAGAGAGTCTCATTAGAATTAAAATAGATATTAATGAAATACAGCACCCAATACAGGGATAATCTTTCCTACCTTTCTTTGAGGGGTGCCCTGGACTCACAGAGCCTCACAGTGGAAGACTAAAAGATGGTACACACTCCTAGTGCCTCACTGTGGGTATGTAACCATGCAATAACAGTCCTAGTGTGGCTTTAGCATACTAGGCTGGGCTGATAAACACAAGGTTGCTGGTTCAAACACACCAACTCCTCCTTGGAAACCCTATACAGGTTCACTGTGAGTCAGAACGGACTCAACAGCACTTAATAACAGCAATACCATGAATTGTTAGCCACAGGAAACATTTGGTCTATCTCCCTCACTTGGCAGATGAGGAAACAGAGGTTTAGAAGTTCAATGCTTTGTCTAAGGCTTCTCAACATATCAGAGAAAGAGCTAGAAGCAGACAACCAGCATCTTGTATTCTCCATTATATCAAGAGCTAAAATACACCTAGTCCCATGCTGGCAAGAGAATTATAATTCACTTTGTAAAAAGCTTACGTCAGAGTACCTATAAGTGACTGGTGGCATTCCAATCAAATATAAGATGAAGATGGGATAATTACAAGTAACAAGAAGGAGTCAACACTGAGAGGTAATTTCTAAGCACAGGCTGAACAAGAGCAAGTTCATCCCAGGTAGCCAAAAAATGTCAGTGACTACTCAAGCAGAATATTTTCTTACTGTGAATTATTGTACCTTGAGGTTTGATCATAAATGTTCCCCAAAGTTTTAATCCATTCCCAAGACTCTTTTTCACAATGGTAAACAACCTAATTCCTGTCTCCATTACAATAAATCACCCAGAAAATTGCCTTTTTATGATTGTAACTTCATATACCTCTGAATAATGAATTATCTGTAATACTCCAGCAGTGGAAACAGGGTTGTCTAAGGAATTCTAATGTACTCGACAATGGACCAGCAATATTGGAAGGGGTAGGGAAAACTGGGAGTGAGAGAGAAGACTGAGGGATAGCTCCCAACAACGTAGAATAAAAAAAGAGGGGGGAGTCAACTAATAAATTAGAGATGATCTCTGGAAAACATTAGACCTGCCGCAAAAAAGAGAAAGTTGAAAGACTGCCAAACAGAAATTTTCATATGACCTATTGCTGTGAGTACCCACGATCTCCAAAGCCGCTGCCCTGCTTCCTGTCTTGGCTCCTCCACACCTTTTCCTATATGCTGGTCTCATGATGCTCTGAAGGGCAGACAGGGTTTCTATAAGCAGAGACACTCCTTACAGAGTAATGCCAACATAAACACTTCCTTCATCTTGGAGGCAGCTTCAACCTAGCAGAGGTATAAACCAAAAAAAAAAAAAAAAAAAATCACTTCCATTGCTGTCACGTCAGTGAACTCATGGCAACCCCATGTGTGTTATAGCACAGAAATCCAGAAGCAGATAATCAGTCCTGTCTTCTGTCGTGCCACTGGGTAGATTTAAACAACCAACCTTTTGATTCGTAGTTGAGTAGAGACAGCTTGCACCACCCAGAAATCTGTGCAAAGGCATAGAAAGGATTAGCATCCCATGTCCTGACAAGTATTTGAGTTAGGTAGAAGTCTAGAGGTGAAGGAGAGAAGTTGGGGACAAGGAGAGAGAGAGTGTGGATGGTCCTGGAAGTTGAATGTGGCTCTGAGGGCAAGCAAGGGAGGGTGGCTCTTGATCAAAAGCAGCGTTGTAGAGAGAAGTTTCCTAGGCTGAGGACCCTACTGCAGAACTCAGTGGGCAGCACAGGTCTGTAGTGAACAGGGGAGAGACTCCCAAGTGCTGGTAGACAGGAGGGGCCAAGAGAAATGGGATTTGTGCTCAGTAGCATCCAGGTAAAACCTGGAGCAAAAGAGGTTGGGACGAAGCTGTAAGAGCAGTTCTTCCTGCCTAATTCTTCAGCTGTTGGCAGCGTGAAGGTCACAAGTGAATTTGGAAATTCTTTTCAAAAGTTATGTTTCAATACAAAAGGGGTGAGTTCTGAAAATGCCTCCTGTGTTGCATTAGGTCTCAGTGCTGGAGGTTCCTGGCTCATAGTCCCCTGGCTTTCCAAGTCTTGTATCATGAGCATCAAGCTTCTTTCCTGTGGCCTCTGTCCTCATACCCTAAGCTTGGTCCCATGGTCTGTCTCTTCTTCATCACAGCCTTCTCCTCTCCTTCTGCTCCCCATCACCTCACTAAGCAAAAGGCAGAGCTCAGCGTACTTGGCGTATACTAATAGCTCATTTAATCCTCATGATAAGCCAAAAGGGATTTTTATTTCTCTGCTTTTCAGATAGGGCACAGAAGGCTGGGAAAGTGTATAAACCAAGCAAGTGTTGGATTGGCTCTCAGGTCTGGCTGATTCCAAGTTTGCCTTCTTGCTGAGGAGTACAGACAATGGCTCAGAGCATAGATTCTGGAGCCAAATATCTGGATTCTAATGCCAGCTCTTCCACTTACTAGTATCACTTTGGGGTAAATACTTCACCTCACTGTACCTCAACTTACTCATCTTTAAAATGGATATAGTGATAATGAGTACAGTGTTTATAGGGTCCTTGAGGTGACCAGTGAATAGGCCTAATGCCCCTTGGGAGTCCTGGTGTGGTGCTGTAGGATAAACACTGGACTAAAAGGTCAGTTTGAACTGCAAGGCTGGCAGTTCAGTCATTCCTCTGGAAACTCTATACAGGGTCACTATGAGTCAGAACCTACTCAATGGCACTTAACAACAGCAACAACAACAACAACAACAAAGCATCTTGAGCAGTCTCTAACACTGTCCAAGTGTTAGCAGTTACTTTTGTTATTCACACTGTATCAATTTCTCCTATCTCTGGCCTATCTTCTCAAGGTCTCTTCCTCCTGTCGGCCTCCAGCTTCCCTGGCCTATCTGATTCCTTCCCCTTCCCCCCACACTGCTCTCTTCTCCTAACCTTCAAGACCCAGTTTAATCCCACCCATCCTACGAAGCATTATTTGAAACCAGTTTTTCCAAATTACTTTTGGAAAAATTACCCATTTCTCCTCAGGTTCAGCATTTACAAGAGTCTCAGATTACAAACAAGTTCTGTTCCTAAATCTGTCTTTAAATTGACTTTGTATGGAAATCAGAACAGTTCATATTTAATGTCAATGAGTCCAGTGTGTGTCTCAGTTACCTAGTGCCGCTATACTAGACACACCACCAGTGGATGGCTTTAACATAAACAGAATAACAGAATAAAGAGAAATTTATCATCTCACAGTTTAGGGGACTGGTGCTGGCTCTGGGAGAGCTCAGACCCATGACACTGACACCACTCTGGACCTAACTTTGAATGCAACACAGGAGGCCATTTCTTTTTAACTTCTTAGTGTGAACTGAGCAAAGGCTTACAGAGCAGGTCATTGGTTTTACATTCAACAAATCATGTACTTCATTACAATGATTACAATCCCCTCCATGTACACCAACAGAGGAGGCGTGTTTAGAACTCATCCCTTATGTATCGAAACATAACTGTAAGGAGCTTCCAAATTCACTTGTGATCTTCACGCTACCAACAGGTGAATAATCAGGTAGGAAGAACTGTCCCTGCAGCTGCGTCCCCAAGGCCTTTTTTTTTTTTCTCTCCAGGTTTGACCTTGACCCTACTGAGCAAAAGCCATTTCTGATGGCCCCTCCTGCCTGCCAGCACTTGGGAAAGGCTTTTTTGTCAGTTCTGGGGAAAGGTCCTTGTTTCCTTTCAGCATCTCTAAGTCCAGTATTCCTTGACGATCTCCGTAAGTTTTGGCATTAATATTCCCTTGGATTGAGGACCTTCACAGTGCAGGGACCCCAAATACAAAGGACATACTCCACGCCTGACTGCTTTTTTGGTGATAGTAAGTCCCTCTGAGCTCTACTCACTTCTCCTTCCTTTTATCTCATTAACATATAACCTACTCCTGTAGATTTCATCCAGCTTCATTTACATCATAGAAATGAGGGTTTACAACACAAATGGATAATTACATCAAATCAGAGCTGACCACATCAGATCACATCTTGTGGGTGATTGTATCATATTAGATCTCATCATGGAGGTGATAACTACATCTGAATTCCTAAACCACTGAGAATTCTGGTGTGGCGCTGTGGGTTAAAGCTGTTTGAATTGCAAGATTGGTGGTTCAAGCTCACCAGCTATTCCTTGGAAACCCTATACAGGGTCGCTATGAGTCGGAAATGACTTAACAGTACTTAACAACAACAACAACTGAGAATTCTAGCCAAGTTAAGTTGATACAAAGCCTGAAATATCACAGTGTACGTATACAGTGTATCTGTCTACGCATAAAAAAATTAAAGAGAAGCTTCCAGGTACACTAAAACATCTTAAACATAAAAATACATTAAGAATAATGTTTTGATGCATCAGTCCCAAAGTCGTACCCATGATTGTTATTGTTAGGTGCTGTTGAGTTACTTTGGTATAGAGTTTCTAAGGAGTGGCTGGTGGGTTTGAACTCCAGATCTTGTGGTTAGCAGTCCAGTGCTTATCCTACAGTGTCACACCAGGACTCCAAACCATTTCATGTACCTTGATTTTTTTAATATAGTTGTCTTTGGGGGTAAGGAGCTCTGGTAGCATAGTGGTTATGAATCAGGCTGCGAAACACAAGGTCAGTAGTTCAAAACTACCAGCTGTTCCACGGGAGAAAGATGAGGCGTTCTACTCCTGTAAAGATTTACAACCTCGGAAGCCCTATACAGGGTCACTATGAGTCAGAACCAACTCCACAGCACACAGCCAGCCAGCCAGCCAGCCAGTCTTTGGGGCTGGTTGCTTAGTAATTATGCATTGGATAGACGTTTGCAACCTAAGGATTGTAAGTAATCAATCTGTAATTACTACACATGTCCTTTAATAATTAATTACCTTTCTTGCATTTTCTTTTTGTCTTTCCAGGTAAACTTGAGTTCCTGGAGAGGATTCATACTTTAAAAAGTAGGGATGGGTGTTTCTTCTGAAGTGGTGGGAATGTAAGTAATTTGTAAATTACTTACAGTGAGCTCAGTTCACGGTCATACCGATTTTCTAGTTCTCTTTGTGATAATAATTTTCCTGCTCTGATAGTTTTGTGTTTCTCCCATTTTTATACATGAAGTCTCCTGGACATGGGCATTCTTGCAAACATTCTTGATCTTAAAGAGAGAGCTGCTTCTGCAAGGTTGACAACCAAGCAACAAGGCTTCTCCCAAGGGAGAAGAGGCCACCTGGGTCCAGATGGGCTTCCTGGTTGAACAAATTCTCATTGTCTCAGTCACACTCAGGGTCTTGGGCTGGAATTAGGAATTCACCCCTCTATATGTCAGATCATAGACCTTTAAATAATTATTCAGCACACATGAGGTCAAATTTCATTAAAAAGAACTCTGTAAGACTCTTCTTAATACTTGTCTTAGACTTGAGTTTTACTCTCATTAGTCATTCCAAGGCTACAGAACCTGGAAATCAAATGGGGACGTCACGCTAACTCTCTGAAGAAGAAGGCTCAGCATATTTTCACTCTAAAGGGTCTGAAACAAAGCAAGGACAGAAGGGGGTTGGTAAGCACACATCATGCCACTCCTAGGTCTCCTCTCTGCTCCTTTCCCAGCCTTTTCCACACAGTCCTGGGGATTTCTTCAGTGGGTGGATGTTTTATGTGGTTAGAACCCATTGCTGGTGAGTTGGTTCCCATTGACAGCAACCCAGGAAGGCAGGGTAGAACTGCCCCATAGGATTTTCAAGGCTGTACATCTTTATGGAAGCTGATTGTCACGTCCTTCTCCCCCAAAGTGGCTGGCTGGTTTGAACTGTTGACCTTTCTGTCAGCAACTGATGCTTAACCACCATACTACCAGAGCTCCTTTTGATGTGGTTTGTTGTTGTATGCCGTAGAGTCAGTTCTGACTCACAGTGACCCTGTATAGGGTTTCTGAGAACAGCTGTTGGGTTTGAACTGCTGACTTTGTAGTTACCAGTCCCGTGCTTATCCTATAGTGTCACACCAGTGTTCTTTGATGTGGTTAGGTAAGTGGAATCCCCAAATAATTGTTATATCAACACATGCACTCTGTTTGCAATACACAGAATATGAAGATGGCTTTGTTGAACATAACAGCTATATAAAATGGAACCTCATAACTTGCTGGAGGATTTAAAACTTTGTCATAATGCAACTATTTATGCATTCCGTTAAGTGGGACCCCCTGTGTTTAGAGCCTTCTAATTCCTAGTGTTGATATGTAACTTTCCATATGTTTATCTCCTATTCTGTGCTCAAGGATCCCCAATTAGCCCTCAATT
This sequence comes from Chrysochloris asiatica, assembly GCF_000296735.1. Taxonomy (NCBI): domain Eukaryota; kingdom Metazoa; phylum Chordata; class Mammalia; order Afrosoricida; family Chrysochloridae; genus Chrysochloris; species Chrysochloris asiatica. Next base: position 13,799,071 of record NW_006408566.1, read on the forward strand.
GCTCTAATTAGTTCAATATATTGTAGATGTCTGAATATATAATATAGCCCTCTCTTTCTAGTTCATTTCTCTGATGAAACTGCAAGTTTGGAAAGTCAAAATTCCAGCAGGACTCATTCCTTTGCCCATTCCATCCCATGCCCCTGTGTGGCAGACAGTCCGCGTACATGGCTCTTAAGTGAACAAATGAGGGTGTAAAATAATCTGTCTTCAAATGGAACTTGTGGAAAGGACTACCAAGAACTTAATCTGTGACTCAGGTTTTGTGTATAATTTCTCCCACCAACAGTCCTGGGAAACAACTCTCTTCTCCAAGTTACAAATGAGGAAACAAAGACACAAAAGAAGCCATATGGCCAGTCTAAAGTTACCCAATTAATTAAGAACAAGACAGTTTGTGTAACTCCATCACCCCACATGGTCTTGCAAAGCCAATGGGGCAGTGAGAGCTGACGGTTCAAAATCCACCAAAAAGTCAGTGCTTGGCAGGCAGTAAGGACAGTCCGTGTATAACCACGAGGCTCTGTTAGAAATGGTTCTAACAGCGTCCACCCCCAGTGTGCAGGAGCACAGATTCCACAAGCATATAGCCACACCGCCCCCCTCTTCCCATTTATTCCCTTATGTTGCCATTTTAAAACAATCTTGTTTCTGCCTTCAGATCCAAATAGAAATGAACCTTTCCTTATTAGTCCTTAATCTGAAACTTGGTTCCATACTTTAGTTCTTCAAATCTGTCTTTACTCTATAATAATAAAAATGCTGTGCTTCGTCCCAGAACAGGCTACATGCCAAAATACATAACACCTTAGATTTTCTTGAAAAGAAAGCTTGGCTGAAAGCATAGCTTCACTGCCACAAGAATTCTTCAAGAATTTAACCTTGCAAAGTCAAATATTTGACAAGATGGTACACTGAACAGCAATCTTGCCGACCCCTGCACTATTACTTGCAAAGACAAAGCACTCTTTCCAAAAGAGAAAGAAAATTACCCCAACAATGTACTAATCCTACCCAGATCATGAAAGCTTCCTTGCTTTTCTGATTCCAGGACCTTAAGTCTCCAAGTATAAGAAGCAGGAGACATCTGGCAGCCTCTGCTAACATTGAACGGACTGAAGCCCAAACACCAGAGGACGTGAAATTCACTCATGGAAAAAAATCTGCCAGCCGAGTTCTCCAGCGGGCTCACTTCTCGCTGACCCGTTAAACAAAGAGGTAACTCATGCTCAATAAATGACACATTAGCACAATCTCATTAACTCCATCCCCACAGCTTTCTGCAAGTGTCTGTCATTTTTGTCTGCATTGCAGCAGCAGAATCTATAGCTTCATTAAGAATAGAAAACTGTCAGAAGGAAAGAGGTGATCGCATTACCTTCCCTTCACATCCTCCCTCTGCCGGAGTGTCGAGCCAGGAGGACACGTCTCCCTCCCAGAAAGGAAGGTTTGAGCAGCTGGAACGCTACTGCTGGCGAGTGAGGTTCAGCATAGCAGTATCTGCTTCCCAGCTGTAAAAGGACTTGGTCAGGTGATCTGTGACCTTGCTGGAAAAGCAAATACTGGCTTCCTTTCTGCTCCTGGGAATAGGTGAGTAGGGTCAGAAAGGAATTTGGAAACTCAATAAGCAAATAGCGGTTCTTGCAGAAAGAGGACGAAAGCTTGAATTCTTCAACTGGAAAGTTAGTTCCCAGACCTGCTATTACTCTGGAGGGACACATGTAAAGACACCCAAACAGCACACACACCCTCCAAATCAGGGAGCTCCTCTAGGTTGTCATAATTAATTAGGTTTTTCCTCCTTCCTCCCTGCAGTTAAAGTGGCTCATTAATGTAATTGCTCCTAATGAGGAAGCAGCTTCCTTAGATGTTGAAGTCTTTCAGTGATTCATTGCTTTCTTCCTGGCTCTGCTTTTGAAACTTTCTCTTGCCACTTCCCTACTGGGCTCCTAGAACCACAAAAAGGCTCAGTGAGATGTCCCCGAGGCTGCTCACTGCCCTGATCACTAAATGAGACAGAAACACTGACCAGTGAGTCCCCGGAAGCCAAACTGGCAGCTCCTGCTTCCTACTGCTCTGCCAATCTGCTGCCCAAGCACCGAAGCATACCAGATTCTGGCAGGAAGAGAAAAACAAGAAAGTACCTGCCGTAATGACCAGCAAATACACCATTCAGTGGCTCCTGCACTGGGCAAGGTTTCTAACTGCAGCATGGACCAGTGGTTTCAAGGGGTGGTGTGGAGGAGTCTGGGGGAGTTGGAAGGATGGTCTTCAGAGTATCCCAGGTAGGCACAGTGCCAACGCGCCACAGTGCTTCAGGGCATAGACAGGTGGTGAGGGGCTGCACTGAAGCTCCCAGCGATTCTGACCCAGCAGTCCTACTGGATCTGAAGTAGATACAGAGAGTGGAGGCATCAAAGAGGACCGGCAAAGTGTCTGGGATCATTTGTGCAGGCTCAGCAAAAGCATTATACTGACACTGTCCCTTTGACCTCCTAGGGTTCTAGTCAAGCAAGGGTGTCTTAGGAAATGAAGACCCATCTGAAAGCCATGTTACAGCAGCTCTGACCTTCTCAGACATTGCAGTCCGCATGTGGTTTCAGAGACCAGGGTTCTGGGCAGGTTCCTTCCTAACCCACATTGAAATGAATGCCAGATTCGAGTGTCACCCTGAGATGCTGCCTGCATCCAGCCTGGCACACTTGGAAAGGATTTCATACCCTCATCCTATTTATCCTCACGCCAGCACTGAAGGTGGCCAGACCGGGGACTCAGATCTCCATTGTACTGTGAAGAAAATGAGAGCTGGAATGTCCACATGCTTTCCCCAGGGTCTTCCAGGAATTAATCTGTATTACAACGAACACTGCTAGAGTAGAGTTCTATCTTCCTCATACTACACCAGACCAAACTTATTTTCCAAGGAAGATTCTGAGCACCTTGCCCAGGATACGGAGCCCAGGAAGCTGTTTTGCTCTCTGCCATTATAACTTACCCAGGACACCTACATGTGGTATTACCTCATCTGCACTCCATGGTCAAACAGGACAGTAAGCAGATCGGGAACTATTACCATCCATTCCCCAGGTAAGGAAAGAAAGCTTGTTCCCAAGATGGCAAAGCTATAAAAAGGCAGAGCCTCGACTCAAACCCAGGTTTTTCTGTCTCCCACTAAACCACCATCTAAACTGGGCATATTGGGGAGTGCAGGAGACACACTAACACCCGAATATGTGCTTCCACAATGGTACAGCCCAGGAGAAGGGTCCCAATTGAAGGAAGATCTTCATGGACAACACCTCAGAGTTTCTCTAGGGGGATCTGTGCTTCTTTCTGGGAGTCTCATCTTTAGCTTTTGGCCCTTGCCGGGTCTGGGGCACCAGCTTGCCTCCACGCCCCACATCCATCCCCCATGCCTCACTCACACATATGTTTTAAAGCTAATAACCAACTTCATGCTACCGCCAAACCACCCAGAGAATCCCCGAGACCAAATACATCTAACCACAAGAACTTCTGTAACAGAATCATTTGACTTGATTCCTTTTGCAATATAGAGCCTCCTAACTTCTATAGCTGAGGTGAACCATGCAAATCAGGCAAGATGTGGACTAGGAAAGAAGGGAAAAGGTACAGAACTGTCTTAAAAACCTTCCCTTTATCGCTAAGGACGGTCAGAGATTTGGCAGTCTGAGCAGTTTCAGAGAGCTGAGGAGGGACTAAGGTGTTTGGTGCTGGATAACCCAAACAGATCTCCTCAGGGTATACTGGCAGTCATTCTGATGGAAATCAGCTTAAATCAACAGAGAAAGACACTGTGCATGTGAGACCTGTGGGTGTAACAATCTAGGAGTGGGCTATTCTAAACATGGGACCCTCTACAGCAGATGAAATTTTCTGAAGGAAGAAACAAGACCAATCAACAGGAAAGAGGAGGTTGCACTAACCAGTGAAAAATATTCCTTGGAGAAAAAGAAAAGCATCAGGGTGACAGTAAGGAGTGCTAGTGATGCTGTGGGTTAAGTGCTGAACAGCTAATCTCAAGAGTTCAAACCCACCAGCCACTCCTTGGGCAAAAGATGAGACTGTCTATTCCCCTAAACCCTAAGGAGCAGTTCTTCTCTGTCCTATAAGGTGGTTATGAGTAGAAATTGACTTGATAGCAACCCCATGTGGTACAGTGGGGGTTTAGGGCCACAGAGAAAAAAACCTCTAATTCTCATCATTACTGTCATTTAGGTCTTTCCAGAGCTCTCTCTATGACTTCAATGTCCTATAAATGCAAGATTTCCATACACAAATGAAGAGGTGGAGTGAAGAGCAAGTCATAAAAGAAAATGTACAAGTGATAAATATTTGAAAAAGGTTTGGCCTCATTAATAAATAGAAATGCAGGACAGATAAACAATGATATGTGATAAGTAGCCTAGGTCCACTGCAAACACTATCCAATTTAAATCTCATTCAATTACTCGTATACAAATTCAAACTGAAGCTGAAGAAAATGAAAACAAGTCCATGAGAGCCAAAATATGACCTTGAATATATCCCACCTGAATTTAGAGATCATCTGAAGTACAGACTAAAGACAGAAGACCAGAATAGGTGTGGGATAACATCAAGAACATCATACATGAAGATAGCACAAAGTCATTGAGAAGACAAAAAAGAAGGAAAAGGTCAAAATGGATGTCAGAAAAGACACTGAAACTTGCTCCCCAGTGTAGGGATGCTAAAGCAACTGGAAGAAATGAGGAGGTCCAAGAGCTGAACAGAAAATTTCAAAGATCAGCTCGAGAAGATAAAGCCAAATATTACAACAAAATGTGCAGAGATGTGGAATCAGAAAACCCAAAAGGAGGAACATGTTCAGCATTTCTCAAGCTGGGTGAACTGAAGGAAAAATTCAAGCCTCAACTTTCATTATTGAAAGAGACTCTGAGCAAATTATTGAATGATGCAGAAAGCATACAGAATCACTTTACCAAAAGGAAATGGTTAATGTTCAACCATTTCAAGAGGTAGCATAGGATCAAGAGCCAATGATACTGAAGGAGGAAGTCCAAGGTGAATTGAAGGAATTGGCAAAGAACAAGGCACCAGGAATTGATGGAATAAAAATTGAAATCTTTCAAGAAAGTGAGGCGGCACAGGAGGCACTCACTCATCTCTGCCAAGAAATCTGGAAGACAACTATCTGGCCGACTGGAAGAGATCCACATTTGTGCCCACTCCAAAGAGAAGTGACCCAACAGAATGCAGAAATCATTAGACAATCTCTTTGATATCCCATGCAAGTAAAGTTTTACAAAAGGTAACACAGAAACGGCTGGAAACATACATTGACAGAGAACTTCCAGAGGTTCAAGCTGGATTCAGAAGAGGCTGTGGAACGAGGGATATCATTGCTGATGTTCAATGGATCTTGGCTGAAAGCAGAAAATATCAGAAAGATGTTTACCTGTGCTTTATTGACTACGCAAAAGCTTTTGATTGTGTGGCTCATGACAAGCTATGGACAGCATTGTAAAGTATGAGTATTCCAGAACACTTAATTGTGCTCATGAGGAGTCTGTACCTGGACTAAGAAGCAGTTGTTTGAACAGAACATGGGAACACTGAATGGTTTAAAATAAAGAAGGTGTGTGACTAGGTTGTATTCTTTCACCATACTTATTCAACCTGTATGCTGAGCAAATAATCCCAGAAGCTGGGTTCTATGAAGAAAAACATGGCATCAGGATTGGAGGAAGACTCATTAACAACCTGTGATTGGCAGATGATACAACCTTGCTTGCTGAAAGTGAAGAGGACTTAAAACATTTACGGATTAAAATCAAAGAGCACAGCCTTTGGTATGGATTGCATCTCAATGTAAAGAAAACAAAAGTCCTCACCACTGGACCAATAAACAACATTCTTATCACCAGAGAAAAGACTGAAGTTGTCCAGGACTTCATTCTTCTTGGATCAACTATCAACACTCATGGAAGCAGCAGTCAAGAAATCAAATGACCCAATAAAGACCAAGACAATATTAAGTAAATAAATAATTTGTGAACATACTTCTGAGTACATTTTACTTTTGCTTGATATTCTTATAACAGTGTATTACTTATGATATGGTCTGTCATTGATATTGAAGGTAAACTATCGTTAATGAGGCATTTATTTGTAACATTTAGCAATTAAATACAATTAGATCATTAAGCTGCAATTTCATAGAACAAATGCCTCTTTACATTTGTTGTTAAATTTTATGTATAAATATGAAATATGTGTTGTCTATTAGCTTCTGCCTAAAAGGAGAGGCATTGGAGGGCGACTTTCCTGCTGTAATAAATGATATACCATATCTGAAGTTTACCCAAAGGTATTTAACATTTTGAAATGTTATTATTGATATTTCAATGTATAAGTAGAATGACTTATTATTGTTTAATTTACTCTTGTAACTTAAACGACTTTTTGTAAAACATTTATTTTATTACCAGTTATTATTGGACTTCTAGGATACATTCACTCTTATATATATAGTACTACATTTAATATCCTTGTCACTATATCTTTTGACATGGAACCATGGTTATTTCTGTAAGTTAAAATTATAGCAGTGGAATTTCTGGGTAAAGACATATATATTATTAAAATTTTTGACATATGCTGTCAAAAACTTCCAGAGAAGTTCATACCAGCTTAGTTTCTATCACCAGTTCATGAGATTATCTATTTCTCACTGAATTCATTTTTAATGAAGAATTAAAAATACAACATATTGCATATGTGAAAAGTAGTATCCTATTATTGTTTGCTGGTAAAGTTAATAAACTTTTAAAAATGTTAATAAAAAAAGAAAAGAAATCAAATTACATATTGCATTAGGCAAATCTGCTGCACAAGACCTTTTTAAATTGTTGAAGAGCAAAGATGTCAGCTTGAGAACTAAGGTGTGTATGACCCAAGCCATGGTATTTTCAATAACCCCATATGCATGCGAAAGCTGGACAGTGAATAAGAAAGACCATAGAAGAATTGATGCATCTGAGGTATGGTGTTGGAGGACAATATTGAAAGTGCCATGGGCTGCCAAAAGAACCAACAAATCTGTTTTGGAAGAACTGTAGCCAGAGTGCTCCTTGTTGGCCAGAATGGCCAGGCTTCATCTCCCATACTTCAAACATGTTGTCAGGAGGGACCACTTGCTGGAGAAGGATATCATATTTGGTAAGGTGGAGGGTCAGAGAAAAAGAGGAAGACCCCAATGAGACGAATTGGCCAAGTGGCAGCATCGATGGACTCAAGTGTGGCAACAGTAGTGAGGTTGACCCAGGATTGGGCAGTGTTTCATTCTGCTGTGCATAGGTTGCTATGGGTCGGTACCGACTCAAAATGAGACTGGGGAAGAGCTGCCTCCTCAATGTAGAGTTGACCATGATGATGCGAATTTATAGCCCATGGGAATAAAGCCCACAGGACCTTCATTTGCTGATGGGGCACAACTCAAAATGAAGACAAACAGCTGTAAACATCCATTGAAAATCGGAACATGGAATGTATGAAGTATGAATATGGGAAAATTGGAAGTTGCCAAAAATGAAATGGAATGCATAAACATTGATATCTTAGGCATTAGTGAGCTAAAATGGACTGGTATTGGCCATTTTGAATCTGACAACCCCATCGTTTACTATGCAGGGAATGACAAATTGAAGAGGAATGGTGTTGCATTCATCGTCAGAAAGAACATATCCAGATCAGTCATGATGTACAACACTGTCTGTGATAGGATAATATCCATGCATCTACAGTGAAGCCCAGTTAATACCACTATTATTCAAATTTATGCACCAACCACTAAAGCCAGTGAGGATGAAATAGAAGAATTCTATCAACATCTTCAATCTGAAACTAATCAAACATGCAATCAAGATGTATTGATCTTTACTGGTGACTGGAATGTAAAGGTTGGGAGCAAAGAGGAAGGATCAATAGTTGGAAAATATGGCCTTGGTGATAGAAATGATGCTGGAAAATACATGATATAATTCTGCAAAACCAATTATTTTTCATTTCAAATACCATCTTTAGACAGCATAAGAGATGACTATACACATGGACCTCTCCAGATGGAATATATAGAAATCAAATTGACTACATCCGCGGAAAGAGACAATGGAAAAGCTTTATATTATCAATGAAAATAAGGCCAGGGACAGACTGTGGAACAAACCAACAATTACTCGTATGCAAATTCCAACTGAAGCTGAAGAAAATGAAAACAAGTCCACGAGAGCCAAAATATGACCTTGAATATATCCCACCTGAATCTAGAGATCATCTGAAGAACAGATTTGATACATTTGCTACACCCTACAGGGGCACAATTTCAGGGCTTGTTATACATGCTGTTTTCCATAGATGTGTTTCTGGTTTCAAAGCCTTTTGCTCATGTGCATAGGGAATCTGAAATCAAATCAAATCAAGTAAAATGGTGAAAAAGTAAGATGGAAAAGTTCACAGCCATAGTTAACTTATTCCTTGGTCCAAAAACCATAATTTCTTCAGAAATAATGCAAAACAAGTTAGAAAAATAAGTGGGAACTCACCACAGTCCTGCCCACCCCATACAACTACATTCATGTTCATCTATCTATTTAATGTCTTTTCCAGATGAAGGTGGTGGTTGTTGTGGTTAGGTGCCATCAAGTCAGTTCCAACTTTCAGCTACCCTATGCACAACAGAATGAAATACTGTCCTTCCCCGCAACACTGTCACAATTGTTAATTTTAGTCCAACATTGTAGTCACTGGGTCAATCCATCTTGTTGGGTGTCTCCATCTTTTTTGCTCACTCTCCACTTTTTACCAGCATGGTGTTCTTCTCCATGAGCTGGTGTCTCCTGATATTGTGTCCAAAGTAGGAGAGATGAAGTCTGGCCATCCTCACTTCTGAGGAATATTCTGACTGCTCCGCTTTCAAGACAGATCTGTGCTTCTGGCAGTTCATGATACTTTTAATATTCTTCTCCCATACCATAATGTACTGATTCTTCTCCAGCATTCTTTATTCATTGTTCAACTGTCATATGCATTTGAGATTGAAAATACCATGACTTTGGTCAGGCACATCTTTACTCTTGACCACTTTAAAGAAGTCTTGTGCAGCAGATATGCCAAATGCAATAGACATCATTTGATTTCTTGACTGCATTTTCCATGAGAATTGATTGTGGATCTAAGCAAAAGGAAGCCATTACCGCCTTCAATCTTTTCTCCATTTATCATGTTGTTATTAAATGGTCCAGATGAATAGGTGTTTTTAATACACTTAATGATTTAGAGCAGTTTTAGATCCATAGAAAAATTGTACAAAAAGGTACAGAGTTCCCGTATCTCCACCTTCCCTGCACACTGCTTCTTCTATTTATGTATTCCATTTGCTACAACTTATGAAACAATATTGATACATTACTATTAATGGAAGTCCATATATTACAGACTCATAGTGACCCTATCTAGGGTTTCTGAGGCTTTAAGTCTTCACGGGAGCAGAAAACCTCATCTTTCTCCCATGGGCTAGAACTGTGGAACTTGTGATCCACAGTCCAGTGCTTATTGTAAAAGGAACCAGCACCCTCCACCAGCATCGATAGCAAAGTTAAAATCAAAACAAAACAAAAACAGAGAACAAATGCTGGCGAAGTTGTGGAAGGTCTAGGACGCTCCTACACTGCTGGTTGGACTGTAAGATGGGCAACTATCATGGAAAATGCTATAGCGCTTTCTTAAGAAGTCAGGAAGAGAAATAGCATATGACCCAGTGCCGAGGACCCGCATCGACAAAGGTGTTTGGTTCACGAGGTGGGGATATCTGGCGGTGATAGGGATAGCAAAAGAGGAGACACAAAGACGCAAAGAGAGAGACAAAGAGACACCCCGAAACCAGAGTGGATGTGGGACTGGCATCAGGCAGATCCTGCATTGCAAACATCTCAGCCATGAGGGCCGTAAGATCCTGCATAGTAAACATCTTGGCTAAGCAGGCAGTATGGTTGCAATGCTGGACCGAGCCCCCTGCATGCCTTAACGCACGCCTTGCCAGCCGTAATGCACACCTGGTCTGGCCTGCACCTCCGTTTTATTTAGGGGAGGTACTTTACACAAAGCTGGGCAAGACTAAGACAAGGTACAGCTAACATACGTAATTTTCCAGACATTCAGACAGCTTTACATCGTACTTCACAGGTTCGAATCTCACGACCGCAACTTGGTTTCCCAAGCTTAATTAACATACCTTTTAGCACCTAGCCTCAAATGGGGGAAGGAAAAGGAGGATTGGGAAGAGTCCCATTGAGTCGGCTGCCCAGCCCAGGTTTCTCAGGAAAAGAGACACCTGGGTGAATAGGGCTGCACCTGGAAACACTTTAGGGAGGGTGTTTTTTTGACCTTAGAACAAAGACCGGGGAGCCACCCAATTGACTTTGACTGAATTCTTTGAGGGAAGAACTTTGCCTTTAGAATTTTACAGTCTCGGCTTTAGGAGATTTTTACATTTATCTGTGGATATCAAGGCTTCATGTATGCAATTAATAATAAACATAACCGAATACTAAGATGAAAAACAGTTTGCTATGTCTGCTAGGTGGCTAGAGTCTGTTCCTCAGAGCCTGTGGCCTGTACGGTCTGCAACACTTGGGCCCACAGGGCCTCGAACTTCTGACCGGGTCTGGACGGTCTGCAACAATCCAGCAATCCCCCTACTTGCTATATATCCTCATGAAATAAGAGTCATAATATGAATAGATATATGCACACCCATCTTCATTGCAGCATTATCCACAATAGCAAAAAGATGGGAATAGCCTAAATGCCCACCAACAGAAGAATAGTTAAACAAACTTTGGAACATCCAACAGTGCAACACTAAAGAATAACAAATCTGTGAAACACCTCATAACATAGATGAACCTGGGGGACATTATGCTGATTGAAATTGTTGTTGTTGTTCTTAGGTGCTATGGAGTTGGTACTGACTCATAGTGACAGTACCAACATAGCAGAAAGAAACACTGCCTGGTCCTGGGCCAACCTCACCATTGTTGCCATGCTTGAGTCCACTGATGCTGCCACTTGGCCAATCCATGTCATTGGGGTCTTCCTCTTTTTCTCTGACCTTACAAACATGATATCCTTCTCCAGTGATTGATACCTCCTGACAATATGTCTGAAGTATGAGAGACGAAGTTTGGCCATCTTGGCCTCCAAGGAGCACTCTGGATGTACTTCTTCCATAACAGATCTGTTGTTCTTTTGGCAGCCCATGGCAGTTTCAATATTCTCCTCCAACACCATAACTCAAAAGCATCAATTCTTCTATGGTCTTCCCTATTCACTGTCTAGCTTTTCAATCACAAAAGGACAAATATTTTAAGAGACTACTATTTTAAAAAGTCAAGAAGAGATTTTCATGCTAAAAGAAACATTCTATGATGATTATCAGGGATTACAGAGTATGGAGACTAATTCACTGGCTAGAGGGTGGTGGTGGTGTTCCATGGAATCAATTCCAGCTCATTGCGACCATGAGTTTCTCATGCTGTAAATCTTTGCAGGAACAAGCTAGAGACACATGTTAACTTGGGTGATGGGAAAAGCAATACATAAGAGGGAAGAAGGCAGAAGAACGATGAAAGTAAGGTGAGGACACTGGAAGGAGTGCAAGAGGTAAAGTGAACTGAGGTAAATACTGTTAACTGATGATGTACCTGGAAGGGATTCTAATCACTGAAATGAAACGAAATGTATTGTTTGTTGAATATGGTCTGATGATCTGCTCTGTAAACCTTCACTCAATTCACACACACAAAAGTTTTGTTCTCACAGTCAGTTTTTTAGAAAAGAAAGACAGTACCTAAATTCTTAATAGAGAAATTATTTTGTATGGAACTAAATAAAGGAATCTGTAGTGAGACACAGGACATCCGCTTGCCATTTTAATTAGAAAGATAAGGGTATACCTCATTTGCGAAGTGATATTTAAGAAAAGACTTGAAGGAGGTGGGTCATGTAAATAAGTATCTAGGGGAAGAGTCTCCCCTACAGACAAAACAGCCAGCACAAAGGATTCCAGTTGGTGTGTATGTGTGTGAACATTTTAAGGACTTTGGTTTACTCTTTATAAAGATGGGGAATCCCTTTAGAATTTCAAACAGATAAATTACATGATCTGACTTGGATTTTAAGATCCAATATAGCTGCTGTGCTGAAAAAATAGACTATTGGGGACCAAGGGTAGATGCAGAGAGAAACTGACTAGAGAAGTTCAGGAAAGAGATGATGAGGTCTCAAGCTGGTTGTTGTATAGACAGATAGATTTTGAAGTAAATAACATTTTCTGATAGACTGTAAGGTTTATAAAAAAGGTGGACTCCTAAGGAGGACTCCAAGCATGAATTGCTAACTTCAAGGCTGGCAATTCAAACCCACCAGCTGCTCTAGGAAACATACAGTGTTGCTACCCATTGGAACAGACTCGATGGCACACAAGGTGGTGCAGGCAGTGTTTTATTCTGTTGTGCATCAGATCTCTCTCTCTCACACACACACACATACACACACAAAGCCTTGTCCTTCACCTATTCATCTCTCCCTGGAACACCTGAAAGCCGCTCATCTTTTCATACTCTCTATAGTTTTACTTTTTCCAGTGTGGTATGGTTGAAATCATCTAATACATAGCTTTTCCAGACTGGCTTCTTGCACACAGCAATATGCAAGGTGCCTCCACATTTTTTTGTATTTTAATAGCCCATTTCTTTTTAACACTGAATAATGCTCCATTGTATGGATGTAACTGGTTTGTTTATCCATTCACCTACTGAAGGGCCTCTTGGTTACTTTCAATGTTTGATGACTGAATAAAGCTACTATTAACATTTGTGTGTAGGTGCTTGTGTGGATATAAGTTTTCACTTCATTTGAGTGAATACTAGGAGCATGATTGCTGAGTTATAGGGTAAGTCTATGTTGATTTTTGTAAGAAAATGTTAAAATGTCTTTCAAGGTGATTGCATCATTTTGCATTCCCAACAGCAATGAGTCAGAGTTCCTGTTGCTCCCAGTCCTCATTAACCTTTTGTACTGTAATGTTTTGATTTGGGCCATTGTAGTAGGAATTCACTCCATGACAGTGCATTTAGTAGGTGTGTATCTCATTTTAACGTATAATTCCCAATAATTCCTAGGCCACCACCAATGCACTCTCTATCTCTATAGATCTGCCTATCCTGGATATGTCATGTAAATATAATTAGACCAAATGTGATCTTTTGTAATTGTCTTCTTTCATAAGCATGATGTTTTCAAGGTTCAACAGAGCTGAAAAGGATTTTACAGGTCATTGAACCTAACTGTTTTCAGATGGGGACAGTGGTACCCAGTTCACATAGGACCTTGGGCCTAGTCCAGTGCTTTCTTCATTCAACAATCTGACCCTAAAAAAACATCTCTGGTCTTGAGAGATGTGAGGAGTTCTCAATGACAACTGAAATCTAAGCCTACCTACCAGTTTTTAATTAGCGTCTTCCCTTACTCAGACTGTCCCATTTGACCTGGATTAACCTTTTCCCACTTCACCTCTTGTTCAAATAACTCCTCTTTTCCCACCTATCAGACCCCACCACCTGCAGTTAGCCCATTGATGTGTAATCCTCCACCCTCTGAAATGTCATGGCACAGAAGTACTGCTTAATCTGTGTGAGGCATGCGGGATTAGAAATCCAATTTCTAACAAGAAGATCCTTTCTCCAATAAAGAATGACACATCTCCACTTGAACAGGCGTCAGGAGTTTCAGTTCGTCTGGATACGCTTGCGATCACTTGTTCTACACGAGCATATCAGTTGACTGTTGATCTATTTCTCAATCTGTTGGACATGTTCTGTCATCCTGTAAGGCCTCTTGCTGGATGGAAAGTTCCCAGACAATAGGGAGCTTCTCATCTGAGTCCCTCACAGAGCAACGGGGCCTCTAAACAAGACCCTAGAAATGCTCCTGCATGTCTCTGTGGGGTAAGGCATTACCCAAGGTAAAGTGGTCTTTGCTCTTGTTTCCTGAGTTGGAATTTCCTGAGTAACTGAGGTTATCTTTGTTATCTAAGCAACACTTGAGATTTTTACAAAGGAGATGAGGGATGGCCAGGTCACAAAGGCCACCTGGTAGCCTGATGATCAGCTGACCTCAGGGAGGGAGGGGAGAATAAGTCAATCAATCACACATAAGTAGTGAGTCCCTAATCTTGACAACATAATGAGCTCTGGTGTGATGCTACAGGAAAAAGCACTGGATCACATGGCTGGTTTGAACCACAGGGTCAGTGGTTCAAATTCCCCAGCTGCTCCTCTAGGTCACTGTGAGTTAGAACCAACTTGACAGCACTTAACAACAAAACAACAAAGTCACAATGAAGCAATAAAGGAAACTCCATGGCTTGCTGGTTAGTGAAAGACATTCACACACATGAGAGGGCAGTGTATCCTTTTCATAAAAATCTATATTGGGAACCCTCCCAGACCTCATCTAATGCATCTGTTTGTTTATATCCTTTTCTAAAGAAACGAAACCCATGACCATTGAATGAATTCTGACTCAGCGACCGTAGAGGATGGAGTTTAACTTCCCCATCGGGTTTCCAAAGCTATAATCTTTATGGCAGCAGACTGCCACATCTTTCTCCTGTGGAGCAGTCAGTGGGTTGGAACTGCCAATCTTTCAGTTAATAGCCAAAAGCTTAACCACTTTGCAATCATAAAATTGTAATTAAACATTTAATACTTTCCATGAGTTCTGTGGTTGTTCCGCAGAATTATCAAACCCTTAGGAGTAGTGGGAACCAGCATGTCAGTATTTAGGGAGGCCCCATTAGAAGTTAGAAGACTCTGACTTGTGGCAGTTGTTATCCTAAAGGCTACCCCTGCCTTTAGGCTAAAGGAGCTCTGGTAACATAGTGGTTGTGAGTTAGGCTGCTAACCTCAAGGTCAGCAGTTCAAAATTACCAGCAGTTCTGCGGGAGAAAGATGAGGCGTTCTGCTCCCATAAAAGTTACAGCCTTGGAAACCCTGTGCAGGGTCATTATGAGTCGGAACCGACTCCATGGTACTTAACATCAGTAACAACAACCCCTCCCTAACCCTGAATTGTAAGCCAGCAGATTACAAGTAAGGATGCCATGTGGACTCCAGAGCTTGCAAATTTGTGTCTACCTATCTGTCTGTCTGAAGAATGGTGTCCTTTTCATCTGTAAGATCTGGCCTAGCTCTAGGTGGCTTTGTTGTTGTTAAGTACCGTTGAGTCAGTTCTGACCCCTAGTGACCCTGTATAGGGTTTCCGAGGAGCAGCTGGTGAGCTTGAACTGCCGACCTTGCAGTTCAAATGGCGTTACAGTCTGGCACATTAACCCACAGTGCCACACCAGACTCTGGTGACGAGAGGTCAGAGAAAGAAGTGCTTTATAGGTGGATGGTTAGAACTGAACAGAGAATTCAGAAGTGAGGATTGGTATTCTGAGATTTCCATAGGACACAGTCCTTGGGTCCAGGGGTAGAGGGCACATGTTTACCATAGAATCATAAATCAATCCCAAATACACGTATTTCCTTTAGTTATTATAGACAATGGCACAGTTGTGTGGAACATATTAAGTGTGTTAGTGAGGATCAGTTAAACTTGGCATTAGTAAACAAGAGATTATCTCGCTACAAGAGTCTACTGAGACCCAGGAAACATCAAGGCAAGTGGTCGGTCCCCTCAGTGTAAACCCCCTTTGAAGACTAAGACTCAATGGGAATACATGCTCTGATTCTGACCACGCTCATCACCGATAAGGGGAAGAGAGGGAAAAACAGCAATGAAGCTGCAAGCTAAGCCCTACAATGCTCAAAAGACTTCTGTGAACCTGGCTAGAGACCTGGTTGGCCAGCAGTGTGGCAAGACCTGGGGACTTTTGGGCCCAGAGTCAGTGACATAGCCACAGAGGACTAGAGTGGAGAGTGAAGCATCCAGCTGATAAGAAGAGAGGGCATATGCACAAGAACACCCACACTTGCAGAGAATATCCACTTGACCTGGCTTCAATGACTGGATAATCAGAGCTCAACTAGAAGAAGAAAGAAGAGGAAAAAAAGAGTAATGTGATACAATTTGATGAACTTGACCTACACCTATGGATGCAGTAGCTCAAAAGAGGGAACAAATCTTTACAGCAAGGATCAGTCCCACCCCTCCATACACAGAGTAGACAGGGATGGGCAACTTGCACATTGAATACCCAAAATGGGGGGGGGGGGGCTACAAAGGCAAGAAGTGACTGGCTTACAAGCTTTCAAGAGGGAACTTAGATTCAGAGGGTGTGAAAGAAGGTAGAATCTCCACTGAGTAGTATCCAATCTGTCTAGGAGGGGTTGATGAAATGAAATGCGGATGGGTCTCTTGTGATACAATAGTGAATAATTGTTATCAGGACTGATTGTGAGGGTTGGCAATGTAAAGGTATACGTTTTGTAGCAAGGAGGGGAGTGATTAACTTTTCAGTCTAGGAGCGGAGGTCCCTGGGACTATCAAGGGACAAGAGCGAAGAGTGGGACCCTACCCAGAGAAGCAGTGATGCCTGAGAAGGAGGCAGAAATGATGACGTGGAGAAATGGAGCAGCTGGGAATTTTAGACCAGAGAGGGAGAGGGGCTGTGTGTTGATGACCCAGGGGGCAGGCTTGTAGTTTATACCCTTTGGTTGGTTGATGATGCATGGAGGGGATTGTAACCATAGCAATGAAATGATGTATGATAGGATGAATGTAAAACGAATGTTCTCCCATGTAAACGATCACATAATTCACAATAAAACATTAAAAAAAAAATGAGTCTACTGCGAATGCTAACCTGCTATCACAAGGTTGGCAGTTCAAACCCACCAGCTGTTCCTCAGAAACCCAATACAGGGTCGCTATGAGTTGGAACTGACTGGATGACACTTAACAACAGCAACAATTCTACAAAAAAGGGTGACCTCCATCCATTACTACACACACTGCAGAATTCCTGTGTGTACACCCCAGCCAAGAGCAGGAATTCCCGTCATTCTCAGGAAGGGCACTTTGTCATTACTGCAGAAGATATTTCACATGCATCTTCTGGCTGTCCTTCCTGTGCTTGGGTTAATTCATCCTTTAGTAACCTCACTTTCCCATTGTTGAAATGGAATTTACAGTTCCTGCCTCTTTCACACCAAGGGCTCAGTTATGGGGCCTGGTTAAGCAGGCAGATGCACCCATGATAAACTATTACTGGAAGAAAGTGCCATGGAAAAGGAAGAGCTCTAGGCAGGTGGAGTGGGCAGTGGTGGTACACGATAGAATTCTCATCTGCTGTAAGGGAGATCCAGGTTCAAGTGCCAAAGAACAGTGGAGGTCTGTGGGTTGCTATGATGTATAATGCTGAGTAGATACCACCAGAGCTTGCAGACTAAGTTAGACCAGTAAGAAAGGCCTGTTGATTACTTCCAAAAATCAGCCAATGAAAAGCCAATCATCTGATCTGCAACCAATCATGGGAATCGTGCCAGACCACACAAAATATAGTTCTACTGCATATGGAATCTTCATGAGCCAGGGACGAGCGATTTTGGTGAGGGTGGTACAATGGTATTCCGCTACTCAGTATCTTTAATAAATCCTTTTTCTGCACAGGCTTGCTAGAGAGTGGTTTTTGTTGTTTGCAACTATGAAGCTTGACTGCAATAATGCATCATCGACATTGTCTTGGTGTTTAATTGCTTCTATTAATTTCTATTACTCGTAGAGTTACTTTTAGAATCACTGTTGTTTTTTTGTCCTGAGTATTTGCTGCATGACTATCTTGATTATTTCCCTCTTCCTCTTTAATTCTTTCTCATTTTCAAATTCTTTCTCCACTGTAAAATGAGAATAAATGAGCTGGATAGGACACAGATCTTTTGCTCCACGAAACTAGGCCATGGTCAAAAAGCTTGGCAGCCACAACTTAAAGTAAGCATTTCCCAGGAATTCGGCTCCACCTTTTCCGTGCTGGGTCACTTCTGTTAAAGCATCCCAAAGGGAGGCACAAACACACCCTCCACAGCGGGTAACACCCACATTCACACATTTTGGGCAGCTCCCACCCCAACATCACTGTCCCTGGTCAGGATCCAGCAGAAACCCAAGTTCACAGAATGGGGTGCAGGTGCAGACAGTTTAGGGCCTGTGTGGGCTGTGGCATCTGCCTTCTGGGTAGGGAGGAAGATTTT
This sequence comes from Chrysochloris asiatica, assembly GCF_000296735.1. Taxonomy (NCBI): domain Eukaryota; kingdom Metazoa; phylum Chordata; class Mammalia; order Afrosoricida; family Chrysochloridae; genus Chrysochloris; species Chrysochloris asiatica. The sequence goes on from NW_006408566.1 coordinate 13,817,388, forward strand.
TCTTGGCTCAAATATACACAGCCTGCACATTCAAGAAACTCAGTTAGACCAAAAGGACCCTGAACAGTGATCTCCAGACACCTGGGTGGAGCCAGGAAGGTTTCCACATTTTTCAGGCAAGTTGAAATAATAATTATTATTTCACAATGCCCTGCCTGGCCCTATAACAAGTTCAGGCTGAAAAGGAGCAGGCATATTTGATGTGGGTCAAACAAGGATGATGAATATTCCGCCCCAGTAGCATGTCCACTGAAGGAAGGACAAGAATCTATCCAGAGATGAACTGAGGGGGAGGAAATGAGAGAGGTGGGTGTTGGTATAGGAAGGCCAATTTGAACATCAGAGTCCCTAAGTGGCACAAACAATTAAGTGCTGAGCTACTAACCATAATGCTGGCAGTTCAAATTCACCCAGACGTACTTTGGGAGAAAAGTCTGGTGACCTGATCACTTCTGCAAGGTCAAGGCCATCAACAATCCAATATGCACAGTTCTACTCTGATACACATGGGGTATTGTTTTCTTTTGGGAGGAGAGGGAATTATGACCTTTTGCCAACTTTTCTTTGAAGGAAATGAGATTTACCACCTGGCAGTACAAATGAAGGCTCTATGTTGTTGCTGGAGTTTGATTGTGTTTTAATGCAGGTGCAATCATCAAGAAAAAGTGTTGGTGAAATTCACATCTCATGTTAGTATCACCCAATGGCAGCTCAAAAAAGTCACAAAATGGTTGAGAATTTGGAACACAGCATTAAAAACCACCACCACCAACAACAAAAGAGAACCCATTGCCATGAGTCAATTCCAACTCACAGTGACCTGACAGAACAGAGAAGGGTCTTTGGGTTTCCGAGGATGTAAATCTTTAGGGAAGCAGACAGCCACATCTTTCTACTGTAAAACAGTGGGTGGGTTTGAACCACCAATCTTTCGGTAAGCAGCTGAGTATTTAACCGAGGTATCACCAGGTCCCCTGGAATATAGCATGAGCTATATTAGGTAACCCTGCCACATCGTATCTTCTAAACCAGATTATGTTGTTGTTTAGTGCTGTCAAGTCAGTTCTGACCCATAGCGACCCTGTATAGGGTTTCCAAGGAGCAGCTTGTGAGCTTGAACCACCTACCTTATGGTTCAAACTGACCTTATGGTCCAGCACATTAATCCACAGTGCCACACCAGGACTCCAACCAGATTATGGACTCTTTAAACTAAAGTCCCTCTGTCATTCTCTGGTATCCTTGTGATATTGGTGCACACTGAACTAATGGTATATAAAGGAAAGCACTGGCCAGTCCTAATGATTATCTGTTGCTGGGACTGATGGGAAGTGGAGGTTCAATGATTTACCCATATCACACAGCAGGGCCAAGGTCAGATTCTATGCTGTAGTCCCAATCCAGTGCTTTCCTTTACCTCATGCTGCTAGCTCTGCTCTGAAGTATGATGTTGGTGGACAATGAAGTCATGGTTTCTTTAAGATTAAGTAGCTGGCAACCCTGGTGTGTGATGAGCAAAGATGTCAGCTTGAGGACTAAGGTGCACCTGACCCAAGCCATGGTATTTTCAATAACCTCATATGCATGCAAAAGCTGGACAGTGAATAAGGAAGACTGTAGAAGAATTGATGCTTTTGAGTTATGGTGCTGGAGGAGAATATTGAAAGTGCCACGGGTTGCCAAAAGAACCAACTGATCTGTGTTGGAAGAAGTGCAGTCAGAGTGCTGCTTGGAGGCTAGGATGGCCAAACTTCATGTCTCATACTTTGGACATATTGTCAGGAAGGACCAGTAACTGGAGAGGGATATCATGTTTGGTAAGGTGGAGGATCAGAGAAAAAGAGGAAGACTCCCATCAAGATGGATTGGCAAAGTGACAGAATCAATGGGCTCAAATGTGGCAACAATTGTGATATTGGCCCAGAACCAAGCAGTGTTTCATTCTATGGGGCATCGGGTCGCTATGAGTCCGTACCTACTTGATGGCACCTAACAACAACAACAACAACAAACCCTGGTATATATGCGAAATAATGTTTATTTTTCATTGTAGTAAAGATTGCCAGAGAATTGTTCATACTCTCATCGATGGCCATTATTTGCAGCCTCTGGCTACAGAGAAAGTAAGACGCATGGCGATAAAACTGGTTGCCAACATCAGTGAAGCCCTGACTGCTTATTAAGTCCTTTACCCAGCCTCACTCGGCACCAGGGTAGTGCTGGCACATTCCTCTGCCACCGATGAAAAGATGGTGGCTTCTTGGCCCCATTTGAGTTCCGTGTGGTATTCAAATAAATAGAATTAGGAAGAGAAATAAATGATTTGGAAGCAATCCAAATCTTCACTGTAGTCTAGAGAAAAGACCAGAGGGGAAGTGCATTCTTAACACAAAGCAAAAGTCTTAAAATATTTTCTCTCCTATCTCTGCTATTCTCTATATTTATTTCCAACAAATCAACTGCTCCAGTAGCAGCAGTCCTGTTCCCCAGCATCCTTTATGCAAACTCTTTGGCTCAGCTCTTCACTCACTCCCATCCCTCCTCCCAGCCAGCTACTTACATAGCCTCTTCTAGGCTCTACTGCAAGAATCTCAATCAGTTCTATTTTTCCAGTGCTTTCTCTGCATTTGATAAATGAAGGAAGGGGCAACAGCTAAGTAGATCATGCCAAAACTTTCTGTTTATTTATTTATTTTTATTGTGAACTGAGTGATAGTTCACATGGGAGAACACTGGATTTACACCATCATTTCATTGCAATGATTGCAATCTCCTCCATGTACCATCATTCAACAGTATTTGCTTCCATTCCCTGTTTTTCTTATTTTGTGGGGTAAGGCTTTGGAGGGGGTTGTACACAAAAATATACACAGGAATATATCATAATTTAAACAACCAAAGGGCACACTCTGCAAGCCTGCTTCCTGACTGCCAGCACTCAATCCCTCTCTTTCCATGAGTCTAGAGTCCTCAGCTGCTCCCTCTCTCCATGTCCTCATTTCTGCCTCCATCTCTAATGTTGCTGCTTCTCTGGATAGGGTCCTGCATTCCACTTGTGCCCTTCTACCTTGATGGTCCTAGGGTCCTCTGTTTCTGGACTGTAAGATTAACTACTCCCCCATTTTTGTTGCAAAATTTTAGCCTTTACAATTATGACAGTTGCAATTAGTTATGATAACAATTACTATTGAATCATAAGAATCTTATCCCCATCTCTTTTCACCAGACTCTTGTAGACAGAATGAAAACTATTCAGTGGGGACTTTATCTTCCCCCACGCACTCTTAAACGAAACTCCCTGTTGAAAACTTGTAAGCCAGTCACTTCGTGCCTTTACTGCCCCCTCATTTTAGGTAACCAATGTCTAAGTTGCCTATCCCTATCTACCCTGTATACAGAAGGGATAGGATTGATACTTGATGTGAAGACTCCTTCCCTCTCAGTTGATATTTTGAGCTACTACATCCATAAGTATAAGCCAAGTTCATTAAATTGTAGCAATTTACACTCAATTTGTTTATCAAAAATTTTTTTTTATCTTCCTCTAGTCGAGTTCTGATTATTAAGCCATTGAGGCCAGGTCAAATGGGTATTATCTGCAAGTTTGGGTGTTCTTGTGTGTCTCCCCTCACTTCATATCATATGGATGCTTCATTGTCAGCTCTAGCCTGGGTATGTCCTTGTCCATGGGCTCAGGAGTCCCCAGGCCTCACCACTCTTTGGACCAACCAACACTTCCACTTCTCTCTCTCATCTCCAGGTCAATGGGAGTCTATGGAACGTGGTTGAACTCAGCCCATTTCTTCATTGCTGCCTTTCCCCCTTTTCCACTCACCAGAATACCAATATGGTTGCCAGCAAGATTACATGCCTGCTCATGTGTTTCCTTTGAGTTTCAGTCTTAGAAGGGGGTTTGTCCTGAAAGGACTTGATTGCTTGCCTTGATGGCTTCCTGGTGAACAACTTGTTTGTTCTTGTAGTAGCCAATCATACTGCCATTTTGTCAAAACTTTCTTTAGAAGGAAATTCCTCAGAAGGCTCCACAGGCAGAGAATTTTTGACTACTTATTATTTCATCCCGTCACACCCATTTTACAGATAAGAAAACTGAGGTTTGAGAATAACAGTAATAATAGTGGATATTTATATTGATATAATTGGTGTGGTACTGTGGGGAAATGCACTGGACCGCAAATTGGCAGTTCAACTTCACCAACTGCTCCTCGGAAACCCTTTCCAGGGTCACTATGAGTTAGAACCAATTCGATGGCACTTAACAACAACAACATTATTGTTAGTCAGACACTGTTCTATGCTGTACAAACGTTAACTTATTTAATTTCACAATGACCATATTAAGCAAATGCTATTAGAACTTTTTCACAGATGAAAAGTCCAGACACTTACTCAGGGTCACAAAGCTAGTAAGTAGCAGGGTTGGAATGCAAATTGAGGTCTGTATATTTCCAGAACCCAAACTCCATCACAGTGTTCCTGCCTTTTGTGTTTATTCCTGTAATCATCTATGAAGCAAGTTTCCAATGAGTCTCATAAGTCCAATGATAAAGAGGATGAACCAGATATAAGGATTTAGTAAAGGAATGTGTCTAACATCAAATTCCATCAACCATATTCACAGAAATGAAAATTTAAACAGGATTTTGGGGAAAAGCAATAGGTTTATGAGTAAGATAAATTTATTTGTTGAGGAATTGACTCCAAAATGCTGCAGCTTTCAAATTAACATTATTTAATCAATAAAACACAATTACTTTTCAAACAATCTTTGAAAGTTCCAAGAAGCCGTGAGGTGTTTAATTGCTATTTAACCAGACAGCAGAGTTGAGCTACACAGATATCAATTTTACAGAAAACACTCTTTATACATCTAGCACTCTGTCAGAACTGCCATTAGAAAGACATATTTTCGGTCAGCTACAGGGTTTTCCGCGGGAGAAAGATGAGGCTTTCTACTCCCGTAAAGATTTACACCCTCGGAAACCCTGTACAGGGTCGCTATGGGTCGGAACTGACTCAACGG
>NW_006408566.1:13829117-13830195 GCF_000296735.1 Chrysochloris asiatica
TTTATCTCATTTCTGGACATGTGCTGATATGGTCATCTGCTTCTGTTTTTTGGGGGGCATATTCAGGAGTTGCCTGTGGCCTTAATGCTTAGATGGGTGTGAATTTTGGAATTTTTTATGCTTTCTGATTACCTCCAGGTAGATGTGATCAGGAGATTGGCTTCGCTTTTCCCTCTTCTTCCTGAGAAATTTCAAAATGCCACTGTTGGTCATTGCAATGTAACTCAGGATTTAATTTTCAGCCTATTTTCTTTTTAAAGTCTGCCTATTCCACTCTACAATCCCCATTCAGGCTGTTTTCCTAGGGATAAACAGTTCAGGGCCAGCGGGATCTTTTGCTTTTAAGTGGAAACTGTCACTTTAAATTTTGAGGAGATCTGTGCATATGCATAGTAGAACCTTCTAGGGGTGGTGGTGGGGTATCCATTTGCTCAGGCACCCCCTCTAGTCAGCAGAATGGAGGTGCACAAACAGCAAGAGACCAATGAACAGATACCAAAAAAAAAAAGAATGTTCACACTTTTATCTCTGTAGTCTGTCAGGTGTCCGTGGCTGCTCAGATTCTTCCCCCACTTGGTCTTGCCCAAAATGGCGGCTCCGGGAGCAGCTGAGCATCTTAAATTAGAAAGCAATGGATTTCTTGCTTCTACTACAAATCCTCCTAGCTGTAAGCCTTCCAACAGTCTAAATATTCCTTGATATGTGGCTCAGAGTTCTGGCATTATTCCCTGAGCCTATTTGGTCTGGTATCTGTGTTGTTGCTGATGGAGCTCTTCACTGTACTTCTACCCAATCCTCCATCTTGTTTGTTTTTTCCCCTATATGTTCTTTTTTTTTTTGTACTTGGTGTTCTTTTACTTCAAAGAATATTTGGTAGAGTAATTTTTAAAAATGTTTTATTGTGAATTATGTGCTAGTTTACATGGGAGAACATTAGTTTTACATTCATCCTATCGTATATTGTTTCATTGCTATGGTTGCAATTCCCTCCATGCCTCATCAACCAACCAAAGGGTATAATCTGCAAGTCTGCCCCCCGGTTGTCAGCCCACAGGCCCTCTCCCCCTCTGGGTCTAAA
>NW_006408566.1:13830295-13844987 GCF_000296735.1 Chrysochloris asiatica
CTCCCGTAAAGATTTACACCCTCGGAAACCCTGTACAGGGTCGCTATGGGTCGGAACTGACTCAACGGCACTTAACAACAACAACAACAACAACAGGGTTTTAGGTTGCAAATTAATTTTTTTTTCCTGTTTTTCACAAGCAGGGTAGGGGGGGACCATGGTAGATGATGCTGGGGTTCAAACCATGCCTTACGTACTTCAGAAGGAGTGCAGTTTCTTAGAAGCAGAGGGAGGTTGCTGAGAATGACTTGGCAGGGGACCAAAGGCCAATCCAGATTTCTCCCAATGGCTCCTGCAAATATATATAAACCCTGACCCGTCTTGAACCAGGGTTTGAATCAGAAATTTGCATGTATTCCATTCACATCTGCGATACCAACTTGGATGAACCATGTAAAGAAAGCAACAAATACAACTTTAAAAACAAAACTGAGTGATGGATACAAAATTATGATCGCTGGGGTAGGAATCTATATTTTTACATGCCTTCTGTGAGATTCTTATACATACTGGAGTCTGTGATGGTGCCTTGGAAGACAAGACTGGCCATTTGCTTCCAGAAGGTCACTGCCTTCAAAATCCTATGGAGCAGGGTTATTCTCTCCCTATATAAAGTCACCAAGAACCACTCCCTGCCAATTATCAACAATAGCAATAACAACAACACAACCATGCCCCAGTGTGTTTAAGAATCCGTTAGAAGGCATGTACAAGTCATCCAAACAGAAGCTATGGTTGTCGTCGTTTCTGAGAGGAGAAAGAAACTAGGTTTTGAGGTAAGAAGCAGAATTTATTTCCTGGTCAAAATTTGGGGGACACACATAACACACTGAAATCGGGGACACGTATACACATAGGAATCATCTTTCTGTAAAGGAAAGGGGGGCATCAGTTACAAGTTATTTTGGTATTATAAAGGTAAACTAGATCAACCTTTTTGAGCAAATTTCCTGAGCTGGGAACTAAGAAGTACCATGTAATCACAAGGGATCACAGTTCATTCTGAGCTGGCTCCCCTTGTCCTCCACAAACCATCCAGTTAAACCAATGACACCCAGCCTTTTAGGCTTTTAGTGCTTGAATCCTCAGGGAAGTAAAGGGTTGTTCAAAGGTCCACTGAATCTCTGTGGCCACCAAATATCATCAGTAACCCAGTATGCTGTTGTTGTTAATTGCTGTTGAGTCGATTCCAACCCATAGCCACCCAGTATAGAGTTCCCAAGGAGCAGCTGGTGAGCTTGAACCACCAACCTTGCAGTTCAAACGACTTTGCAGTCTGATGCATTAGCCCACAGCGCCACACCAGGAACCCAGTATATACACATATATCATGCATATAAACTTTCCTTTCTCCCAAATATATGCAAATGTTTCCATGATTATTAAAATACAGACATGCCTGTTATGAAGTCCTGGTATGGATCTGTAGAATAAGCACTTGACCACAAGGTCGGTTTGAACCTCACAGTTAGCAGTTCAAACTCACCAGCCACCCTCCAGAAACCTTATACAAGGTCAGGACTGACTGAAGTTAACAGCAACATATGTATTATGTTCTGTGAAAGAGAACATTGTGTGATTTGAACGGTATATGAACCCCATATTGTAGTCTGGCCCTACTTTTTCTTTAAGCATCTCAAATAAGTAGTGATTGTCAATGGGCTGAGAGGAATGCACTTTTGTGTTTATTTGGTCCTCAATCCATGTCCTTAGCAACTCCTCCATATTTGGTGTAGGTTCCTTTAGCATATCTTGTTAGGCTACTAGCCTTCAGTGGAGCTGATCCTTGAGCAGCATGTAGAACAGTTATCTTTGTTTTTGAGAATTGTCAAGACTGTCAAATGTGTTGTGCTTAAGTCACCAGCAACAGTACTCCTGATTTTCCAGTTTTGTGTTGTTCAGTAACCTTGAGTTTCACCTCTAAGCAGAGAGCTCTCCTTGGTCTCCTGCCGCTGTTAGCACCATCGCTGGTTTTGCCACCATGATGCACAGAGAGATAACACTACTACACTCAAGAGACACACAATACATGAGATTAGATGCTGTTGTCTATGAACTGAAACATCATACATGCTATACAGTGCACACAGATATAAGCCAGTACCACCAGTGTTTACTGTGACTTTTCAGGCATATGTGTTATAGGTTACGTATGGACTGGACCATTGTACACCATGCAATCATTTTGTATACAAGAGACATGAAATACAAGTGTGGTGTGGGGGAACCTGTTGCTTTCACTCCAATCAGGATTGGGTCATGGGTCTAACCTGCCAGTTGCCCTGCAAGATAATGATAAGACTTTCTGCTCCCTCAGAGATTTAAAGCCTTAGAAACCCTATGCAGGGTCACTATGAGTTGGAACGACTCCATTAAAACATTATGGGACCTGGACATACATGTGGTCAGACATGATCTGAATGGATGCATATATGACTGAGTATGTGATTTCAAAGTTCATTACAATATCAGAGCTAATAACAGCTTGTTGAGTGTATATTCTATTCAGACCCGATATGATGTACTTTTCATTCATTAACTCTTTTAATTGTCATGACAATCCTGTAAGGCTGACAGTTTTATTAGTCCTTAGAAACCAGGATGATGAGACTTCATCTCTCATACGTTAGACACATTATCAGGAGGCATCAGTTCCTGGAGAACGATACCATGCTTGGTAAAGTGGAGGGTCAGCCATAAAGAGGAAGACCCCCAACGAGATGGATCTGCACAGTGGCAGCAGTAACAATGGGCTTAAACATGGCAGCAATTGTGAGGATGGCACAGGACCAGGCAGTGTTTGGTTCTATTGTTCATAGGGCCGCTATGAGTTGGAGCTGACTCAACAGCACCTAAAAACAACAGCAATTTATAAATGTTTGGTGAGGTTAAGTAACTCTTCTAAACTTAGGCACTCAGCAAGAGGCAGATAAAGGATCCAAAGGCAGGTTTGTCTGAGGTCAAAATATGTGCTCTTAACCACAACCTAGAGTTTGAAGTCATTATTTAATTCCTCCTTTCTTGGATACAGTCACTACAACCACTATCATGGGCAAGGGAATGTGGGAATAAGCCGAACCTGGACCCCTGGCAGTGGTCAGTGCTGTAGAGAAGACCTGGGCTGTTGACCCCTACACTTGCCCTGGTTAAAACACTCTGCCTTAGAAAGGGGTGTGTATCACAGGACCAAAAAGACAATTCCATTAGTCTGTTCACAAGGGACAAGCATGACAACAACCTATGTTACCAGTGCTACAAATTTAGCAATTGTATGCATAGAGACTTGGTGGTGTTGTGGGTTAGGTGTTGGCTTGCTAACAAGGTCAGCAGTTCAAATCCAACAGCTGCTGTGCAGGAAAAAGATGAGGCTGTCTGCTCCTGTCAAGATGTACAATCTCAAAAATCCAATAGATGGTGACTATGAGTAGAAATGGACTTGATGGCAGTGGCGTTTGTTTGTTTGTGATGCATGTACCTACAAAGTCATCTTGATCTTTCTTGGTTATTAACAGAAGTCCTAAGGATCCCGGGGGGTTGTGTGTGTGTGTACTTGTCCATTAACCAAAAGGCTGGTGGTTCAAATTTATCCATGGCTCTGCAAGAGAAAAGACCTAACACTCTCCTTCTATTAAGATTACATCCTAGAAAAACCCATAGGGCAGTTCAACTCTGTCACATGATTGCTATCAGATGATATTGACTTGATAGCACATAACAACAACCACCAGAAGCACCATTTCTGCCTATTAAATTCAGACTCCTAGGGTCTCACCAGGTCGCCCACAAAGTACACAGATACTTTCCCTTATCTGGTGTCAGGGAGTATAGCCACAGGCCCTGCATGGTTTTGTTTTTCTACAGTATAAATACTTTGGCAGCTTGACTGCAATCTAATTTTCAGGATCAATCAGAGCTAATGACACGGTCATTATATGGCCTATGCTTTTGTTTCAGATTCACAACACGCCTGCTGGTGTATTTCAATCTGAGTGTGTTTAATTTGAATAAGGTATCACAGCATTAAAAAGAAATTAACCATCAACTAGATTTCTGCTCCACTCATTTCTCCCCAAATCAGATAGGTATGTTAGGAGAAATTTAATGCATCCATTTGGTGCTGGGCAGTAGGTGCTGGGCAAACACTCTCTTCTTGAAAAATCACCAAACTCTCTTCTTATCAAATGTCTTTTCTTCTTAAATAAGAAAATCTTGAATGAGTTAGTGAGCACCCACTATGTTAGATGTTGAGGTTGGTGCTGGAGAAGTTGAGTAAGACAGAAACTCTACTGTCACGTAATTCACAACTTAGATGGGGACACAACAAGAAAAAAGAAAAATACTCAAATGTGCACATGTGTGTAAAGACATGAGAAATTCTATCATACCTGTTACCTAGTGAGCGCCCAGTACTTGCTGGACACCAAGAGATTCACATTGTTGTTGTTAAGTGTTACTGAATCAGTTCTAACTCATAGCCACCTTGTTTCGGAGGAGCAGCTGGTGGGTTTGAACTGCTGACCTTGTGGTTCGAAATCCAGGGCTTATCCTACAGTGCTACACGTGGAGATGTCCTATCTTATTTAAACTTCCTAATAACCCCTGGTGACACAATGGTTAGGTGTTTGACTGTTAACCAAATGTCAGTGGTTTGAATGAACCAGCAGCTCTGTGGGGAAGAGACCTAGTGATCTATTCCTGTAAAGACAAGAAAATCTATGGGACAGATCTACTCTGTCCAATACAGTCACTGTGAATTGGGATCAACACAGCAGCACATAACAACAATAACCATGATGAATCCCTGGGTGGTACAGTTCAGGTTCTCAGTAATTAATCAACAAGGTGGCAGTTTGAGTCCATCCAGAAGGACCTCAGAAGAAAGGCTGGTAATCTACTTCTGAAAAACCAGCTACTAAAACCCTGTGAAACACTGTTCTACTCCAACACACATTGGGTTGCTGTGTCTGAAGAAACCAACTTAAGCGCAACTGGTTAATAGCCCATAAAGGAGGGACTAGTATTTCCCCATTGTCCGTGGAGGAAACAGGCTTCAGTTTTCTGTTAGGAAAGTTAGGAAAGGTTGTTGTTGGTGTTATTGTTGTTAGGTGTCGTCGAGTTGGGTCTGATCCATAATAACCCTATGCACAACAGAACAAAACACTGCCCGGTCCTGGTCCATACTCACAACTGTTGCTGTGTTTGAGCTCACTGTTGCTGCCACTGTGTCAATCCATCTTATTGGGGGTCTTCATCTTCTTTGTTGACCCTCCACTTTACCAAGCATGACGACGCTCTTCTCCCAAAAATTATCCCTCCTGACAACATTCACAAAGAATAGAGACAAAGTCTCACCACCCTGTCTCCAAGGAACATTCTAGTTGTACTTCTCAGACAGATTTGTTTATTCTTCTGGCAGTCTAATGTACTTTCAATATTCTTTGCCAACACCATAATTTGGCAAATTATTGTGTTTTGGTCTTTATTGGTCTTCCTTATTCATGGTCCCACGTCCACATGCATATGAGGTGATTGAAAATATCATGGCTTGCATATACCATAGCCAGGAGAGGTACAGCAGAAATTTTAAAGTAGGCATGCTAGAGTCCATGCCCTTAACTACTGAGCTTCTTGTCTCAGCTGAGGTCTGACCTCACATCTTCAAAGGCAGCACATGCTTGTCTTATCCTCTTCCTCCCAGGCAGCCCACACAGACTTTCTTGGATCCATAACCTGTTTGGATCTGGAATCTGGACCACAGAAGTAAAGAGGCAACTGTGACTAAGAATTCAGGTTATGGAATCAGATTATCTGGATTTAAATCCCACTTTTATTGTTTATTAGTTATGTGCTTTTAGCAAACTATTAACCTTTCTGTACCTCAGTTTCCTCATCTATGATATGCAGAGAATAATCGTTCCTATTTTGCAAGATGCTTGAGACAGTTGTAAAGAACTTAGCACTGTGTCAGGCACATAGTAAATGCTCAGCAAATGCTAATTGTTCTGTTATTATTTATTGAAAGTTGTCATATGTAACGCTGTGCCAGTTATGACACTATTGGAATTTTCTCTTCTCAAAGACTCTATCTGCTAGCTATTACTTCCTCTGTTTTACAGATTAGGAAATCAAAGCTCAAAGAGGTTACGTGCCTCACCTAAGTCACCAGATAATAAAAAGGCAGAGCTAGGGTTACATGCAGTTTTTCCTGCCTAATCTTTCAACCCACTACACAGGCATGATTCTGCACACTGTCGTCTGAGAGGCCTGAGTCTCAGGAAGGGAGCTGGGCTGATAGCAGATGATTCTGTTAGGTGAAACCAGGGAAAGAGAGGTGGACAAACAGCAAGGCCAGACAGAGGCCTTGAGGCAGGAATGCTAAGCAGCAGTGGGAAACCAGGGCTGGGAGGAATGGGGCCTCAGTCCACAAGGATGTCGCCACTTGGCAATCACAATAGAACAAGACATGATTTCTTCATTTCTGACTCCCTAGTTCTGGTAGCATAGTGGTTATGAATCAGGCTGCTAACCTTAAGTTCGGCAGTTCGAAACTACTAGCTGTTCTGTGGGATAAAGATGAAGTTTTCTGCTCCCGTAAAGATTTGCAGCCTGGGAAATCCTGTACAGGGTCACTATGAGTCGGAGCCGACTCCATGGTACTTAACAACAAGTTTTCCTAGTGCCTGTTATGGAGTCCCTGGTGGTGAAAATGGTTCACACACTTAGCTGTTAATAGGTTGGAGGTTTAAGTTCACCCAGGGGTACCTCACAAGAAAGGCCTGCTGACTCACTTCGAAACACCAGCCACTGAAAACACTAGGAAGCACAGTTCTACTCTGACACACGTGGGGATGATCACCATGAGCCAGAGTCAACTCCACCGGAAGTGGTAAACTGGTAAGTACCTGCCACAGTGTTGGCCCACAAGGTGTGCAATAAAGTGACGGAGGGCAGATGAATGAATTCATTAGTTAATGAGTTAATATTTTGAAGCCACGGTTCATTTAAATTACTGTTTAAGTCTCTTACTCCCAGAGTGGGAGTTGGAGTGCTGAAGAGATTTTCATTTCTGGACTTCTCTTCTTTAAAAGAGAGAGCAATTCAAAACAGGAGAACAACTGGAATACTTCCCTTGGACTGCAGCCAGCACACACAATGCCTCCTTTCTTCCCAGGTCAGAAGGCATTTTGGGCCCAGCCCCTCAGCGTGTGTGTACAGCCCAGAGTCTGCCCAACACACTTACCCACTTGTGTTCTGGAGCACAAAGCCCCCCAGCCTGCCAAGCCCAACACAAATGCCTCCTTCACTGCACCCTCTTTGGCATGTGTGTTTTCAACTGCCATTGCTTCTGAAAGTCCTCCTCCAAGGCCAACTGAAGCTATCTTGGCTGAATCTCCCCACCTACTGCTTGAAGCTCAGGGCCGTGGTGCTTTCTCCATCATCGGATCACCGCCACAGGCCACCACAAGACATGAAGCTAAGCAGACCACAAGTGCGAGGAAAGAAAAGAGCATCTCTGTCCAAAGACCAGCCTCTGGAGACCATTTCAATCACCCATTCTTCAAAAACAGTTGTTTAGGCACTGGGCTAGGTTGTGTGCATTGATGGATTCACAAGTAGAGTCTTTCCCTTGAAGGAATTCTGGGTGCATGTTAGGAGTAAGCGACCTAAACAAGGACATGCAGAGTAATAGAGATATGGTTACCTGTGAGGGGTCAGGAAATCACCACAGATATGATATTTGAACCTTGCTTTGAAGCATTAGTAAATGTTCACCAGGCAGATACAGGGGCTACAGCTCTGTAGCCCAGAGATGAGAACATGTATGGTGGGCTGGAGGAATGACCAAAAAACCAGGCCCAGAATGCAAGGCAGAGGCAGAGGCAGAGGCAGAGGATGCAGAAGGCAGTGGCTACAGTTAAGCTTGTTTCATTCTGTAGAGAGTCGGAAACTATCAAAGGTTCTTAAGCAGGGGAGGAACAAGATGAAAGGATTTGTATATAACTCTGTTATATGCAATGGAGGGTGTGTCCCTAGAGCCTGGCCCATTAACAGACACACTTAACAAATATTTACAGAGTAAATGCATGATTCCAAGAGGGAGAAAAAAGTAGCAAGTCAGGTGAGAAGACTGGCCAGACAATGATTTGTACCAACTGCTCTTTTTCCTTCTTTCTTTTGAGAGAATTGCAGCTCTCTTTTCATCTCCTTTATATTAAACTATCCAAAATGCATATAAAACCCCCCACTGAATAGTTTTCATCTTGTCTAGATGGTTCTGGTTAAAAGAGATGGGGATAAGAGTCTTATGATTCAATAGTGAGAAATTGTTATCATGACTAATTGCGACTGTCACATTACAGGTAGAAGTTTTGTAACAAAAACTGGGGACTTAAAAAAAAAAAATCCTACAGTACAGAAACAGAGCACCCTAGGACCATCAAGAAAGAAGAGCACAAGCAGAATGTGGTACTCTATCCAGAGAAGCAGCGACACCAGAGATGGAGGCAGAGATGGGGACATGGAGAGAGAGCAGCTGAGGACTCTGGACTTATGGAAAGAGAGGGACTGGGTGCTGGCAGCCAGGAGGCAGGCTTGCAGAATGTGTCCTTCAGTTGTTTAAATTATTATATATTCCTGAGTGTTTTGGTGTACAACCCCCCTTCCCCCCCCCCCCCCCCCCCCCCAAACAAAACAAAACAGGGAATGGAAGCAAATACTATTGAATGATGATGCACGGAAGAGACTGCAATCATTGCAATGAAACGATGGTGTAAAGCCAGTATTCACCCATGTACACTATCACTCAGTTCACAATAAAAACTTAAAAAAAAATGTGTATAACCCAAAATTGCAAGGATAATTACACAATGTCCCATATGGTATGCAATTTCATAAATGTTGGCTTTTTTAAATCTCTTGAATCATTTCCAGCTCAATGCCTCCAGAGCTTTCTCTGCATTGCCCAATGGCATTATTCACAGTGCTGAGTACATGGGAGGCCCTGGATAAGTAGACCCATGAGACAGAGTCCTGAGCTTACAAACTGGACAGGCTCTTACACTGAACTGATGCAACTTCCTAATTTTACAGATGGTGGATGGAGGTGCAAAAACAAGGGAAGCAGATGTCCTACCTGAACCTGTGTGTGCGTTTCTGCTAACATAATATGCCCTTGCATTTGCACGGCAGAGATCTACACTCAGTTAGGACTTTCAGCTGCTAACAACAACTGTAAGGGTACAGATGGTGAAAGAACACAATGCTAAGCCTGGATAACAGCAGAGTAAATAGAACATTGATCTGATAACTATGCAGGCATGTAATCATGTGCGTTTGTGCAAACATGGTATTCAGAATCTAATACATATTAAATTCTGAAAAGGGCATCGCCTGGCCCAACTTCTGGGAGGCAGGAGACCATAAAGATTAAGAGTGTGGATGTTGCAGTGGTGGGTGCAGGTTTGAATCCCAGCTCTACAGCTTACCAGTTGTGTGGATAGCAAGTTCCCTAATCTCCCCCAGCCCCAGTATCTACGTATGTCAAACAGGAAGAAAACTATATCCTCCTTAGAGGACTGTGTGGATTACATGGGATGAACGACATAAAATGATTTTGACGGTGCCTGCAATGGGAAACGAAAGAACTCAATGCACTAAAGAGAAACTAAGGAAGAAGAGAGCAGGACTTGGTGGGACTCATTGATCGCCAAGTCTTCGACTAAAATAACTCTTACTTTTGTTCAGGCCTTGGGTATGCAGTGAAAGGGAGATGTCAGTAGTTCCAGGATTTCAAATCTGGATGACTAGAGAGTGGTAGAGACAACAATTGAACTGAGAAAACCAAGCAGAAGGAAAGATTTGGCAGTAGGAGAATAGAGAGTTTATTCACGTTGAGTTTCCCTAACTCAAGGTTCATTCACAAAGAGGGGTTAATCCAAAGAAAGTGATTCAATGAGGAGTTAAAAGGTGAACCTGGGAAAGAGGAGAACACAAAGGGTGAAGATGTAGACTCTAGAATCATCCACATTAGTGGGATCACTGTAGAAATAAGGGGCGATGAGGACAAATAGCACTGAAGGAGTCTGATAAAAGCTCCAAAGAAAGTCCACAAATGGGAAGTGTATGAGGAAGAAGAACCAGAAATCTCGAAATTATGAGAAATCATCTATGGTTATCAGGTGCTGCTGAATCCAAAGATGGCAAGTTGTTAGGTACCATCAAGTTGGTCTGCCAGTCCTACGTCACCTTCACAATCGTTGTTATGCTTGATCCCATTGCTACTGCCACTGTGCCAATCCATCTCACTGGGGTCTTTCTCTTTTTCACCAGCACTACACTTTATCAAGCATGATGTCCTTCTCCAGGGGCTGGTCCCTCCTGATAAAATGTCCAAAGTATGAGAGACAAAGTCTTGTCATTCTGGCTTCTAAGGAACTTTCAGATTTGTTTGTTCTTCTGGAATTCCATAGTACTTTAAATAGTCTTCTTCAACACTATACTGCAAATACATCAATTTTTCTATATTCTTCCTTATTCATTGTCCAGCTTTCACATGAATATGAGACTACTGAAAATGCCATGGCTTGGGTCTGGTGCATTTGAGTCCTCGAAGTGACATCTTTACTCTTAAACACTTTAAAGAGGTCTTGTGCAGCAGATTTACCTAATGCAATACGTCGTTTGATTTCTTGACTGCTGCTTCCATGAGTGTTGTTAGTGATGACATTTTTGACAACTTTAATTTTTTCTTCATTTATCATGATGTTATTTATAGGTTCAGTGATGACGGTTTTTGTTTTCTTTACATTGAGGTACCACCCATACCAAAGGCTGTGGTCTTTGATCTTAATCAGTAGAATCAGTGGTTTTTAAGTCCTCTCCACTGGCCAAAACTCCATCTCTCATACTTCAGACATATTGTCAGGAGGGACCAGTAGCTGGAGAAGGATATCATGTTTGGTAAGATGGAGGGTCAGATAAAAAGAGGGAGACCCCCAATGAGATGGATTGGCCAAGTGGCAGCATCAATGGACTCGACTGCGGCAACAGTAGTGAGGTTGGCCCAGGATTGGGCAGTGTTTTGTTCTACTGTGCATAAAGTTTCTATGAGTCGGTACTGACTCGACGGCACCTGACAACAACAAAAAACTTTCAGCTAACAATGTTGTATCATCTGCATATCACAGGCTGTTAATGAGTCAATTCCAACTCATAGCAACCCTATAGGACAAAGTAGAACGGCTCCTTAAATTTCCCAAGACTGTAAGTCTTTACATGTGAAGACAGACTTATCTGTCTCACACATAGCTGCAGGTGTGTTTAAACCACCAACCTTGAGGTTAACCCACTGAGGCAGATGTCAAGGGAAGATGAGATGGCAGAAGCAGCAGACAAGCCAGTCTTTTATAATTTTCCAGTGAAATTCAGCAGCTCAAAAGAGGAACAAGGTAAGTTACAAGGAAGCTGAGTATGTTTGCAAGCCAAGGAGAACAAACCAATGGACAGTGATATTCTGAAGACACTGGAAAGAGAAGGTGGTATAAAAGCCAATATTTACTCCAGGTATTGTGCTAAAACATCACATGGATTATCTCGTTAACTTTAACTTCACCACAACCATGTTGTTGTTGTTAAGTTGTATAGGGTTTCTGAGGAGCAGCTGATGGGTTTGAACTGCCAACGTTGCAATTCAAACTGACCTTGCAGTCCAACACATTAACCTACAGTGCCACAACAACCAAAGTAGTTAGGTATTATATCAGTCATATTTTACAATGAGAAGAAGTTAAATAGCTCACCCAGGTTAGAAGCTGAAGGAGCTGAGATTTGAAGCCAGAAGATCTAACTCCAGAGTCCATGGCTCTTTCCACCAAGGGCAAGTCAATGGAGAGATTTTCTGGAGCTGCTGAGGGTAGTTTTTAAAGGCTTGGTTCTGGCAAGGGATTGGAGAGCAAAGCTGGAAAGAAATAGGGAGGTGAAGACGAAGGAAATCAAGCCACATGCTTTCACTTTCTTGTAGGAAGAAGGCTAATTGCTAAGAAGGAGGTGCCCTGAAAGGATTTAAGAATGCAAGGAGAACGTACAGAGTTTGTAATAGTCAGAGTCAGTCGTCTGGGCTAAGAGACAACTGAGACAACTGGTTGCCAAGCAACAGTTGAGGTCAAAGGGCATGGATTTAAAACATACAGCAGCCCCAAGGCAAGAGGATGATAAACTTTAATACAGGATTGGGGCTTACACCAGTAAAAGGAATTGAGAGAGGAAATTGCAGGGTGCAGGAGAGGACATAAAAAGTGTGGGTGTTGGCATAATGGCTAAGGGAATAATTTCAACATCGTGTCATCCTACCAACAGACACAAAGGTGAAAACAGAGCAAGTAGCCAAGATATCTGCTAATCAACCATCCACCCAAAGAAAGACAGTCTACTTACAAAGGTGCCTACAAGCCACCTTCACAACCCATCCCAAAATAAATCTTCTTACTTTAGCAATGAAAACCCAACATGATATCCACAAAGTACATGTGGCAAGTGGATTTCAAAAATTTAGTATGAGAATAAAATATTAAATTCTCTTTTTTTCTTATATTGATTACATGTTGAAATTATAATATTTGGGATGGTAGTGGTGGCTACGTGCTGCGGATTCGGTTTCAACTCATAGTGACCCTGTATAGGGTTTCCCAAGGCTATAAATCTTTACAGGAGCAGAAAGCCTCATCTTTCTCCCGCGGAGCAGCTGGTAGTTTCAAACTGCTGACCTTGCGATTCACAGCCTGATTCGTAACCACTACGCTACCAGAGCTCCTTGGGTTAAATAAAAATATATTATTGCTATTTAAGTCAAGGCTTGAATTTTTTCTTCAGTTCCCTCAGCTTGAGAAATGCTGTGTTCTTTCCTTTTGGTTTTCTAACTCCAGGTCTTTGCACATTTCATGATAATATTTGACTTTGTCTTCTCAACCTGCCCTTTGAAATCTTCTGTTCAACTCTTTTTACCTCCTTATTTCTTCCATTCAGTTTAGCATGTCTGCACTGGAGAGATGGTTTTAGAGTCTTTTCTGTCATCCAGTTTGGTCTTTAACTTCTTTCTTGTCTTATTAGTGACCTTTTGCTTTCTTCTTGTATAGTGTTTTTGATGTCATCCCACAACTCTTCGGGTCTTTGGTCTTTAATGGCTAATACATCAAATATGCTCTTTAGATGATCTCTAAATTCAGGTGTAATATATTCAAGGTCATATTTTGACTCTTGTAGCCTTGTTTTAATTTTCTTCAGCTTCAGCCTGAATTTGGGTATGAGCAATTGATGGTCTGTTCCACATTCTGCCCCTGGCCTTGTTTTGACTGATGATATGGAGCTTTTCCACCATCTCTTTCCACAGATGTAGTCAATTTGTTTCCTGTGTATTCCATCTGATAAGGTCCATTGCAAAGAAAATATTTGTAACAAAGAAGTCATTGGTCTTGCATATATCTGTCATGAGATCTCCAGCATCATTTCTATCATCAATGCCATGTTTCTGATTACTGATTCTCCCTCTTTGTTTCCAACATTTGCATTCCAATCGCAAGTAATTATCAATACATCTTGATTGCATATTTGATCAATTTCAGACTAAAGAAGTTGGCAGAATTCTTCAATTTCATCTTCACTGGCTTTAGTGGTTGGTGCACAAATTTGAATAATAGTAGTATTAAGTGGTCTTCCTTGTATGTGTATGGATATTATCTGATCACAGACAGTGTTGTACTTCAAGACAGATCTTGATATGTTATTTATTTATTTATTTAAGGTTTTTTATTGTGGATTGAGTGAAAGTTTACAGGGCAGATCATCAGTTTTACATTCAACAAATCATATACCTTGTTTCACTACAATGATTATAATCCCCTCCATGTACCATCAGTTAACAGTATTTCTCTCTATCCACTTTGTTGTTGTTGTTAAGTGCCGTTGAGTTGATTCCAACCCATAGTGACCCTGTATAGAGTTTCTGAGGAGCAGCTGGTGAGCTTGAACCACTGACCTTGCAGTTCAAACGGTTTTGCAATCTGGCGCATTAACCCACAGTGCCACTCCAGGTCTCCTCTATCCACATTAGCTTTATAAAAACAAAAAAACACTCAAGCATATATAATAATTTACATATACAAAGGCACATTCTGCAAGTCTGCCTCCAGACCCCAGCTCTTAGTCCCTGTCTTCCCATAAATTTAGAGTCCTCAGCGACTCCCCCTCTCCATGACCCCATGTCTGTCTCCATCTCTCACGTCACTGCTTCTCTGGATAAGGTCCTGCATTGTAAATGCTTGTGCGCTTCTCCCTTGATGGTCCTAGAGTCCTCTGTTTCTAGACTGTAAGATTAACCACTCCCCTGTTTTTGTTACAAAACTTCTATCTTTACAATTGTAACAGTCGCAATTAGTCATGATAACAATTATTCACTACCGAATCATTCGAATCTTATCCCTATCTCTTTTCACCAGACCTATCTAGACAAGATGAAATCTATTCAGTGGGGACTCTTTCTTTCCCCCCATATTCTTAAACCAAACTCCCCTTGAAACCTAGTAAGCCAGTCACTTCATGCTTTTATCACCCCCTCATTTTAGGTAGCCACTGTCTAAGTTGCTCATCCCTATCTACCCTGTGTACAGAGGGGATAACATTGATACTTGATGTGAACACT
>NW_006408566.1:13848682-13853097 GCF_000296735.1 Chrysochloris asiatica
AGATCCGATATGTTCTTTTTAATGATAAATGTGACACCATTCCTCTTCAGTTTGTCATTCGCAGCATAGTAAACCTATGATTGTCAGATTCCAAATGGCCAATACCAGTCCATTTCAACTCACTAATACCTACGATATTGATGTTTCTGTGTTCCATTTCATTTTTGACAATTTTCCTAGATTTATACTTCATATATTCCATGTTCCAATTATTAATGTATGTTTACAGCTGTTTCTTTTCATTTTGAGTTGTGTCCCATCAGCAAATGAAGGTCCCAAAGGCTTTACTCCATTCATGTCATCACGGTCAACTCTACTTTAAAGAAGCAGCTTTTCCCCAGTGGCATTTTGAGTGTTTTCCAATCTGAAGGGCTCATCTTCAGGCACTATATCTGAAAGCATTTAGAAACGTATACAAGATCACTATGATTTGGAACCGAGTCGACGGTACCTGGTGTGGTGCTGTAGTATAACCACTGGACTGCTAATCTCAAGGTCAGCTGTTCAAACCTCCCAGCCTCTCCTCTGAAACACTTTAATGGGTTTGTATGAGTCAGAACTGACTCAACAACACTTAACAATATCAATAACACAAGGTTGCTATGAGTTGGAATTGACTAGATAACATATAGCAATAAGTGTATTCTGCTGCTGCTGCTGCTGTTGGTTGCTGTCAAGTCGATTCCAGCTCATAGAGACCCTACACAACAGAAGGAAACTCTGCCCCGTTCTGAGCCACTCTCACAATTGTTATGCTTGAAACCTTTTTTACTGCCATTGTGTCAATCTATCTCCTTGGGGTCTTCCTCTTTTTTCACTGAACTTCCACTTTTCTAAATATAATGTTCTCCAGACCCTAGTGTCTCCTGATAACATGTCCAAGTATGAGAGATGAAGTCTGGCCATCCCCACTTCTGAGAAATATTCTAGTTGTACTTCTTCCAAAACAGATTTGCTTCTTATTCTGGTAGTCCATGGTAATTTCAATATTCTTCTACAACACCATAACTCAAATGCATCAATGATTCTACCATCTTCCCTACTCATTGCTCAATTCTCTCATGCATATGAAGACATTGAAAATAGCAGGGTTTGTGCCAGATGCCCCTTAGACCTCAAATGATAGCTTTGCTCTTTAACACTTTAAAGAGGTCTTCTGCAGTAGATTTACCTAATGTAATACGTCACTTGATTTCTTGACTGCTGTTTTCATGAGTGTTGATTGTATATTTAAACAAATTGAAGTGTTTGAGAACTTAAATCTTTTCTCCATTTATCATTATATTGTTTATTAGTCCAGTAGTGAAGATTTGTATTTCCTTTACAATGAATTGTAATTCATACTGAAGGCTGTATTCTTTGCTCTTCATCAGTAAATGCTTCCAGTCCTCTTTACTTTCAGCAAGCAAAGTTGTGTCTTCTGCATATCACAGGTTGCTAATGAGTTTTCTGCAGTCTGCTGGTGTGTTCTATTAAGCAAATTAATTTATCCATATAGTTCTGTTCAGCTTTTCTCTGAGAGACTGAGAAACAGAATTGGTATATGTGATTTATTGGAGGTGGGAATGGAGATGCAGAGAGATGATCTGAGTTAGAAAACGGTCAATATTGGAATCAGACTGAGGACCTCAGCTCAGAAACACACCAGTGATGTCAAGGACTTGACTTCCAATTCAGAATCCTCCCTCCAGTGTCCTGGCTCTGACCCAGGCTACTCCCAGACTCTCAGTTCCCACCTGCCACCTATACTGACTTCAGGGTAATCTTCAGCCCTATCCCCTTCATCTGCACCCATCAGTCTCTCCCAACACATGAAGTTCAACAACCTCACAGTATTCCAAACGACCTTTCCAAACTAGCCAGACTGTGACCAATGACCCCCTGCATACAGCCATCCCTTTCAGGAGCTTCTAGTCAATGATTAAGAAGCAACAATGGGGTCTAAAAGTCGGCAAGCATCCATCCAAGGTACAGCAACTGGTCTCTATTTGACTGAAACAACAGAGGAAGAAGGAGAGTTGTGAATAGGAGGATATGGAATGTGTAGCTAATTGTATCCCTAAGTAACTGCCTCCTTTGCCATGAAACCAGGAGAACTGGATGGGGTCCAGCTACCATTACTGAACATATTAATAAAAAAATTCTATAGAAGAATACCAATATAAAGGGGGTGACATGTACACCAAAGCTGCAAATTCTAACAGAATCCAGGTTTTATGAAACTGTTACCCTGAGATAGTCTTTAAACTTTAAACCAAAAACATCCCCTGAAGTCTTCTTAAAATCAAACAATAGTCTAGCTTAACTAGTAAAGAGTGTCTTCCACAAGCATTGTGGTCTTTCCAGATTTGTCTCTATAGGATCAAAACTGACTATAGCAACTCAAGAGATTAGCTAGGAATCTTAGAGGACAGTGAGTTTATATTAATGTGGGAGAAACAAAACCCAGAACAGGAGGGTGAAATGTTTGTACAACTTGAGGACTGCAGTCAAGGTGACGGAATTGTACATGCAGAAACTGCTGAATTTGCATATGCTTTGCTGTGTATATTCTCAACAACAACAAAATAAAAAATGAAAAAACAAAGAAATAAAAGAAAGACAGCAACATGACCTATCAGCATTGGATTGTGAGCCAGGAACTCCAGATTCTAACTTAGAGGTGTCCAGTTTTCGCTGCTAGTTCAAGGTATTATCACAACTTGTATTACTTCATTTGTCCGAAGTCTACAGAAGATTCCCTGAGTAACGTAAACGTTTCAGCACCTGACAAGTAGGCAGAAGTTTGGCATGTCAAACCCACTTAGAGGTGCTTTGGAATACAGGCATGGTGAACTGCACCCAAAAGATCAGTCTTGGAAAATCTACAGAGCAGTTCTACTCTGAAACTTATGGGCTCATCATGCATCAGAATTGACTAGATCACAACTAACAACAAATCTATAGAACTAGGTAGGATTCAATAAGATAATTGGAGTAAGAGCACTTTGTTAATGAAGACATGTTACACAAAATGGAAGAGAATATTAGAATCTGCAGAAGAATGTGGGAGAAGAGAGGTTAAAAAGGAAAAGTAAGAAGGAGAAAGTCATTTGCAGAGAGGGCTAAGAAGCGTTGGTTTCCCCCAGAGGCAGGAAGACGCCTCAAAGAACCACTACAAGCCAGTCTTCCTATCAGAGAAAATGCATACCTGACTTCAAGAAGTTTCCAGAAGCTGAATAAGTAAGAGTGATTCCAGGGAAGATGTTCTAAACAAAACTTGAAAGCATCTGTGAACGAACTGCTTGAGATTTTTATGTTACTCAGCACTGAAGAAAATATTTAAACCTCCATTTGCAGAAGTTACATTCATCCCAGATTCACGACCTTCTTTCTCCAGCATGTCCACCCCCATTCTGAGCCAAGAGAAGGGTGGAGAATGAGGAATCCCAAGAATGGAAGTCGTGAGCGAGGCCAGAAGGGTTTGTCTTTTCTCAGCAGTGCCAAGGGCTCTATGAATTTAAGGATAGCCAAACTAACATTCTGATCACCCAGACACTGAGCACATTCACATTTTATTTGAGCCACATTCTAACCTCTGAAGCAAGAAACTATAGAAGCGGGAACTAAGGCAGAGAGGGCCACAGTCAGGATATAAAACAAGCTCTTTCTAAATGCAACCCTAATACATGGATGAATCTTGGAAATGTCACGCTGAGTAAAATAAGCCAGACTCCAAAGGACAAATATTGTACAATCACATGTGTATAAAATGTCTTGAATAGGCACACACACAGAGACAAAAAGTGATTTGTGATTACCAGCCAAGGGAAAGAAGAAATGAAGAGTTATTGTTTAGTGAGTACAGTTTCTGTTTGAACTACTGAAAAGTTTTGGAAATAGATTGAGGTGATAGTTGAAGTCAAAGGCAAAATAAAACAAAAAGCTAGCTCTTTTTACATGAATCACGTGGACTACTATGCCAGGAATGACAAACTGAAGAGAAATGGTGTGGCATTCATCATCAAAAAGAACATTTCAAGATCTATCTTGACGTATAACACTGTCTGTGATAGGATAATATCCATATTCCTACAAGGAATATCAGTTAATACAGTTATTATTCAAATTTACATACCAAACACTAAAGAAAATTATGATGAAATTGAAGAATTCTACCAATTGTTTCACTCTGAAATTGATCAAATGTGCAAATCAAGATGTACTGATAATTACTGTCGATTGGAATGTAAAGGCTGGAAAAAAGAGGAGGGATCAGTAATCAGAAAACAAGGCATTGGTGATAGAAATGGTGCTGGAGATCACATGATAGACTTTTGCAAGATCATTGAGTTCTTCATTACAAATACCTTTTTAAACAACATAAAATATGACTATATACAAGTATCTCATCAGATGGAATACAAATTGACTAC
>NW_006408566.1:13853486-13854745 GCF_000296735.1 Chrysochloris asiatica
TAGAGATGCTAAAGCAAATGAAAGAAATGAGGAGGTAAAAGAGATGAATACGAAATTTCAAAGGATGCACTTATGAAACAAGATGGCAGATCAGGTAGACATGCAGTGAGGAGCTCCATCAGTAACAACACAGAATACCAGACCAAGAAGGCTCAGGGGATGATGCTAAAACTCTGAACCACATATAAAGGAATATTTAGAAGATTGGAAGGCTTACAGTTAGGGGAATTTGTAGCAGAATCAAGAAATCCATTGCTTTCTAATGCAAGACACTCAGCTGATCCCGGAACCACCATCTTGGGAGAGACCAAGCGGGAGAAGGATCAGAACAGCCATGAACGCCTGACAGAACTGTGGAGATACAAGTGTGGACATTCTTTTTTTGGTATCTGTTCATTGATTGCTCGCTGTCTGTGCACCTCCATTCTGGTGACTAGAGGGGATGCCTGAGCAAGTAGACACCCCATCTCCAACCCTTGAGGGTTCTACTACACATGCACACAGATCTCCACAAAATTTAAAGTGACAGTTTCCACTTAAAACCAAATGACCACCACTCTTTCAGTTTGTCATACTGTATGGTTTGTGAGTTGCTGTGATTCTGAAAGATATGCCACCAGTATTTTAAATACCAGTAGGGTCACCCATGGTGGACAGGTTTCAGATGAGCTTCCACACAAAGGCAGACTAGGAAGAAAGAGTGATGAACTAATTCCAAATATTTAATCACTGCAAACCTTATGAATAGCAGAGAAACACTATCAGATAAAGTGCCGGAAAATGATCCCCTTAGCTTGGAAGGCACTCAAAATGAGACAGGGAAGAGCTGCCTCCTCAAAGTAGTGATGGAGTAAAGCCCAATGGGAGAAAAGCCCATGGGACCTTCATTTGCTGATGGGGCACAACGAAAAATGAAGAGAAATAGCTGTAAACATCCACTGAATATCAGAACATGGAATGTACAAAGTATGAATCAGGGAAAAATGGAAGTTGTCAAAAATGAAATGGAACACATAAACATCGATATCTTGGGCATTAGTGAGCTGAAATGAACTGGTATTGGCCATTTTGAATCTGATAACCACATGGTTTACTATGCCGGAATGACAAATTAAAGAGGAATTGTGTTGCACTCATCGTCAAAAAGAATATATCCAGGAGAACAAACAAGATGGCAGATTGGGTGGACGTATAGCAGAGAGCTCCGCCAACAACAACACAGAATACCCGACCAAGTAGGCTCAGGGGATGGTCCCAGA
>NW_006408566.1:13855785-13856412 GCF_000296735.1 Chrysochloris asiatica
AGGTCTCACCACACTTTGGACCAACCAGCCTTTATTTTATCATCTCCAGGTCAGTGGGAGTCAATGGACTATGGTTGAACTCAGCCCATTTCTTCGTTGCCGCCTTTCCCCCTCTTCCACTCACCAGTAGAGCAATGTGGTTGCCAGCAAGCTTACATGCTTGTTTGCGTGTTCCCTTTGAGTTTCAGTCTTAGAAGGGAGTTTGTCCTGAAGGAACTTGATTGCTTGCCTTAATGTCTTCCTGGCAAACAGCTTGCTTATCCTTGTAGCAGACAGTCATGCTGACATTTTTGTTTTTGGTTTTTCTGATGATCTTTCTTTGAAGATGTATCTTCTGTCACTGTAGCTGTTCCAGGTTGGTCAGCTTGTCCTTTCTAGTGGGAATGTCCCACCTCATAAGGTTCTGGATAGGACTCAGGATTCCACCTAAGGTCCTATACCCTGTAAAGGCTTTGCAAGAGGCCTATTTCACTGGGCAAGTTCTAGAACCCGTTTTTGGTATTCCAATCAGTTATAGGCTGAAAATGGGCTTACAAGTTTACGCTAATCATGTTTACCAACATTTCTTTCTATCCCACTCAAGTGTCTATTTTACATTAGTAGGCAAGGGAAACTAATATTCATAAG
>NW_006408566.1:13875378-13876115 GCF_000296735.1 Chrysochloris asiatica
GGTACCTAACAACAACAACATTGGCTGGTGGGAGAAACTACCTGAGCTTTTGGGGTTTATCTGTAGGTCACTACTCACCTCCGACCAGGTGCTGCCATTGGGGATTGAGTTAAGACTAGTTTTGTCAGAACTTCTGAGAAACAAAGAATGTAGATTTATGTAAAATCCAGTTTTTAAATGTTGATATCTAACTTAATTTTTTCTTTCTTTTTTTATTTTTTAAACACTGTGCAAGTCAAAAAAACCAAATGCATGTCAAACATGACCAGCAAGGCATGAAAGGTTCTCACCACTCACCTTTCTAGCCTGTTCTCTAACTCAGCTGCACTTGGAAAATACCCAGCCCTCACCTCACCCCGAGCCTTCACATCTCTGTGCCTTTGCTCACACTGTACCCTTTGGTTACCCTTCCTTGTCATCTCATGCTTCAAGGACTTGTTTAAATTGCACCTCTTCTCCAACTCTTCCTAATTCCCAAATATGAATCTGAATTAATATGGCTTGTTCTTTAAGCTGCTTCTCTTCAAAAGGTTACTTCTCTGCCCCATTCCCCAGCCCTCCACGCCCTTGTATTTACATTGATTCTAGCACTTCTCACATTCTGCCTCTCACTGAAGTTATTTCTCCATATTTGAATCTTTCTGGCAGATCACTGTGATAGTTAAGGTTTTGTGTCAACTTGACTGGGCCAGAATTCTCAGTGACTTGGTAGTTGAGATGTAGCTCTCCCCATGATG
>NW_006408566.1:13876380-13896199 GCF_000296735.1 Chrysochloris asiatica
TGCATCTGGCTCATCTTCTGACCTCCAGTTCTTTGGCCTTGAAAGAACCAGTGGCCTGCTCTATTATCTGCCAATCTTGGGAGTCATCAGCAGCCTGCTTTCTTACCTGCTGGATCTGCCTGTCTACAAACCTGCCGATCTTGGTTCATGAGCCCTACAGCTACATGAGTCAGAAGCCAAGCCTCCAGCTTAACATCTGACCCATGGACTTGGGACTGTCCACCTCTACAACTGTGTGAGCCATGTCCTTGATATAAACCTCTCTTTGTATATGCATAAATACGCTTCACTGGTTTTACTTCTCTACAGAACCCAGGCTAAGACAATCATTAAAAGGGTAAAAGGCTTGTTATCTTCATTTTACAGAAGAGAAAACTGAAGCTCAATCAGTAAGTGACCAGTTTAAGCTTTCGGAATACTGAAAATTGTCAAATGCTTCTTAGCTTTCCCTTCCCTCTACCCAGATCTTCCTTCTCCCTTCTCTTCTGGTAACTTGTAATTAACCTTCAAGATAACTTTACCTGCAGCCCTCCCGCTCCACACACATGCGTGTGCACGCACACATCCACACCCGTCAGAACTGCAGCTTCTTGCACATCTACGCTCCCACAGCACCCTGTAAACACTGATCACAGAACTCTTCACACGATTTATAATTATCTATCTAATTATTTGTCTCCCCTGTTGGTCTAGAAGCTTCTTGTCCAGCACAGCAACTGGCTCAGAGTAGGTGATCAGTCAGTATTTATTAGATGGAAAAGAAGGAAGAAGGAGGGAAGGAGGGAGGGGGCAACAGGTCCCTGGTGACCAAGAAATAGTAAATATGAGGCAATGCATGACTTCAACCTTATTTCTACTTTGAGACTGATGCTGGCTCCTTTGTGTTTGAGGAATAAAGTGGAATGGTCTCAGGTGTCCCCCTAGCACCACCCTTCTGTCCCAAACCCCCAGGTAGAGCAGGCAGGTGGCAGGTGCTACTTTGCTTCTAGACCTCAAGAATAAGCACTCTGGGTGTCTGGGCTTAAGAGAAAATGATTTTTGGAATTAGGCTTTGCTTTAGAAGGATAACTTCAGTTACAATGGATGATGGTGAGGATACGTCTTCTCCAGAGGCTGGAGGGAAAGTGAACACTCACAGCAAGAACCTTGGGTGGGGATAGGCTGACAACAATTCCCATTGCCCAGAGCAGCTGCCTAGTCAGAAAATGTGGCTTCTGTGAGTCAGGACATGGGGGAGGGAGGCTAGAAAACTCTTGCACTGGGCCAGTCTGCTCCTGCTCCTCCATGTTCTCCCTGGCTCAGGCTGGAGAGAACCACCCAGGCCTCAGGAGAACAGGCAAGGAAATTATCCCAGGATGATGTTCTCAAAAGCCCAGCTGCCCCTCAAAGGGTTGTGTACTTTTGATACCTGCCAACACCCAGAGGATTGTGGAAGACTAAGTTCCCCTCCCTCCCTGAAAAGTTAAGTCAGGGAGAGAAGGTCAAGACAGGACCTCAGAGAATTTGCTTCAAGGGCAAATGATCTGAGGGCAAGGTCTAAGGTTCACCCTTGCCCATCCATATGCTTTGGGGTCCTCCCAGTATGGAGGCATGATTCCTAGATACCATCCCACTCATACACTCATCTAAGCAGGTGCAGGAAAGGACAAAATTCCTTTCACTTCTCCTTTCTCTGTCTTTTTTTTTTTTTTTTTTTTTCTCCATCTTCTCCCCCTTATGTCCTATTAAGTTAGGACTGATATACCCTGAGGAGCCTGTGAGGAAGGTTTTGGGTACGACTCTCTAAAAAAGAAGCCAACAGAATTAGAAAAAAATTTTGGGCAATGGCATATTAGACAAGGACCTAATCTCTAAAACATATGGGAAACTACAGCACCTCTACAAGAAAAATACAAATAACCCAATTAAAAAATGAGCTCTGGTTGTAAACAAACACTTCACCAAGGAAGACATTCGGGCAGGCAACAAACATATGAAGAAATGGTCATAATCATTAGCCATTAGAGAGATGTAATCAAAACACCAATGAGATATCATATCACACCAGCAATAATAATGAAGTTCAAAAAAACAGAGGACAATAAATGCTGGTGAGGATGTAAAGAAACTGGGATACTCCTACATTGCTGGTGGAACTGTAAAATGGTTCAACCACTCGGGAAAAGAGTATGGCACTTCCTCAGTAAGTTGGAAACAG
Source organism: Chrysochloris asiatica (assembly GCF_000296735.1). Lineage (NCBI taxonomy): Eukaryota > Metazoa > Chordata > Mammalia > Afrosoricida > Chrysochloridae > Chrysochloris > Chrysochloris asiatica. The sequence goes on from NW_006408566.1 coordinate 13,878,578, forward strand.
AAATACCTTATGATGCAGCAATTCCTCTACTTGGTATATATCCACAAGAAATATGAACCAGAACTTAAGTAGATATATGCACACCAATGTTTATCACAGCACCATTCACAATAGCAAAAAGAAGGGAGACAGCCTAAGAGCCCATCAATGGAAGAATGGGTAAACAAACTGTGGTACATACACACAATGGAATATTATGCTGCCTTGAAGAATAACAATGAAGCAGCAAGCCACCGCATAACATTGATGAACCTTGACACTATGCTGAGTGAAATTAGTCAGTCACAAAAGGACAAATATTGCACAAGACCATTACTGTAAAAACTTAAGAAAAGATGCCCATACTAAAAGAAAAAAAGCTTTTTGATTGTTACCGGGGCAAGAAGGAGGGGACTAGTTAGGGGATAGTCACATCATAGCTTGGGTGATGAGCAAGGCAATATACAAGAAAGAGGAGGGCAATACACAAGAAGGGGGAGGGGTGGAATAACACGGTAAATAGCGGAACACTGAGACAGGTTTGCATGGGCTAAATGGGACAGAAGTAAATAGTGATGTATGCTCAACCTTGGAACAACAGGGCTCTATGATATAGGGATTGAGGCATAGTCTGAATGGATAAAATAGGAGCAGTAATGCTAAGATGCTTGACTGTGTTGTGAATATTGATTTCCCTTGCCTACTATTGTAAAATAGACACTTGAGTGGGATAGAAAGATATATTAGGAAATATGATTACAGAAATCTTATAAGCCTGTTTGGTCTATAACTGATTACCTAAAAGGTGTTCCAGAATTTTCCCAATGAAATAGGCTACTTGTCAAGCCTTTGTAGAATATGGGGCCTTAGGTGGAATCCTGAGCTCCATCCAGAACCTTCTGAGGTGGGACATTGCCATTTGAAAGGACATGCAGACCAACCTGGAACGGCTAAAGGAACAGAAGATACTTCTTGAAAGAAATACCAGCAAGGGAGTGAGGGATGGGAAGCAGACTATTTGGCTATTACAAAAACAAACAAATGATTCGCCAGGGAGCCATCAAGGCAAACCATCAAGGCCCTTCATGACAAACCCCCTTCCAAGACTGAAACTCAGAGGGAACACACAAGCAGGCTTATAAGCTCACTGGTGACTGCGTTGGTCTACTTGTGAGTTGTTGCTAAGTACCATGGAGTCAGTTCTGACTCATAGTGACCCTGCACAGGATTTTCAAGGCTGTAAATCTTGAACAGAATGCCTCATCTTTCTCCCACGGAACTGCTGGTAGTTTTGAACTGCTGACCTTGAGGTTGGCAGTCCGACTCACAACCACTATGCTATCAGGGCTCCTTCTACTTGTGAGTGGTAGTGGGGAAAAGGCAGTAATGAGGACATGGGCTGAGTTTAACCATGTTCCACAGACTCCTGTCGATCTTGAGATGAGAGAGAGAGGGCTGGTTGGTCAGAAGTTTGGGGAGAGTTGGGAATTGCTGAGCCCACAGACACTGACCTAGCCACTGGGGGCTAGAGCTGAGAGTGAAGTGTACAGCTGATATGAAGTGGGGGGAGGCACTCAAGAATGCCCAAACTTGCAGGTAGTACCCATTTGACCCAGCTTTGATGGCTTGATGATAAGAACTCAACTAGAGGAAGATAAAGATGTTTGATACAGGAAGCAAGTGTAAATTGCTACAGTTTGATAAACTTGACCTTTGCTTATAGATGTTGTTGTTGTGTGCCGTTGAGTTGATTCTGACCCATAGTGACCCTGTATAGGGTTTCCAAGGAGCAGCTTATAGATGTAGTTGCTCAAAATACCAACCGAGAAGGAAGGAGTCCTCACAGCAAGGATCAAGCCTATCCCTCCCAGTACACAGGGTTGATAGGGACAGGCAACTTAGACATTGGCTACTAAAATGGGGGGGGGGGAAGGGCTATACAAAGGCACAAAGTGGCTAGCTTACAAGTATTCAAGAGGGAGTTTAGTTTCAGAGAGAAGTTGGGGGGGAGAGGTAGAATTCCCAATGAATAGTTTTCATCTTGTCTAGATGGGTATGGTGAAAGTAGATGGGGACAACATTCTTTGGAATAGTTGTTATCAAGTAATTTTTATCATGACTAATTGCAATTATCACAATTATAAAGGTAGAAGATGTGCAACAAAAAGTAGGGAGTAGTTAATCTTATATTCCAGGAACAGAGGACCCTAGGACCATCAGGAGGGACGAGCATGAACGGGACGTGGGATCCTAACCAGAGAAGCAGTGACACTAGAAACAAAGGCAGTGGTGATGGCATGGAGAGATAGAGCAGCTGAGGACTCTAGACTCATGGAAAGAGAAAGGCTGTGTGTAGTCAGCCAGGAGGCTGGCTTGCAGAATGTACCCTTTGGTTGTTTAAATGATTATATATTCCTGATTGTTTTTGTGTACATCAAAACACATACACAAAAAAACCCACAGAGGGAATAAAAGTAAATACTGTTAAATGACGATGCATGGAAGATACTATAATCATTGCAATGAAACAAAACACGATACGTTGAGTGGAAAACCAGTGTTCTACCATGCAAACTATCACTCACTTCACAAGAAAAGATTTTTTAAAAAAGGAATACCTGACTCTCATGGAGAGCCTTGGGCAGTTCTGGTATCTGCAGACACATTAGCTCAGCAAATCATCAATGAATCAGTAAGGTAGGATCTTTTAACCAAGCGTAAGGACAAGAAAATGAGGTCCAAAATCATTTCATAATTATAAAAGAGAAACAAAAAACAACTTTAGATGAAAGTGACCATATTACATAAATATATATGTTGATGAAGAGCATTGAAAGTCCCATGGACTGCCAGAAGAACCAACATATCTGTTTTGGTAGTACAGTCAAAATGCTCCTTAGAAGAGAGAATGGCAACACTTCGTCTCGCCTACTAGGGACATATTATCAGGAGGGACCAGTCCCTGGAGAAGGACATCCTGCTCAGTAAAGTGGAGGGTCAGCAAAAAGGAGGAAGACCCCCAATGAGATGGGCTGACACAGTGACAGTTACAGTGGCTTCAAACATGACAATGGTGAGGATGGTGCAGGACCAGGCGGGGTTTTGTTCTGTTGTGCATAGGGTCACTATGAGTTAGAACCAATGGCACCTAACAAGAACTATATGTGTGTGTGTGTGTATATTTATGTATGTTGTTATTGTTAACTGCCATCCAGTTGGTTCCGACTCAAAACAACCCCGTATGAGTGGGTTTGAACTGCATGTCTTATGGTTAGTAGTCTAGTGCTTATCCTACCTATAGCACTACACCAGGAGTTTATATGAGGAAACTTTACATTCTTTTTTAATTCAACTTTTCCACAAACTTTTTGAAGCCCCCTTGTATATAAAACAAAAACTAGCACTTCGGCTAGGGGAAATGACCAAATAATCCTACATGGACTTGAGAAAGACAAAAAAAAGTTAATTTTATTAACCATTTATTATGTCCAAGTGCTTTATACACATTTTCTCCTTTCATTCTTGGGCAATTTCTTCTTATTCCCATTTTACAGACGAGTAAAGTAACAGGCAAGTGTGCGAGGTGAATTAACCAGAGTCCAGTGCATTCCACAGTTCCAAGCAGCAGCTCTCACCCTTGGAAGCTAACAGGTGCCTCTTCAGGGTAACCAATTCACATGTTGATAAAGGCTTTCTGAAGTGGGGAATTCCAGTGCCCAGCTCTCAGGGCAGGAGCTTCTGGCACCAGCAGGCATGCCCCTGAAGGCGGCCACCCATGGCCTAATACAGGGCTCCATTCAGCAGCTCGCAAAGTGCTGAGCAGAGTGAGGAGGAAGGCATCTAGGTCATGAGAGGCCAGCCCAGAAGCAGCCACTAGAGTGGGGGAAGAGAGCAGACTCAAAAAGAACGTGAAGTCCGGTGCTCCTGGCCCCAAACTATCATCCCTCTTAACTGTGGCACAAATAGTTAAACACTGGGCTATTAATCAAAAAGTTGGGGTTGGAACTCACCCAGAGGGTCTCAGAAGAAAGTCCAGGCAATGTGCTTCCCAAAGACCCTAGCCTTGAAAACCTTGTGGAACACAGTTCTACTCTGACACACATGGAATTACCACAAGTAGAAATCAACTCGATGGTTTTTTGGTGGGGTTTTGTTTTTTTGGTTTAACAACATGGAAAAGACACTTTCATCTTTTAGTGTCAGAGAGGGACTATGCCAAACAACAGATCTGGAATTTTCATTCCAACTCATTCACTCCCACTCCTTGTGCAAATCAAAGCCTGCTGCATGCCTTCTGGTCCTCAGAGTCCTCATCTGTAAGACTATCTTAAACATGATACAGCCACATATCAGCCCTATGGACCCATCACCTTGAGAGGCAGCATTAATGGCCAAGGGTGAGCGGATGACTTAGAAACAGAGGCCAGAAAAAAGAAATAGAAGACCTTTAGGTGAGGGGACCTAAAGCGGGTACCTGGAGGCTGGCCCTATGGTTGTCAAGAATGGGCAGTGGGGCCCTGAAAAGCAGGTCAAACGACACTGTTAATTCACTGTCATTTCTCTAGGTTCTACTGACAAGGATTCCACAGCAGCCACAGCACTGAACACAGGGGCTGGGGAGAGCAAGCATATAGAGCTCAGAAGAGACAGCTATGTGCACATGAAACAATGAATCCGTAACAGAGAGGGCTGAGTTGCTATATGGAGTGGTGCCTACTAACCACAAGCCAGGTTTAAGGGACTCAGGAAAATCCTCCTGAGGATACTTAGGAAGAGGTGGTGGTGGCTGTGTGCCGTGGAGTTGGTTCCACTCATAGTGACCCTGTATAGGGTTTCCGAGGCTGTAAATCTTTACGGGAGCAAAAAGCCTCATCTTTCTTCCGTGGGACAGCTGAGAGTTTCAAACTGTTGACCTTGCGGTTCGCAGCCCGATTTGTAACCACTACGTTACCAGAGCTCTTTAAGAAGATGGGGAGACCCATGGATATATAAAGGTTTGGCAGGCTATTTTGTACATGGCTCTTTCCCTTTGCTACAAACACATCTATGAATTCAATAGAGTACACAGGGAACACATTTTTTTTTTTAGAAAAAGAAGAAGATGGGGAGTATTTCACCAAGTGTAAGAGATGAGGATGCCTGCTGGCACAGTGGTTACAGCACTCAGCTGCTAACCCAAAAGTAGGCAGTTCAAACCCACCAGCCTCTCCACAGGATCTATAGCCTTGGAAAGCCTACTGGGCAGTTCTACTCAGTCCTATAAGGAGCTCTGATAGTGTAGTGGTTATGAATTGGGCTGCTAACCTCAGGGTCAGCAGTCTGAAACTACCAGCTGTTCCACGGGAGAAAGATGAGGCTTTCTGCTCCTGTAAAGATTTACAGCCTCGGAAACCCGGTACAGATAGGGTCACTATGAGTCGGAACCAACTCCACAGCACATAACAACAACAACAAATATTTGAGAGGGACTCCCAGTGGGCACTGTAGGATCAGCACTGGACTGTGAACCACCAGGTTAAAAGTTCAAACCCACCAACTGCTTCTTGGAAACCCTACATAGGGTTGGTATGAGTCGGAAATGACTCAACGGCACTTAACAACAACAACAACATACTTGAGAGGCTTGGTGCAGTGTCTTGGCACTTGCTAATCATTCAATAAAAGAGAGCTAAAAACCAGCCATGAATCCAATGTGGTTTTAGTGAACTCTCCTTTCTGCTGGCTTTACTCTCCAAATCAACATCTGGCCAATCCTCCCACATCATCTTGACTCCTAGCTCAGGAGTCCTTCCCTCCTCATTCCTTTGTGTTCCATCCAATTCCAAACTCACTTGAAAGATTCTTCTCTGTGTGTTTCCCCTCTTTCCTAGGATGCTAGTTTGGATTTGATAGAGTGATTCATCAATTAGCTTACACAAACTCCTTAATCTCTTAGGAATGGAAGTATCCATTAGGGAGTGTTTCAAGTGGGATCAGCCAGATAATAAAGCATAGGGGCTGGTGGGTTTGCGGACTGATAGAAATTACCTAACAAGTTGCCTACATGTACCTGCAATTTGTAAATCAACCTCTAGATAGACATCAAAATCTTCTACCCAAACCACAAATTATGTGCTTTGCAAAATTTACTTCTGCTCAAGAATGTCTTCCACTAGAGTTGGGCAGAGATAATGGGTAAATGAAAGGACAAGGTAAATGAGGGTTGGGAATTCAGATCTGAGTTCCTCTTAGGGGTTCTTAAATTTTGTGCAACAGACAACTTTGGCAGTCAGGTAAAACCTATGCATGAGATATTTAAAATTCGTAAAATACAATGCATAGTTTGATGACAAAGGAAACTTGCTAAGTTGAAATATAATTATTAAAGTTTAAAAAACAAATGTGTATTGTATAGTGTGCTTCTTTATTAATGCATTAAATAATAAGCTCTCAGCAAGCGTAGGAGTCCTGGGGTGGCGCTGTGGGATAAAGTACTGGACCGCAAGGTCGGTTTGAGCCACAAGGTCGGCAGTTCAAACTCACCAGCCAGTCCTTGGAAACTCTATACAGGGTTACTATGAGTCGGAAATGACTGTTGTTGTTGTTGTGTGCCGTGGAGTCGGTTCTGATTCATAGCGACCCTGTACAGAGTTTCCAAGGCTGTAAATCTTTACGGGAGCAGAAAGCCTCATCTTTGTCCCATGGAACAGCTGGTAGTTTCGAACTGCTGACCTTAAGGTTTGCAGCCCTATTCATAACCACTACGCTACCAGACTAGAAGGCACTTAATAACAACAAGAAGTAATAACTACTGGAAGTTCATGGTAGTGATGGGTGTAAGTAATATTTCAAGATATCTGCAACAACAGAAGTGTGATATAAAAATAGCTCTGATATGCAAATATACTGTGGTTTGTTGCCTACATTCATGATCAAAGGAAATGCTAAACAAAGATGCTATTTTTTTCTCATCCAAATTCACAAACTCCTCTAAATTCTATATACACACTCTTTATGACTATGCTGTGGTTGTTTTTCAGTACCATCGAGCTGCTTCTGACTCACAGTAACCCTTTACAGGGTTTCTGTGGGACAGCTGGTGGGTTTGAACTGCTGATCTTGCAGTTAGCAGTCCAGTGCTTGTCCTACAGTGCCTCATCAGGATCCCTTATAACTGTGGACCCCAATTAAGAATCCCTGCTAAGGCTGTGCAACTTTTTTATTTACAAACAGTTAAGCTGTAGACTAGCCCAAACATTTATGGTTAGGACCCACAACGAAGCTTCTCAGAAGTAACACCTGACAGTCTGCACCCAAAAGGTCACAATTTTGAAAATTCCCTGGAGCAGTTTTACTGTGAACACATGGGATCACCATGAGTTGGAAACAACTCAACAGTACCTAACAACAATAACATTTGTATATTCCTGTGTTCCAGTTCACTTTCATCCTCTTCTTGGAGCAATCTCCATTCACAGCCATAAAAGGCCAAACTCTGTATCATATGACTCTCCTCTCCCCATTCCTCTCTCCCATCCATCCCCAGGCTGATCAGACACCCACCAACATGTGGCTTGAAGACAGAGACTCAGCTTCCAGAGAACCAGGTTCAGACACGACGATCCTGCCTACAGTTTTAACTAAGAGACAAGAGTTGTGGCTCCTGGTATAGCAGGACAAGGGAGAGGGGAGAGGCAAATACTGAGTTGAGCTGGTGGAACTAAAAGATGTTGTCATGACTGGGCATGACTGCATGAAGTATACTGGCTAGGAATCAAACCCAAGTCTCTTGCATGAAAGGGGAGAATTCTACCACTGAACCACCGATGCTGCCTTGTTTTCTGTCTTTAGGACACCTAAGGAGTCCTGGTGCAGTGCTGTGGGTTAATGTGCTCAGCTGCAATGTTGGTTTGAACCACAAGGTCGACGGTTCAAGCTCACCAGTCACTCTTTGGAAATACAGAGTCGCTATGGGTTGGAATTAACCTTGCCGTGAGAGGTGTAAATGGTTACTTTTACTGCTAATCAAAAGACTGGTGATTTGAGTCCATCTAGGGTCATCTAAAGGAGCTCTGGTAGCGTAGTGGTTACAAATCGGGCTGCGAACCTTTAGGTTAGCAGTTCGAAACTACCAGCTGTTCCGCGGGAGAAAGATGAGGCTTTCTGCTCCCATAAAGATTTATAGCCTCGGAAACCCTGTACAGAGTCACTATGGGTCGGAATCACTTGACGGCACTTAACAACAACAACAACAGTGGATTTATATTAAGCTACCACCCAATTCTGCATTCCTCCTCTTGTCTAAGAGGAGTCCTGGTGATGTAGTGGGCTATGAGTTGGATTGCAAACCGCAAGATCAGTGGTTTGGATCTGCCAGCCATTCTTAAGGGAACAATGAGGTGTTCTGCTCCCGGGAAGATTTACAGCCTCTGAAACCTATGAGTTGGAACTGACTCCACAACACACCAGCACCACCACTCAAGGATAGGATAGCTACATATTCCAAGGGATAGAGGGTGGGGAGTCAGGAGTAGCCAATGAGCACAGGGCTTGGAAACATTCAGCCCTGTTGCCTGGCGCTCCACTTATGAAAATCAAAATCAATTTCACTGAGAGGCAGCTTCCCTGGTGCTCACAGAAAGAAGGCTGCTCTTTTATCTTTGCGTGGAGTAAATTCCTCCCAATCCCATATTTTCTGTCTCCTTGTCATTGGATGTCAGAGCAACAAACTAGAAATGCATACCAAAGGAAATGCTACAGACACAAAGGCAGGGAATACCACAGCTACATTTTAAAAAGAAAAAATTCAACCAATAAGTTTTATTTACTTTTGGAAAAACAATAAGGAGGAGTTTAGCATTGGGATTTCTGATTTCTCCCACAATGTCTGTGTCCCCAGAAAGCTATTTGACGGGCAGGACCCAGGGCAGGGGAAGAAAGGAGCCTTTCAAAATAGGCTCCTTTCCCTTGGAGAAGGACCGACTGCTCAGCCAGCTTTTCAGATACCACCAATCCATAACTGCCTGCATATCACATTAGCCATCTACTTGAATTCTTGGGGCTGCATTTATTTTATCCCGGAAACTGCAACAGGCCTATTTTTAGCAGGAGAACCCCTCTTCCTTCCTTTAATCCTACTTTGAAATACTATCTGTGTAGACTGGAAGCAGTTCACAGAAAAGTCTATTAGTCCAAAGTCTGGGTCTGGGAGTTTATAATTTGTATGTGGGGCACAGAGAGGTTAGCATTCAGCTGTAAATCACACAGCTAGTTAGCAACAGCTCTAGTGTCCAAATCCAGCATCCTCTGGCCTGCAAACTAGCACTTCTACCCACAAACTTCTTCAGAAGTGCAAAAAGTGGTTAGTGGTTTTGTCTCCAGAGACAGCTCCATCAAAACCCAGTTTAATTGCTTCTCAGTTCCATGACCTCAGGCAAGTCACTTAACTGCTCTGAGCTTCAGTTTTCCTCATCTAAACACTCAAGATTGTGATAGTAACAATCTTTAGGGCTGTTGCCAGAATTAAATGTGCCAGCATTTGATACATTTAATAATAGTGTACACTATTATGTTGTATGGGGTCCTGGTGTGGTGCTGCAGAATAAACACCAAACTGCTGATCACAATGTTGGTGGTTCAAATCTACCAGCCGCTCCTCAAAACCCTATATAAGGTCACTATGAGTAGAACAGACTCAACGGCACTTAACAACATGGTGTTGTACTGTTCTTGCTTCATATTTGGAATTTAGCAGATAGGTTATCTAAAACATGACAATAACTGTATCCACACAATAGCCTAGAGGCCAGCAAGAAGAATATATGATCAAACCCATTTTACAGGTGAAGAATTGAGTACCCCAGGGGCGACATAACTTGCACCAGATGAGAGTTTTATAATTGAGCACACTCAGTGTGGAAACTCCTAAGTGTTCCCCCCACTGTTTTGTTGTTGTTGTTGCTATTGTTAAGTGTCATCGAATCAGTTCCAACTCACAGCAACCCTGTAAAGGGTTTCCAAGGAATGGCCAGTGAGTTTGAATCACCGACCCTGCAGGTCAAACTTACCTTGCAGTCCAGCACCTCAACCCTCAGCTCCATACCAGGACTTTGTTTTCCCCACTAGTGGTGGTGGTGGTTATGTGCCGTGGAGTCGGTTCCGACAAAATTATGGATTGAATTAAATGTAAAAGTAACCTCTCTTCTTCCGCTCTGCCTAACAGATCCAGATATGCGCATGTACACACTCCATGACATTCCTTATAAACTAGACTCTTCACAATGTCTGGCAGTGAGTAGAGATTCAATGAAGCTTTGATGGATGAGTGACTTAATGAATGAATGAAGAGTCTGATCTGGAGATGAGAAGGATATAGCCTGAAGTAGGTGTCTAGTCGCAGAAAAAATGGAGGCAGGCAGGCAAGGACTCCAGCGGCAACAAGCACAGAGTCCCATCTTTTCCTTAGTGTACTTTGTGAGAAAGAAGCCATTGACAAGGCCAAGAGTCGAGTCCCTGATCTCAAAGATTCCATCCAGAGCATCACCCAGCCTGCCCACAGGAGATAACTGTGAAGTGCAAACACACATGCCCCACCTCCAGTTAAAACAGATGTAACAATATTGCCGGCAAGAGGTGGGGAGCAGGCCAGGGAGATGCCCCATCTGTCTTCCTAATTGTCAACTCTGCCCATAATAAGATTTTTCTCTCTGTCACACCTTAGGCTGCTGCGGAAACCAAATTATCCATCTTCCAGCTATGAGTAGCTTCTCACAAAATGCCACGGACAAAAGGAGAGACTGCTTGGCTAGGTGAAGCAGAGAGAGCTAGAAGGAACCCTGGACTGGGTGTTAGGGGCCTGGGTCCACACTCTGAAATAGTTGTAGGTACTTAGGCTAATCACTTTACCTCACTGGATCTCAGTTTCCTATAAAATTAAAGCCCAAAGTTCCAGAAATGGGGCCAATGCGAGAGAAATTTGGGAACATCTGCTATTATATGCAAAGCACTTTAGGTTATATCAATTTGGAAAAGAATGTTCATAATTTTCAACAGAATCTTGAAGGAATATGTGACATCCCTACTCCCATATTTTTAAAAAAAGGTTAAGAAGTAGTGAACTTGATAGTTTCTATCTAACAAGCTTTTGTTGACACATCTGAAGCACTTGACAGGAGCCCTAGTAGTGCCACTGTCCTTTGGGTTAGCTTGACTGCTAACCCAAAGGACAGTGGTTCGGACCCACCAGCCACTCCACAGGAGAATGATGTGACCGTCTGCTTCTATAGGTTCATAGCCTTGGAAAGCCTTTGAGACAGTTCTAGGTCCCACAGAGTCACTGTGAGTCAGATTCAACTCAACGACAGTGAGTATGGGAAGGTACTTGAGATACAAACATGAACGGGACAATCTTACTACATTTAAGAGTTGCAAAGTATATCTAAGGAGCTTCAGAACCAAAGCATGGGCAGCATTTGGCTCTGCCGGGTCAGGAAAGGCCTTCCAGGGGGAACCGCTTATGTTGAATGTTGAAGTTGAAGGTCATGTGTGCATGCACTGGGTGAACAGCATGTGCTTTGGGAAAGTGTATACCAGGGACAAAAGGAAGTGTAGTGTGTGAGTAGAATATGCAGCTTGCTCATTGCTGAGGATGGGGGTGAGGGGAGGAAGGGTGGCAGAGGCTAGAAATGAAACTGCAAAGGAAGGCAGGGTCCAGATTAGAAAATGCCATCTATGCCACGCTAAGGAATTTTACCTGTAGGCAATGAGTTCTTTCTGGTTTTAACAGTCTAGGTGAGTCACCACTTATGCTGATGCAAACAGCAGGGAAAGAGGAAAGGAGAGAGCTGCTGCCTGTTGGCATTATGAGTAGACATAGTCTTTCTGACCAAGGTGCAGGGAGTAAGTGCAAGTACACATGAGGGACGACTCCAGTCAGCTGCCTGCTGTTGTTACAATGTGTCCTTGAGTAGGTTCCAACCCATACTGACCCTGTATAGGGGTTCTGAGGACAAGCTGGTAGCTCTGAATCATCAACCTTGCGGTTCAAACCAGCCTTGTGGTCCAGCATATTATCCTGCAGCGCCATGCCAGGACTCCCTGTTCGTCTCCCTGTACTGTGACCCAGCCATGGAGACTCCAGCCGCCCATTATTATGGTGGAGAAAGGAGGCCCCTGGCTGACCCAATCAATGGATTGCAGGACTAAGGGGCATGTCCAGTTGGAGCCCTAGTCAGCACATGGCAAACAAAGGCTTTCCCTCTCTCTGCTGGATCCCATCCAGTACTTGCCTCAGGGCTATTTCACATGCTGCTCCTTTCCACCTCCTGCACCTGGTTAATTCCAATCAGCCGCTACTGAGCAACCACTGGACCTACCACAATCACTTAGAGCCCATGCACTTTTCTTGCAAACAACCTAGCACTGTTTATAATTTTATATTTGTATAAGTGATTGCTTCAGGTCAGTCTTAGCTATCAGACTGCAAGCTCCATGAGGCCAGACAGTGCCAGTTTTGTTCAATTCCATATTACTACCTTTCCAGGTGCCGGGCACAGAGTAAATGGGCATATTTGTTGATTGAATAAAAGTCCGGTCTAGATCTTGAGCCAGTTCCAAAAGTCACTGTCCCTTCCCCACATTGTGGTCAAAGGGAGAAGAGTTTTGGACATGGGCAAGAGGGCTGGACTTGAGAAGGTAATAGTGCAGTAGATTCTGCCTCTATTCCAAGGGTACATCTGTGTTTTCTTTTGAGAGACTAAGGAATCCAGACTGGATTTACCTAGGCAAGTTGCTAGGTGAATACAAGATTCCCCACTCAACCTGGCGATGGCTGCTTATGACCCACCCCTGGTCACACTTAAGTCAATTGGGAAAGGTCTCCAAGTTGGAATCTCTTCCTTCTCTCTTGGAAAATGCTTCCTCCTCGCCAGCCCTCCAGGCCTGCACCCTAGAGTCCAGGGAACAAAACCTATTTTTGCTGCTGTGGCGGAAGCCCAGGGCAAGAGCAGTTTTAGAACAGATGTAGGGACTCTGTGATTGGACTTTCCAACTCCCACACGAATTAACTGGTCACTCAGCAGGAAGAAACTATCTGGGGTCAAAGGTCTGACCTTAGGGGTGAGGCAAAGGGGCCAAGTGGTGTACAAGCTTGACAAAGAGCCTTGGGCATCCTGTGCACCCAGCCTGCAAGGCTCCAATGCCTCTCCCCAAGGTCGCGGCCCTACAGGAGAGCTAGAAAGTTCAGCCAGAGGCCGAGGGGTGCCAGGGCAGGAACTGAAGACAGGATCTTATGTAAAAAGAGAGACATTTCTGGGGGCTCTCAGCTAGGTACTCCTAGTCCCACAAGCTACATTCCTGACCGAAGCGCCTCTTTCAAAAAAGCAGACGCTGGCAGCTCCACCGGAGCCGCAAGGACAACGCGCCTTCACCTCCCAGCCGGTCTCCACCCTCCGCGGAATTGTGGCGCGGGCAGCCAAGTCCAGGCAGAAAGGGGAGCAGCTCCCTCCTCGGACGGTTCCGAATCTCAAGCACTCATTAGGGGCACTAGGACAGCCCTGATTGCCGCAACCTCTTACCTTAAGGGGAGTCGGGAACGCAGCGTTGGGAGGAGGGGTAGGCGGGAGGTAGGAAGGCAAGAGGGGAGTAGCTGAGCTTCTGGTCAAAGATTCAGGTTGCTTAGGGCTGGGTGCTGGGACGCCTCAGCCAACATATTGTCCTGGGAGGAGGTCTCACAGTCCCTTACCTTAGTGAGCTGGGGGGTCGGGCGCGGTGGAGGGGGAGCAGTTACCAGTGCACGGTCCTGGTCCGGAGCGCGCACCCCCCGGCTGGCGCACACCGCGTCCGGGATGCGCACACACTCCAGAAGCCCTCTAGCCTGGGGTCTCGGTTTGCGCCCAGGGAGCACACGCTGCAGGACGCACCCCCCGCGGAGGGCGCGGGCTGCTTGGGTACCGATGCGGGACTGGTCCGGTACGGCTGGCTCGCGCAGGTTTTGCCCGGCGTCTCCAGCTGCCAACACCGATCGAGTCCCCGCCTTCTCAAGGGGGGAAAAAAATAGTAAGACTCCTGACGCGGCGCGGATTTCGTTGTGTAAGAAGGGACAGAATTTCCAAACTGAGGGGAGGGTCTTAGCCTTGATAAACTCAAAAAGCCCTTGGATTCAGTTTAGAAGAAAAACTTTTTTAAAAAAGAGACCAGAAAACTCCTGTGTATAATAACGCTTTTCAGATTTCGTAAGCGCTCTCACATACATATATCTCAATTCACCTTTACTTACAACAGTTAGGTTTATGTCCTCAGTCTATGATAGGGAGACACAGCATCAGACAAAGTGATGAGCTGTCTACATGCTCTGAGGTGGTGCTCTTCGTACTGGGATTTCCCAGTCTCCGGTGGGGTGGGGTAGAAGAGTAATAGAACATGTACGTCTCCTAAATCAGAGTTTTTGTTTTCTTGTTTCCTCCATTTCCTTTTTTATTGTCTTCCCACCCATTCCTGTATCCCCACACAGGAACTCTAAGCCCTTAATTTGTACTTCCACCTTCCACCCATGTTCTTTATCTCTTCAAAGTATTTGCACCATAATCACTACCCACGAATGGCCAACTCACTCAGTGCCAGGCTCTGTGCACACGAAAAAGGAGATCGGTACTACTCCATTTTACAGATGAGGATAAACACTCATGAGAGGCAGACAGAGGAACAGAACCTGTAGGACCCCAGATCAAAGCTCCGGTTAACTCTGCATCTCAAAAGGGCCAAATGGTACTGGGTATACTTGTGGCTCCCCTGGACTTGTTTTCATTTTCTTCAGCTTCAGTTTGAATTTACTTATGAGTAACTGATGGTCTGTTCCACAATCTGCCTCTGGCCTTGTTTTGACTGATGATATGGAGCTTTTCCATTGTCTCATTCCACAGATGTAGTCAATTTGATTTCTATGTATTCCATCTGGTGAGGTCCATGTGTATATCTCTTATGCTGCCTCAAGAAGGTATTTGATACAAAGGCAAGAAGTGACTGGCTTAGAAACTTTCAAGAGGGAACGTAGATTCATAGGGCGTGAAGGAAGGTAGAATCTCCACTGAGTAGTATACAATCTGTCTAGGTGGGGCTGATGAAATGTGGATGGGTCTCTTGTGATTCAATAGTGAATAATTGTTATCAGAACTGACTGTGAGGGTTGGAAATATAAAGGTAGACATTTTGTAGCAAGGAGGGGCGTGATTAACTTTTTGGCCTAGGAGCGGAGGTCCCTGGGACCATCAAGGGAGAGCAAGACCCTACCCAGAGGAAGCAATGATGCCTGAGATGGAGGCAGAGACGATGATGTGGAGAGATGGAGCAGTTGGGGACTTTAGACCCAGAGAGGGAGAAGGGCTGTGTGCTGAAGACCAGGGCGGGGGCAGGCTTGTAGGGTATACTGGTTGGTTGATGATGCATGGAGGGGATTGTAACCATGATAATGAAGCGATATATGATAGGATGAGTATAAAACTGATGTTCTCCCATGTAAACTATCACATAATTCACAATAAAACATTAAAAAAAAGAACTACCTATATGGAATCAAGTTAACAACACTAACTCAAAAAATTTGTGAAGAATTTAGGGGGCAGTGAGTATATGTGAATAATGGAAGAAAAACTCAGAGAGAGAATGGTGGCACAACTTAATGGATGTAACAGTTTCACTAAATTGTTCAGGTAGAAGTTGTAGAATTGGTGTATTTTTTTTCTTTTTCTTTTCTGTATATATTCTCAAGCAAAACCTTGAGAAAATTAAAGAAAAAAAGTATGTTCCATTTAAGAATGAAGACTCCTGGAATAAAAATTTAACTATTAAAAAAAAGAAGAAGAAGGTATTTGAAATGAACAAATCATTGATTTTGCAGAATTCTATCAAATGATCTCTGGCATCATTTCTATCACCAAGGCCATATTTTCTAACTACTGATCCTTCCTCTTTGCTTCCAGCCTTTGCATTCCAATCACCACTAATGACCAATACATCTTGATTGCATGATTGTCAAGGACTTTATTCTTCTAGGATCAACTATCAACACTCATGGAAGCAGCAGTCAAGAAATCAAACGATGCATTGCATTAGGCAAGTCTGCTGCACAAGGCCTTTTTAAAGTGTTGAAAAGCAAAGATGTCAGCTTGAGGACTAAGGTGCGCCTGACCCAAGTCGTGATATTTTCAATAACCTGATATGCTTGTGAAAGTTGGACAGTGAATAAGGAAGACCATAGAAGAATTGATGCTTTTGAGTTATGGTGTTGGAGGAGAATATTGAAAGTGCCATGAGCTGCCAAAAGAACCAACAGATTTGTGTTGGAAGAAGTGCAGCCAGAGCGCTCCTTGGAGGCCAGGATGGCCAAACTTCATCTCTCATGTTGTTGTTGTTAAGTACCATGGAGTCAGTTCTAACTCATAGTAACCCTGCATAGGGTTTCCGAGGCTATAAATCTTTACAGGAGCAGAAAGCCTCATCTTTCTCCTGCGGAACGGCTGGTAGTTTCAAGCTGCTGACCTTGAGGTTAGCAGCCCGATTCATAACCACTACGCTACCAGAGATCCTTGTCACTCATACTTGGGACATATTGTCAGGAGGGACCAGTCACTGGAGAAGGATATCATGTTTGGTAAGGTGGAGGGTCAGAGAAAAAGAGGAAGACTCCCAACGAGATGGCTTGGCAAAATGACAGCATCAATGGGCTCAAGCGTGGCAACAGTAGTGAGGTTGGCCCAGGATCGGGCAGTGTTTCTTTCTGTTGTGCATAGGGTCACAATGAGTCAGTACCAACTCGATGGTACTCAGTGGTAACAACAACAATACTTGTGGTGCTCTAGGATAAGTACTGGACTGCTGAACTCAAAATCGTCAGTTCAAACCCAATAGCCACTCCTTGGAAACCCTATACATGGTCACTATGAATCAGAACCGTAGCAATGGCACTTAATAGCAACAACATACTTAGCTAGAGGTTTGGCATTGTAACCCCGAAGGAAAAGATAATTTGGGGTTAGGAATATTTCAGGTCTTTCATTTTTCTGGTTCGTGACAGAAGCATGGTTGTTAAAACAATTTCTTTTCCACTAGGACTTTGCACCACCTGTCTTTTTGCCATACTCTGATGGCTTGTGCGTTGCTGTGATTCTAGAAGCTATGTCGAGTTATTTTAAATACCAGCAGGGTCATCCACAGTGGACAGGTTTCGGATGAGTTTACAGACAAGAAACAGACAAGAAGAAGGAGAGGCTGACTACTACTGCATATTTAGTTACTGAAAACCTTATAAATAGCAGTAGAACACTGCCAGCACCACATTATTGAATATTGAAACATGATGAAGAGCATCAGAATATTGTCAGGTATAGTGCTGGACAATGAGCCCCTCAGGTTGGAAGACACTCAGAATACAACTGGGGAAAAGATGCCTCCTCAAAGTAGAGTTAACTGTGATGACGCAAATAGAATAAGTCCTTTGGGAACTTCATTTGCTGCTGGGGACAACACAAAATGAAGAGAAAGAACTGTAAACATCCATTAATAATCATAACATGGAATGTACGATGTATGAATTTAGGAAAAGTGGAAATTGTCAAAAATGAAATGGAATGCATAAACATTGATATCCTAGGCATTAGTGAGCTGAAATGG
>NW_006408566.1:13896564-13902372 GCF_000296735.1 Chrysochloris asiatica
AGAAACAAAGAGGAAAGATCAGTGGTTGGAAAATATGGCCTTGGTGACAGAAACAATGCTGGAGATCTCATGATAGAATTTTGCAAGACCAATAGCTTACTCATTGCAAATACCTTTTATAAACAACATAAAAGACAACTGTACACATGAACCTCACCAGTTGGAGTATACAGAAATCAAATTGACTACATCTGTGGAAAGAGACCATGGAAAAACTCCATTATCATCAGCCAAAACAAGCCCGGGGGCAGACTGTAGAACAGACCATCAATTGTTCATATGCAGATTTCAGACTGAAGCTGAAGAAAATTAAAACAAGTCCACAAGAGTCAAAATATGACCTTGAATATATCCTACCTTGATTTAGGGATCATCTGAAGAACCGATCTGATGCATTAGACACTAAAGACCAAAAACCAGAAGAGTAGTGGAATGACATCAAGAACATCATATAGGAAAAAAGCAAAAAGGTCATTGAGAAGACAAGAGAAAAGGAAAAGACCAGAATGGATGTCAAAAGACATTGTGAAACTTGATTTCCAGCATAGAGATGCTAAGGCAAATGGAAGAAGTGAAGAAGTACAAGAGCTGAACAGAAAATTTCAAAAGTCAGCTTGAGAAGACAAAGTCAAATATTATAACAAAATGCACCAAGACCTGGAGCTAGAAAACCCAAAGGGAAGAACATGCTCAGTATTTCTTAAGCTGAGGGAATGGGATAAAAAATTCAAACCCTGACTTGCGGTGTTGAATGATTCAGAAAGCATCAAAAGAAGATGGAAGGAATACACCGAGTCACTGTACCAAAAAGAAATGGTTGAAGTTCAGCCATTTCAAGAGGTACCATATGGTCATTGGCAAAGAACAAAGCACTGGAATTGATGGAACAGAAATTGAAATCTTTCAAGAAAGTGAGGCTGCACTGGAGGCGCTCACTCATCTATGCCAAGAAATTTAGAAGATAACTACCTGGCCAATTGAATGGAAAAGATCCGTATTTGTGCCCATTACAAAGAAAGGTGACCCAATGGAATGCGGAAATCATTGGACAATATCATTGATATCCCATGTGAGTAAAGTTTTACTAAAGGTAATCAAAAAAATGG
Organism: Chrysochloris asiatica; assembly: GCF_000296735.1. Classification (NCBI taxonomy): domain Eukaryota; kingdom Metazoa; phylum Chordata; class Mammalia; order Afrosoricida; family Chrysochloridae; genus Chrysochloris; species Chrysochloris asiatica. The sequence continues at coordinate 13,897,671 of NW_006408566.1, forward strand.
CTGCAATCATACGTTGACAGAGAACTTTGAAAGGTCCAAGCCAGATTCAGAAGAGGACATGAAATGAGGGATATCAATGCTGAGGTCAGATGGATCTTGACTGAAAGCAGAGAATACCAGAAAGTTGTTTACCTGTGCTTTTTTGACTATTCAAAGGCTTTCAGTTGTGTGGATTATGACAAGCTATGGACAACATTGAGAAGTATGAATATTCCAGAACACTTAATTGTGCTCATGAGGAACCAAAAGGCAGTTGTTTGAACAGGACAAGGGAACACTGAGGGGTTTAAAATTAGGAAAGGTGTGCACCAGGGTTGTATTCTTTCACCATACATATGCAATCTGTATGCTGAGCAAATAATATAAGAAGCTCGATTATTGGAAGAAAAATGTAGCATCAGGATTGAAGGAAGACTCATTAACAACCTGCGGTATGCATAATGATTCAAACTTGCTTGCTGAAAGTGAAGAGAATTTAAAATATTACTGATGAAAATCAAAGGCCACAGCCTTCAGTATGGGTTGCACCTCAATATAAAGAAATAAAAAATCCTCACCACTAGACCAACAAACAACATTCATATCAATGAAAAAAAAGACTGAAGTTGTCAAAGACTTCATTTTGCTCAAATCAAACATCAACATTCATGGAGGCATAAATCAAGAAATCAAATGATGTATTGCCTTAGCGAATCTGCCACACAAGACCTCTTTAAACTTTTGAAGAGCAAAGATGTCAGTTTGAGGATTAAGGTACACCTGGTCCAAGGTATTTTCAATAACCTCATATTCATGCAAAAGTTAGACGGTGAATAAGGACAACCATGGAAGAATTAATGCATTTGGGTTATGGTGTTGGAGTAGCATATTAAAAGTCCCATGTACTGCCAAAAGAACAAACAGATCTGTGTTGGAAGAAGTACAGCCAGAGTGCTCCTTGGAAGACTGGATGACCACTTTGTCTCTCATACTTCATGCATATTATCAGGAGGGACCAGTACCTGGAGAAGGGTATCATGTGTGTTAAAGTGAAGGGTCAGAGAAAAAGAGAAAGACCTACCATGATATGGATTGGTACAGTGGCGGCAGCAATGGGCTCAGGCGTAGCAATGATTGTAAGGTTGGCCCAGGACCAGGCAGTGTTTCGTTCTGTTGTGCATAGGGTCACTATGAGTTGGTACCTACTTAATGGCACCTAACAACAACAGTGCTTTGCACCACCACTCATCTGTCAGGTTGTCCTACTCCTATGGCTTCCGTGTTACTGTGATGCTGGAAGCTATGGCACTGGTATTTCAAATATCAACTGGGCCACCCATGTGGACAGGTTTCAGTAAAACTTTCAGATTAAAGCAGAGCACTGACAATCTACCTCTGAAAATTAGTCAATAAATCCTATGGATCACAGCCAATTATGATGTGATATAATGTGGGAAGATGAGCCCCTGAGGTTGGGAGGCAGTACACAAAGTTATAACAGTCCCAGATGACCATGAAGCATTTTTTTCTGCTATACATAAGAAGCCCTGGTGTGGCACTGTAGGATAAGCACTGGACTTCTACCAGCAAGGTCAGTGATTCAAACCACCAGTCGCTCCTCAGAACCCTATACAAGGTCATTATGCATTGGAAACCACTCAAGGACACTTAACAAAACACCATACATAAGGTCACCATGAGTTGGGGCCAATTCTACCACAACTAACAACAATAGGGCTTTATTAGAAGCAAATCAGTAGTCCCAGAAGTTTGGCCTTAGAGGTTTGGTCTAGTACTGAGACCAAATAGGGGCAGTGGGACTGTGGTCAACTTGAGGGTTCCTACTTAAGGTAAAGGGAGCAGCTACTGCTCAAGTCAAGTTATTTTTGAAAGTAGGGCAAGGAGGTAATATTTCCAATCTTCCAATTTTAAAAACAGAAGCCATAAATCCAGCTATTTAAGTAAAATCTCCTAAGTCGTTGGCAACTTATTTCTTAAATGTTACTTTTTATATAGGTTTACATTGTTCCAGTCAGATGGAATAAATTTATGGATCAGATCCAGCCCTCAAACCAGGAGTTTATAATCTCTTGTTTGGGGTTCTTCACATTTTTTCATTTGGCCTTTCCAATTTCCCTGTGATTGGAGCCCAGGTATGGCACTGGAGGATAAGTACTGGACTGCTAACCAGAGATTGGTGACTCAAACTCATTAGTAGCTCCTTGGAAGTCATTTTTGGAAAGTAGGGCAAGGAGGTAATATTTCCAATCTTCCCATTTTTACGGGAAGGGTTTCTATGAGTCGAAACCGGCTCAAAGGCATTTAACAACAATAATGACCTCCCTGGAATGTATCTCCCTGGAATGAAATCTCCATTTCAGGGGAAAGAAAGCTCTTGTTCAGGTGGGTTTGGTAATAAACTAGGAATACTCAAGCTAAGAAGTCAAGCTGGAACTGAACCCCAAGCATGCAGACCCCTGATCTCATTAAAATCTGTTTCTTGGTTTCTGAGCATTGTGAATGAGGTTAGCATGGGGCTGGCACTGGAATGTTGGAGACATAGAACCTTTCCCAGGAAGATGGAGTAAGTGTGCCAGACTGTTGTCCTCGAAAGTAAGAGCTAAGCCTGATGACTCAGAGAGGAATCTTTGTCTTGAGGGTAAAGCTGAGTCAGAGGTAGCATAGTATGAATTGGGGCATCCTAGGCTGCTGAATCTCAGATTAAGAAACAGGGAGGAAAATACACTAAGCAAATGCATCCACTCCCTGAAAAGCAAGAGTTCACACACAGAGACCCCGACTGGAGGACTGTTTTTCCCGGTCATGCAGGAACATAATCAGAGTTAGATTGGAAAGTGGACCGCTTGTGTGGCAGCAAGTCTTCTAGAATCTCAGATTTGGACATCTCCACTGCAAGACCCAGCCTGGCCTTGCAGACAGAGGGAGAGCTCACACTGAAAGCAAATGTACAGTGACTGGGCACAATGCTGCTTCAGCCTGCACCACCCTACTCAAAGACTGAGCAGCACACAGAGGATGCAGTGCTTTCATGCTGGGGCTTGGATGGGGTGGAAACAGGTGGATTAATAGGTATTCACCATTTACAATGTGCTAGACGTTAAGCTAAACATTTCACATACAAGCTCTCACAACAAACTGCAATCCCTACTATTCTCCTATTTAGGATACCAAGGAACAGTGACACTTGCCTGAAGTCACACAGCTGGTAAATTGGGGAGATGGAATTCAAACCTGCATCTTGGTGACTCCAAAGAATAAGCCTGCTCTCTAACGGAAGGTGTGGATATTGTAGCTGACATGAAGATGCATCACTCAAATTGCAATTCAAGAAAGCATTGCCAAGTATGGTGAGCTCCTAATAGGTTTGCCTCAGTCAGTGGGGTGCTGGTAAATGTTTAACAACTAGTTTTCTGGGAGAAAATGTGTGTACATAGAAACACACACCCATACATATATATGAGACTAATTAAAAGCTCAGCAGTTTGAATCCACTAGCAGTTCTCTGGGAGAAAAGACTTGGCAGTCTGCTCCCTAAAAAGACTCAAGAGTGGAAAATTCTATGCGGCAGTTCTACTCTGTCACACAGTCACTAGGTATCTGAATTGACAGCACCAAACAACGTATATACAGTTACGAGTTGGGCTGCTAACCTCAGGGTTAGCAGTTCGAAACTACCAGCTGTTCCATGGAAGAAAGATGAGGCTCTCTGCTCCTGTAAAGATTTACAGCCTCGGAAACCCTGTACAGAGTCGCTATGAGTTGGAACCAACTCCATGGCACATAACCACCACCACCATATGTGTGTAAACATACACACACATATATGTGCATCAGCTTATTATCTGGAGGCCTGGTGTGGTACTTTAGGATAAACACTGGACTGTAACATTGGTTTGAATAGCAAGGTCAGTGGTTCAAACGCACCAGTTGCATCTCAGAAAGCCTATACAGGTCCATTATGAGTCAACTCAATGGTACTTAACAACATCAACATTATAAACTCTACTGATATAAAGAATGCATACACAACTTATAAATGACAAAATATATAGTACTTTTTCTTGTACTATATTCCATATAACCAACTGATTCACAAGGAAAACTTTTGTTGATATTTTACCTAACACTTATGATTGCAATTAACAAATGGATATGGCTTTGACATGAATTGTTGGCCAATGTTTTTATTTACATTAAGGATTAATTGAAAAGTCAAGCAATAAAGATGTATGTTAGAATACTCATTCTTCAGTGGCATGAGTGAGTTTTTTGCAAATGAGATATTATTGCAATGTCTGAGAGATCCAATTGCTCCTCCATCTCTCTAGCACTTGTTATTTGCAGTTTTGTTCCTTAGTTATTCTAACAGGTATGTATAACCACCACTCATCTATCTGTTGTATTTTGGTGACTTGTGTGTTACTGTTATGCTAGAAGCTATGCTATCAGTATTTTAAATACCAGCAGGGTCATCATCAGTGGACATCTTTCAGCAAAGCTTCCAGACTAAGACAGATTAGGAAGAAGGAGAGGTAAACCACTTACGAATAGTAGTGGAACATTGTCAGATATAATGCATGAACATGAGCCCCTCAGCTTGGAAGGCATTCAAAATATGATTGGGGAAGAGCTGCCTCCTCAAAGTAGAGTTGATCATAATGACATGAATGGAGCAAAGCTTTAGAGACCTTCATTTGCTGAT
>NW_006408566.1:13902590-13903263 GCF_000296735.1 Chrysochloris asiatica
CAACAAAATGAGCCTTTTAAGATCTATCTTGAAGTACAATGCTGTCTGTGATAGGATAATATTTATACGCCAACAAGGAAGACCAGTTAATATTATTATTATTCAAATGTATGCACTAGCTGCTAAAGCCAATGATGATGCAATTGAAGAATTCTGCCAACTTCTTCAGTCTGAAATTGGTCAAGCCTTCAATCAAGATGTGTTAATAATTACTGGTGACTAGAATACAAAAGTTGGAAACAAAGAGGAAAGATTGGTAGTTGGAAAATAAGACCATGGTAATAGAAACTATGCTTGGAGAGCCCATGATAGAATTTTGCAAAAACAATGGCTTACTCATTGCAAATGCTTTTTTTCAACAACATAAAAGGCACATGGACCACAAGTGATAGAATACAAATCAAGTATATCTGTGGGAAGAAATGATGGATGAGCTCAATATCATCAGTCAGAACAAGGCCAGGTGTCAACTGTGGAATAGACCATTAATTGCTGATAGTCAAGTTCAGAAGGAAGCTGAGGGAAATTCAAACAAGTCAATGAGAGTCAAAATAGGACCTTGAATATATCCCACCAGAATTTAGATAACAGATTTGATGCTTAGACACCGATAATTGAAGACCAGAAGTATTCTGGTATGACATCAAGAACAGCATACAGGAAGAAAGCTAAA
>NW_006408566.1:13907468-13919903 GCF_000296735.1 Chrysochloris asiatica
ACAACAACAACATTTATATAAAGTTCAAACCAGGACAAACCTATTGTATGGTGATAGAAGTCAAGATAGTGGTAGTCTGAAGAATTGGTTAGTAATTTGGAGAGGGCACAGGGAAATTTTGAAGGGATAATATTCCATTGTTTAAAATAGAACATTCTAAATACCTTGTAAGTAATTACAAGACTGCATTGCTTTGTGAAGATTCATTGAGCTATATCTTCATTATTTATGTACTACACACTGTGTACTTCATATACTTAGCCACTTCAATGTAGCACTTTATTTAAAAAATAAATACATGTCAAAGTGCCAGGGTATCTCCAGCTGCTGAGAAATAGACATTCTAGTGGTACTCTTCACACTTTGATGATTTATAAATGTGCTCTACTAGAAAATCTTCTGAGTGTTTTTGTTTATTAAGATGAAGATGTTGTAAGTTCCATTTCTTTATCTTATTACATAATGAAGCGTTGTTGTCTGTGTGAAACATTCAATGTTGATTAAGTGTTTAAAATTTGGTTACAACATAGGGTGATCTATAGCATAGTAAGTAAGAAATTTGCTTAATAAATTTGAAGATGACATTACATTGGGAGGCACAGCTGAGTTATAGATGACAGAATTGCCATCACACAGCTCTCAGTAACACCAACTTCCCTTCTAATTTGCACACAGGTAGTGTAGTGGTAACAAATCAGGCTGCTAACCTCAGGGTCAACAGTTCCAAACTACCAACTGTTCTGCAGGAAAAAGATGACGTTTTCTGCTCCCATAAAGATTTACAGCCTCAGAAACTCTGTACAGGGTCACTATGAGTCGAAACCAACTCTACGGCACATAACCACCAGATGACAAAAGACACTGTTAATTTACTGAAATTTTTGCAATTCCTCAAACCTCAGACTCTCTTTTTCACTTCTAGGTTTATTTTGTATTTAGCATTCAAATGCCTAGAACAGTCTTACATAGCTCTTCACCTGTCTAAGTCCTTCTGAACAGTTCAGGTATCACCTACTCTAGGAAATACTCTCTGACCTCTGTGATGAATAGTCTCTGAGGAGCTGCAGTGATTCCCCTTGTCCTGTTATTGATTCCCAATAAGTGTGGACTGGACTGGTAATTCATTTCCAACAAATAGAATACCACAATAGAGGTGGAATATGACAACATGGATGTCACCTACAAGATTGTTGCTGTTTGTTGTTGTTTAAGTGACAGTGAATTGGTTCCAATTCAGTGACCTGAGTAGGGTTTCCAAGGAGTGAATGGTGGGTTTAAACCACCAACCTTGCTGTTACCAGTTCAGTGCTTATCCTACAGCCCCACAACTGTACTCCACCTAGAAGACTCGGGTACAAAAAGACTATGGAAGATTCTTGCTGATGGTGGCTACCATCTTGGTCTCTTTTTTCCCTTCTCTCCTCTCTTCCCTCTCTCCACTCTCCACTCTCTCTTTTCCCTTGTTCTGAAGAAGTAAATTGCCATGCCGTGCTAGCCCTACGGAGAGGCTCACGTAGCAAGAAACTGATGATATCGCTGACCAACACTCAGTGAGGTTCTGAGGCTTGCCAATAACTGCATGAGTGTGCTCTGAAGCAAATCCTCCCTGAGCAAACCATGAGACCACTGCTGCCCCAGCCAACACCACGGTTGCCAACTGTGATGGGCCTGGAGCTAGAGGCACTAGTTAAGCTGGATTTCCTGCTTAAGTAGCTAGAGTTTTGGGTAATTTGTTACACAACAATAGAGAATGACTATAGCCCCACCTTCATATCTCCTACCCCAGGTTGGATTAGCTGCCTCTGTTAAGTACCCAGTGCCTTTCATAGTCACAGCACTCACCATACCTTAGAGGAATCTACAGGTGTGGTACTGTGGGTTAATGTGCTGGACTGCAAAGTCAGTTTGAACCACAAGGTCAGCAGTTCAAGTTTAAACCACAAGGTCAGCGGTTCAAGCTCACCAGTCACTCCACATACAGGGTTGCTATGCATTGAAACCAACTCAATGGCACTTAACAACAACATAGCAATCTACCGGAGTCCTATCTAGTACTGTAGGATAAGTACTGGACTGCTAGCCACAAGATTGGTGGTTCAAACCCACCAGCTTCTGCTCCTTAGAAACCCCATACAGGGTCTCTATGAGTCAGAATTTACCCAACATCACTTAACAACAACAACATAGTAATCTACTGACTTCTTGCCAATCTTTCTGATGAAAGTATTAACACCTTGCCTCAGGGACCATATTTTACAAGTTTTTTTTCATTCCAGTCCCTAAAACTTAGTTTTACTCAGTGTTTGACTAATGCATGTAGCAATGAAAGGATCATAACTTTTTAATCTTGGCAAATAGCAACTTATTTGGTATTTAATCTTGTAATTTGTTAAATCATAACAAATAAAAAGTATAGCCATACAAAGATAAAATGAGCATAACTTGGTAAGAGGAAAGAGAAAAGGAGGCACCTAAATTAGAGCAATTAAAACAAGTCTACAAATGCCAAAGTATGAGTTTGAAGGCATCCCACCTCAAGAATAGATTTGATGCATTAGATATTAATGACTGAAAACCACAAGAGTTGTGGAATGATATCAAGAACATCATATAGGAAGAAAGCAAAAGGTCATCTAAAAGATAAGAAAGAAAGAAAAGATCAAAATGGATGTCCAAAGAGACACTGAAACTTGCTCTTGAGCATAGAGAAACTAAAGCAAATGGAAAAAATGAGGAAGTAAAAGCTTTCAAACAGAAACTTTCAAAGGGCACCTCGAGAACTCAAGTATTATAATGAAATGGGCAAAGACACGGAGTTAGATAACCAAAAGGAAAGAACACGCTTAGCTGTTCTCAAGCTCAAAGAACTGAAGAAAAAATTCAAGTCTTGACTTGCAATATTAAAGGATTCTGTGGGCAAAATATTGAATGACGCAGAAGCATCAAAAGAAGATGGAAGGCCCTTTTCCCTGGCCGGCAGCGTGGAGGCCGCACGATGCCTGGACATGAACCAGCAGGAGTTCGTCAGAGCCCTGGCAGCCTTCCTCAAAGAGTCTGGGAAGCTAAAAGTCCCTGAATGGGTAGACACTGTCAAGCTGGCCAAGCATTAAGAACTTGCTCCCTATGATGAGAACTGGTTCTACACAGCACTGGCACCTGTACCTTTGGGGTGGAGCTGGGGTCGGCTCCATGACCAAGATCTACGGGGGGCAGCAGAGAAACAGCGTCATGCCCAGCCACTTCAGCCGAGGTTCCAAGAGTGTGGCCTGCCAAGTCCTCCAAGCCCTAGAGGGGCTAAAAAATGGTGGAGAAGGACCAAGATGACGGCCACAAACTGACACCTCAGGGACAGAGAGATCTGGACAGAATCACCAGACAGGTGGCAGCTGCTAACAAGAAACATTAGAACAAATGATGCTGGGTTAATAAATTGCCTCATTCGTAAAAAAAAAAAAAAAAGAAGAAGAAGAAGAAGAAGATGGAAGGAATACACAGAGCTCCTGTACTAAAAATAATTGGTCAATGCTCAACCCTTTGAAGAAGTAGCATATGATCAAGAATGAATGATATTAAAGGAAGAAGTCTAAGCAGCAGCTGAAGGCATTGGCAAAAAAACAAGGCACCGGCAATTGGTACAAACTGAAATGTTTCAACAAACTGTTGCATAGATGCTCACTCATCTATGCCAAGAAATTTGGAAGACAGCTGCCAGACAACTGATTGGACGAGATCCACATTTGTGCCCATTCCAAAGAAAGGTGATCCAACAGAATGTAAAAATAATCTAACAATATAATTAATATCACATGTAAGTAAATCTTTGAAAATAATTCCAAAACGGTTGCAGCAGTGCATCTACAGGGAGCTGCCAGAGGTTCAAAAGGGAATGTGGAATGAGGGATATCATTGGCTAAGACAAAAGTTGATGAGAGGATCTTGTGAGGGAAATGAGGGGTGTGTTCACAATGGATGCAGTTGGAAAGAGTAAGAAATATAAAGAGGCAAAAGAATAAGTATGGGTAGGGGACTTGATTACAAGGGTCCTGCTCTAGATAGGGATTCTCTTAAAGTATTCAGAAAAGGGGTTGTGAGGACCTTTTTCCAAGCTCAGTCTTTTGGCCTCCAAGCCCAGTGCTCATCCTCTAACAGACCTCCTCTCATTGGAGAATGGAGATCCCTCTGGCAGACATGTTGGGGCTGAAACTGGGTGACTTTGCCACGTACACTGTAGAGGGTGGTGGTGGGAGGTGGATGTGGGTGGCGCTTGGCTGTGAGAGTTTGCAGACAGCCTGGGCATCCTTGACTCAGGAAGTTACACAGAGCAATGGATCTTCCTGTTATGACTGTCCTGCTGTAAATTAAGCAGGAAAATATGAGAGTTCTTGAACTCTCCTGAAAGGAAGACAATAAAAAACGATCTGACCACCCAACTGGGAAGTTAATTTTAAATAACTTTCTATGGCTATTTTAAGACATAAGAAATGGGCATGCTATTATTAATAAGCCTGGCTAAGTGTGGCCTGTCTGTGGCCAGGATGACTCAGAAAGCCTCCTTCTCCACAAAGTCCCTGAGGGCAACAAAGGAAAGGGGTGTGCTTCTGCTACTGGACAATCCCACACTGGTTGTTTCAGGCAGAAAATTCTACAGGGAAAGAGATTCCTCAATTTCTCATTCCACCTCTTAACTTTGATGGAGGAGCCCTACACACATCATTACGGTGGCTGAATGTAATGTGCTAACCAGGTACTGTGCTTTCCAGATATCCCTCCATAACACCCACAGTCACCCAAGGAGAGAGGCTCTATCCCTTGGCCCATCTTGTTGCTGTTGTTGTTAAGTAGTGATATGGAAACTAAAATTTAGGAGAATAAAAGTATTCCAAGACTTCATAATTAGAGAGAGAAGCTGAGATTTGAGGTAAAGCCCATGCAAATAACCTGTCCACAATTTTTACACCGTTTCCTCAGACATAATGTAGATCATGTCAAGACCTTCAAAGTCAACTTCCTCTTGCATTGTCTCCCATGGGGCTGATCTTCATACCAGGATTCTCTCCATCTCACTCACATGGCTCTTCAATGTCCTTGGTTGTTATAACCTACAAACCCACTATGGACTGAAGATCAGATTTCCTTCACCACCCCACCTTCCTTGCTTGCTGTTCTGGTCAGTTGCTTTTCTTGTAAGGAGCAGAGAGCCCTTCAAGTTACCTCAGGAGATAGATGTGAAAGAGTCACCTCTGCAGCAGAAACTGAAAGTGCTTCTGTCCACAGACAACATGGTCTCTAGCTCACTGCCTCTCACTGTTTTTTCCAAAGTCTGACTTCTAACTGCACATCTGCTGTAGTCCCTTCTGCTCACCAGTTCTCAGCTTTCTCCTGGATTTGGTTCCTCATATGGTCCTGGTGATACGGTAGTGTAGTGGTTATGAGTCGGGCTGCCAAACTCAAGGTCAGCAGTTAGAAACTACCAGCGGTTCCAAGGAAGAAAGAGGAAGCCTTCTGCTCCCATAAACAACTTCAGAAACCCTGTGCAGGGTCACTATGAGTGGGAACCAACTCCACAGTACCTACCAACAACCAACAATGGTCCTGGTAGCTCTGTCCCTAGAATACAGAACCTTCTGGGGCTTCCTGTGACTTCCAGCCCTGCTGATAACAGTCTGCATGTCTCGGTATTTCTTGGTTTGGATTCTTGAGGTAGAAATCTGATTAGCTCGGCTTCCTTTTTGTGTTGGCCATAGGTCATCGGCTGCCCCTCATTCTATGATCTGCTGTCCTTGGCTCAGATGCCTTCCCCTGATGTCTTGGGCAGCCAGAAGTCGAGATGGACAAAGCACAACATTATTGAGGAATACCTCCCCCTTCAGCTATTTGTTAAATTGTTCCTGTGAGAAAGAACAATGATCAACATTTGTACTATACTAAAAACCACATCTGGCCCTTAGGCAGGAACTCAGTTTTTTGGGTCCTTTTTAAAGGTTTTAATTGCTAGAGTTTTTATTTCACAACAAGGTAGTTCTCACTCCAACTTTTACTATTGCACAACCCTATTCACTTTCAAGCTGTCCCCTGCCACCACCAAATTATCAACTTCTGGGAGCTATAAACTCTGGCTCCTATGTTAGCAACTATTGTAGTTCACAGTCAGACAGTCTCTGCATGCCATTTCCTCTGCCTTACGCACACACTGCTGGCCCCACCACCTTAAGCACTTGCATTTTTATTTTGGCAGATGTCGCTGTGTTCCCTGTACCCACCGTCACCTCAGGTATTATCTTCAGCACACAGAAGCCCTGCAGTAATTTAAGAGCAATCAATGACAAGAGTAGAGCTCTTCTATCTGTATTCTTGCTACACAGTCCTGGTGTGGCACTGCAGGATAATACACTGGACTGCAAGGTCAGTTTGAACTGCAAGATCGGCAGTTCAAACTCACCAGTCACTCCTCAGAAATCCCACATAGGGTTGCTATGGGTCGGAACCAACTCAATGGCACTTAACAACAGCAACATTAAAACCAGTTGCCAATAAGTTGATTCCAACTCATCGTGACCTCCTGTGTGTTAGAGTAGAACTGTGCTCCATAAGGTTTTCATTGATTGCGTTGTCAGAATTAGATCTCCAGATCTCTCTTCTGAGATGTGTCTCAGTAGACTTAAACTTTCAAACTTTTGTTAACAGTCAAGCACTTTAACCATGTGTACCACATGGGGACTCATCCACTATTAAAGGAGATATCAAAGGTCTGGTGCCTAATGGCTTAAGGAGCCTTAAGTGAGTTAACTCTTTTGGATTTGACTTCCAGGCCACTTTCTCTAAGGTCCAAGTACAAAAGCATATCAGGGGACTGCTGACTAGCTGTGAGCAACGTTTAAGAAGCGACAGTGGTCTTTCTGTGCAACACCCTTCATTTTGTTTGGGATGAGTTATTTCTCAGGACACTCCTTGGTCTTTCAGGCTAACAGAGACCTCAGACAGATCTACGCAGTAAATCTGACCCTAAGCGGTGGAGGCAGCTTAGAATCGAGAGCCCACCCACCCAGTTCCATAACTGGCAGTGGAAATAGTCAGGATCAACTTCCCGTTTTACTTAGAATTTAGTGTGAACAGTGAAAAGACTCCATGGCATGCCAGCATGACCAGGAGTAAAGACGCTGGAATTCAGACAAGACTGTGCTTGTCTCAGTGTTATCAGTGAGCTGGCACTTTGGCATCTCTGAGCCTTGGTCTTCTCACCTAAAAAAATAATAATAATACAGTTGTCCTTGGCTTGACTCCAATTCATGGCAATCTTGTGTGTGTCCGGGTAACCCTGTAGAGGTGTTGGAAGGTGCCAGAGCAAAGCTGACACTTGGCTCGTGCATTACACTTGAGTAGTTATACTCATAACCCTTCTTGTGTGGGGCTTCAGTATGAAACCACGTGTAACAGGGCAGCTCTCCTGGCTGAGGTGATGCAGCCACTTCCTCTTCCTCTGGTTGAGAGGGGTTTGGAAGAGGCCAGACAGGTCCTTACTAGCTCCTGTGAGTTCTTCAGAAATGTTGTCACCAACATCCTGAGGCCATCAGATACAGCACTAGATCATTGCCAGGGGTGACTCAGAAAGGCAATTCTATGGCCTCATGCATGCTTTGTTTGCAGTCACTGAGCTAGTCCTTATGCAACATTAGTGGATTTGTTTTCATGTATGTCAACTTCTACCACATGATGGATACCCAATGTCTATTGACTATTAGAAATGTGTTTTGAATTATTGGCAATCTCAGGATCATGGTTTTATTGTTTGTTTTTTTTTTTTTCACATTCATTTTTTGCCCTCCAGGAATTCTCAGTCTAGTGATGGAGATGGACATGTGGAATAAACAAAACAAAACACCACTGGCTCAACCCCCATCTCTTCCAATTCATTCTGCTTACAGTAGCCAAATGAAAACATACTCATCTGATGTTGCTAGTTAGTGTTGAAATCCATAAGGTTTTCATTGTCTAGATTTTGAGAGGAGATAACTAGGCCTTTTGTATTACTCTGTATTAATATAGGTGCTCCACTGAAACCTGCTCAGGAACACAGCATCATACAAGCCTCTAGGGACACATAGGTGTTGGTAGGACATGTCTGAGGTACTGGAAATTGAACCCTAGTCTTCTGCATGGAAGGGGAGAATTCTACCAGTAGACCACCATTGCCCTCACGAATCATGTGACGGTCCTGTTAAAACCCTTTCAAAGACTTCCCAGTGCTCTTAGGACAACTCAATGTTGTCTCTAAGTTCCTTTAAAATCTAACCCCAACTCCCTATTCACCTCAAAGTCTCACCTCTCTACAGTCCCCTCTTCCTTCTAGTCTACCTTCTAGTTACGGAACCTTTTCATATTTCTCAAACTCACCAAGCTCTCTTGTGTTTCCTTGTATTTGAGAGCAGAGTTTCCTCTTCCCAGGACCCTTTCTCCTTCCTCCATTCACCTGACTACTCATACTTACCTTTTAGGTTTCAGCTGCTGAGTCACTTCTTCTGAGAAGTTATCCAATAGCGTATCTCAAGGCTCTGAGGGCAGGCTGTACTTAAACAAGGCTCTTACCACCCTGAATGTATAGCTTGACTGTGGTCAGTCTCCTCCACTAGACTGTGAGCTCCCTGGCACAGGACAGGTGCTCTAGAAAATAGACTGGAATTTACAATTAACAAAAAGGTAAGAGAGATTGCCCCAAGGAATTTGGGGAGTTATAGGATTCCTAAAACTTGGGAAATTCTTTCATCCAGTGTCTAAAGGCCATGTGGAAAGAGCCAGAACCTCTGGGATGGGAGAAATGGCCCTGGATGCAGAGTCAGAGGACTAGGGTTAGACCTTGGGCAATTTGGGAGGTGGCCAGTTTGGCAACATGAGTGTTAGTTTGGGGATAAAAATGCCTGGGATGGGACATATGGAAACACTGCAAACTTCAATGTGCTATATGAATATCATAATCATTTTCATTATTATAAACTCCAGAAGTAATCTAGGCTACAGCTTCACAAGCTTAACTCATAGCTGCACCCAGGTCTTTCTGCTTTCCATCTCTTCCCCTGGGGCCAAGCACAAAGACACATCAAAGCCAGTCTGGACAGGGGATTTTTATAGTTCAGTGTTGGAAGGCTGCCTTTTCTTGAGAGATAAAAGGTCTGGAGGAAGATGGGGAAGCTAATCTAAATTTCCTGGCACCACTTCCCTAGCCCTAAATCTGACTCCTTTAAGGAGTCATTTGTTTATGTCATTCACGATCCCCCTGCCCACTGTTTTCCCTTGGGATTGGTGAATGCCAGAGAGAGGACCCCCTGCTCTAGGCTCCCAGAGCAATCCATCACAGGACAGAATTCATTTCCCCTCTTTGAACATTATCCAGTCACAGAGTTAGCACATTCCAAAGAAGAATTCCCCTGAAACTGCTTCCTTAATATAGCAAAAGAAAACCACTGAATAAACATTAACGAACCTCTTCTATATTGTATTCATTAATCTTTGGATTCCCCGTCTACTACAATTCTTGATACATTATTGTTGTTAGGTGCCATTGAGTCACTACTGACTCACAGCGACCCTATGCACAGCAGAACGAAACACTGCCCGATCCTGGGCCAACCTCACTATTGTTGCCATGCTTGAACACTTTGATGCTGCCACTTTACCAATCTATCTCGCTGGGGGTCTTCCTCTTTTTCTCTGACCCTCCACCTTGCTAAACACGATATCCTTCTCTAGAGACTGGTCCCTCCAGAAAATATGTCCAAAGTATGAGAGATGAAGTTTGGCCATCCTAGCCTCCAAGGAGCACTCTGGCTGCACTTCTTCCAACACAGATCTCTTGGTTCTTTTGGCAAGATCCTTCTGACATCAGCAATGATATCCCTCATTCCATGCCTTTTTCTGAATCCAGCTTGAATTTCTGGCAGTTCCTTGTCAATGTACTGTTGCAAGTGTTTTTTAAATTATCTTCAGCAAAATTTCACTTGAATGTGATATTCATGATATTTTTTGATGATTTCTTCATTCCTTTGGGTCACCTTTCTTTCTTTGGAATGGGCATGGATCTTTTTCAATCAGTTGACCAAGTAGCTGTCTTCCAAATTTCTTGGCATAGATGAGTAGGCATGTACAGTTCTGCATCATTTTGTTGAAATATTTAAATTGTATTTTGTCAATTCCTGAAGCCTTTTCTTTCATCAATGCCTTCAGTACAGCTTGGACTTCTTCCTTCAGTATCATTACTTCGTGATCATATGCTACCTCTAAATATGGTTGAATATTGACCATTTCTTTTTGTACAGTGAATCTGTGCATTGCTTCCATTTTCTTTTCTTCTTCTTTTTTTAATTTAAGTTTTATTGTGAATTGAGTGATAGTTTACATGGGAGAACATCAGTTTTACATTTATCATTTCATTGCAATGATTACAATCTCCTCTATCCATCATCATTCAACAGTATTTGCTTCTATTCCCTCTGGTTTTTGTTTGTTTGTTTGTTTGAGGGGGTATGTACACAAAAACACTCAGGAATATATAATCATTTAAACGACCAAAGGGCACATTCTGCAGGCCTGCCTCCCAGCCACCAGCACACAGCCTTTCTCTTTCCATGAGTCTCCATCTCTGGTGTTGCTGATTCTCTGGATGGGGTCCCACATTCCATTCATGCTCTTTACTCTTGATGGTCCTAGGGTCCTCTGTTCCTGGACTGTAAAATTAACTACTCCCCCCTTTTCATTACAAAACTTCTACCTTTACAGTTCTCACAGTTGCAATTGTTGTTGTTGTTAAGTGCCATTGAGTCAGTTCTGACCCGTAGCGACCCTGTACAGGGTTTCCGAGGCTGTAACTCTTTACGGGAGCAGATAGCCTCATCAGTCTCCCGCGGAACCACTGGTAGTTTTGAACTGCTGACCTTGTGGTTCGCAGTCCGATTCGTAACCACTATGCTAACAGAGCACCTTTATTACAGTTGCAATTAGTCATGATAATAATTACTCATTATTGAATCACAAGACTCTTATTCCCATCTTTTTTCACCAAACCTGTCTGTCTAGATAAGATGAAAACTATTTCCTTCCATTTTCTTTTGATGCTTCCTCCATCGTTCAAATTTTGCCCATGTTGCTGTTGTTGTCCTTGGGTTTCTAAGGAGTAGCTGGTGAGTTTGAACCACTAACCTGCAGTATGTGTTGTTGTATGTGTCGTTGAGTCAGTTCCAACCCATAGTGACCCTGTACAGGGTTTCCGAAGAGCAGCTGGTGAGCTTGAGCCACCAGCCTTGCACCTCAAACCGACTGTGCAGTCCAACACATTAACCCACAGCGCCACACCAGGACTCTAACTTGCAGTTAGTAGTACAGTGCTTATCCTACAACACCATAGCAGGACTCCCATAGAATCATTCAATATCACATGTCAAGGCTTGAAATTTTTCTTTAGTTCGTTCATCATTAGAAATGCTGAGTGGGTTCTTCTCTTTTGGTTTTCTAACTCCAAGTATTTGCAGATTTCATTTATAGTATGTTACTTTGTCTTTTTGAGCTGCCCTTTGACATTTTCTGCTCAGCTCTTGTACTTCCTCATTTCTTCCAGTTGCTTTTGCAACTGTGTTCAAAAGTAAGTTTAGAAGTCTCTTCTGACATCTATTTGTCTTTCCTTTCTTTCCTTTTTAATGACATTTTGATTTCTTTCCATATTATATTCTTGATGTCATCCCATAATTCTTCCAATCTTCGGTCATTTGTGTCTAACGTGTCACATCTGTTGTTGAATTAGTCTCTAAATCCAGGTGGTATATAGTCAAGGTTATATTTTGGCACTGGTGAACTTGCTTTCATTTTAGCTGATGAGATTGAGCTTTTCTACCATCTCTTCCCACAGATGTAGTCAATTTGATTCCTGTGTATTCCATAGGGTGAGGTCAATGTGTACAGTCACTTTTTATATTGTTTTTAAAAAGGTATTTACAAGATGGAATACCTAAAATGGGGCTACAATGTGCTCAGTGAAGGAGGCATCCTGCGGAGCCTCTGCAATACATAAGACTATAGGTAGAAGCCTGAACCACACCCAGATCTCCAGAGATGGGAAATTTCCATTTGAAAGGATTAGCGGACCAGCCTGGAGAAGCTAGAAGAACAGAAGATATTTCTTGAAAGACCTACAGGAAAAATACAAAACAATAGAGGCAGACTGGCTGTTACTACAAGAACAAGCAAGTTGCTTTCCCAGGAAACATCAAGGCAAGTGGTCGGGTCACCTCAGTGCAAACCCTCTTCCAAGACTAAGACTCAATACATGCTCTGACTGGTGACTATGCTCATCACCGATAAGGGGTTGCTGCTGCTGTTAAGTGCCATCGAGTCGGGTCCGACCCATAGCGACCCTGTACAGGGTTTCCGAGGGTGTAAATCTTTACGGGAGTA
>NW_006408566.1:13920868-13935787 GCF_000296735.1 Chrysochloris asiatica
GGATTGTAACCATAGCAATGAAATGATATACTATAGGATGAATGTAAAACTAATGTTCTCCCATGTAAACTATCACATAATTCACAATAAAATATATTTTTAAATGTGATGAAAAAAAAAGGTATTTACAAGAATAAGTCATTAGTCTTGCAAAATTCTATTATGTGATCCCCAACATCATTTCTATAACAAAGGCTTTATTTTCTAATTACACATCCTTCCTCTTTGTTTCCAACTTTTACATTCCTATCACCAGTAATGATCACTGCATCTTGATTGCACATTTGATCAATTTCAGACTAAAGAAGTTGGTATAATTCTTCAATTTCATAAACACAGGCTTTAGGAGTTGGTGCATAAATTGGAATAATAGTTGTATTAACTGGTCTTTCTTGTGGAAGTATGGATATTATCCTATCACAGACATCATTATACTTTAAGATAGATCTTGGAATATTCTTTTTGATGATGAATGTGACACCATTACTCTTGAGTTTGTTGCTCCCAGTATAGTAAACCATGTGATTGTCTCATTCAAAATGGCCAATACCAGTCCATTTCAGCTCACTAATGCCTAAGGTATCCATTTTTATGTGTTCCATTTCATTTTTGACAGCTTCCATTTTCCTAGATTCATACTTCTTACTTTCCATGTTTTGATTCAAATGTATGTTTTCAGTGTTTTTCCTCATTTTGAGTTGTACCCCATCAACAAATGAAGTTTCTGGAAGCTTTGCTCCATTCATATAATTATGATCAACTCTACTTTGAGGAGGCAGCTCTTTCCCCAGTTGTATTTTGAATGCCTTCCAACCTGAGGGACTAATTTTCTGGCACTGTATCTGACAGTGTTCTGCTATTTATAATGTTTTCATCTTTTGGCACTATATGTATGTTCCATGCTTGTTCATAAGGGTTTCAGTCGCTAACCATTCAGAGGTAGTCTGTTCCTCCTTTTTCCTATTCTGTCTTCATCTGGAAGCTCTGCTAAAACCTGCCCACTATGGGTGAACCTGCTGGTATTTAAAATACCAGTAGATTAGCTTCCAGCATCACAGTTACCACAGTACAACAAACTGACAGACTGCAAATTTGAGTGCTGTCATTAACATCATAGAAGAGAAGATTTACAGTTTGGTACTTACATCCTATTACATCAGATCATATCGTAGGGTTGATTATATTAGATTAGATATCATCACGGAGGTGACAGATGAGATCTTAGCTGCTTAAACCACTGGGGATCCTGGCCCACCCACATTGGCAAAAGCCACCAGTTTCATAGCAATGCTGACCAAAGCTGGCGGGCACTCAGTGGCACATTGGGGGACATTTTGTCAGGTCTACCACATACCCGCTTCCCTGCTTTTATAGGTGTACTTTCAATCCCTGTCTTCCCACCCCATCCCTAGCTGCCAACTCAACTGAACACTGAAACTTCAAATGTCTTCCACTCACTGACAACCTCTAAATCACTTTGGAGGACCTTCTTAATGTGAAAATGTGAGACGATGGTATAGTCTGTCACTAAGAGCTGATGCACCAACTTCAAATCTGTCCTGACATCATATTCAAAACAAAAAATACACTAATTGCTCTTTGCCATCAAGTTGATTTCAACTCATAGCAACTCCATGTGCCTATAATCTGTAAGGAGTCAGACTATCATATCTTTCTCTCCTAGAGTGTCTGGTGGCTTTGAACTACTGGCTTTTCCTTTAGCAACAAAATGCATAACCACTATGCCATGAGGGCTCCTTGATATCAACGTAAATTAAAAAGAAAAAAATTCACTGCCATCAAGTTAAATCTGACTCATAGCGACCCCATATAGGTTTCTGGAGGCTGTAAATCTTTACAGGAGCTGAAAGCCTCATCTTTCTCCTGTGGAGCAGCTGGTGGATTTGAATTGCCTTAATGTTAACAGTCCACTACAGCACCACACCATGGCTCTGGTACCAACATACCTGGTTTCAGTTTAGGGCTCTGCCACTTCACTTTCTAGACAAGTAACCTTAACTTCTCTGGCTCTCCGTTTGCATGTCTGTATAACAGGACAAGGATGTGGAATGAGGGATATCATTGCTGACATCAGATGGATCTTGGCTGAAAGCAGAGAATAATAAAAATGTGTTTACCTGTACTTTATTAATGATACAAAGGCTTTTAATTGTATGGATCCTGACAAGCTATGGACAACATTGTGAAGAATAAGTATTCCAGAACACTTAATTGTGCTAAAGATGAGGATTTCTACTCCCGTAAAGATTTACACCCTCGGAAACCCTGTACAGGGTCGCTATGGGTCGGAACCGACTCGACGGCACTTAACAACAACAACAAGGAACCTGTGCATAGACCAAGAGGCAGTTATTTGAACAGAACAGGGGAATGCTGAATGGTTTCAAATAAGCAAAGATGTGCACCAGGGTTGTATTCTTTTACCATACTTATTCAATCTGCATGCTGAGCACATAATCAGAGAAGATGGATTATATGAAGGAAAATGTGGTATCAGGATTGGAAGAAGACTCATTAACAACCTGCGATATGCAGATGATACAACCTTGCTTGCTGAAAGTGAAGAGGACTTAAAATACTTAATGATGAAGATTGAAGACCACTGCCTTTGGTATGAGTTGCACCTCAATGTAAAGGAAACAAAAATCCTCACCACTGGACCAATAAACAACATCCATGTAAATGGAGAAAAGATTGAAGTTGCCAGAGACATCAACACTCATGGAAGCAGCAGTCAAGAAATCAAGTAGCGTATTACATTAGGCAAATCTGCTGTACAATAACTCTTTAAAGTGTTGAACAGCAAAGATGTCAGTTTGAGGGCTAAGGTGTGCTTGACCCAAGCCATAGTATTTTCAATAACCTCATATGCATATGAAATTTGGACCATAGAAAAATTGATGCATTTGAATTATCATGTTAGAGAAGGATATTAAAAGTACCGTGGACTGACAAAAGAACAAACCAATCTAGTTGGAAGATGTACAGCCAGAATGTTCCTTTGAAGCCTGGATAGCCAGAATTTACCTCTCATACTTCGGACATATTATCGGGAGGGATCAGTCACTGGAGAAGGATATCATGTTTGGTAAAGTGGAGGGTTGCAGAAAAAGAGGAAGATCCCCAACGAGATGGATTGGCAAAGTGACAGTAGCAATGGACTCGAATATAGCAACAACTATGTGGGTTGGTGCAGGACTGAGCAGTGTTTTGTTCTGTTGTGCATAGGGTCACTAAGAGTCAGTACCAACTGGATGGCACCTAACAACAACAATATTAGTACCTGCCTCACTATATTTGTGGGAAGATCCATGTGCCAGATATTAAGCCTTGGTGTATCAGCTTAAAAAACATTCTTCTATGCTCTGCTTTGTAATGTTGGGTCTGGGTCTTTACAAAACACATTTCTGCTCTGCAGCTGGCTCCCATGTGGAGGGGGATGCTAGAGAGAGTCTGCACACTTGGAGGAGGAGGAGGAGAGTTGCCCCTTCTTTTCTGTTTTCTGCACGCTTCATACCTATTTTCTTTCTGTGAGCAACACCTTGGCAATGTTTTGTTTTGCTTTTACCCGGACAGCAGCCATTTCTTTTTGTAACAGCAGAGGAATCCAGTGTGCTTTCTTCCCAACACTGAGAGAATCAGCTGCCTCACAACCAATGCAGAGAAATCAGCCCCAGACATGTCAGCAATCTAAACTTGCCTCCACAGGGCCCCTCTGCTGTCTAAGTTTCGTAATTCTAGCCTTGTCACCTTGGCCTGAGGCCTCAGCCTTAGAATGACAACTATTTCCTGCAGTTGCTACCTATATTCTTAGAGTTCTCATTTTAGTCCTTTAGTTAATTAACATCTTTACACCTCATTAGTAATTCTTTACATCAAACACTCTGTTCAAATAACTGGTATGTTTTCTGTCTCCTGACTGCACGCTGATTGTGATAATTAATTAAGAAGATGGATATAAAATACTTAGAACGTACTAAAATTGCAATAAATGTTTTCTCTTATTATGGTGCTTTCTGAGGAACCCTAGCACAATGGTTAAGAGCTTGACTGCTAACCAAGAGGCCAGCAGTTCAAATCCACTGAGGAACTCCATGGGGGAAAGATTTGACAATCTGTTCCCATCAAGATTACAGCTTAATACCCAAATTTTCAATAACTTCATATGGATGCGAAAGCTGGACAGTGAATAAGGAAGATCGTAGAAGAATTGATGCCTTTGAGTTGTGGTGTTGGAGGAGAATACTGAAAGTGCCATGGACTGCCAAAAGAACCAATAGATCTGTTTTGGAAGAAGTGTAGCCAGAGTGCTCCTTGGAGGCCAAGATGGCTAAGCTTTGTCTCTCATACTTTGGACATATTGTCCGGAGGAAACAGTCGCTGGAGAAGGATGTCATGCTGGGTAAGGTGGAGGGTCAGAGAAAAAGAGGAAGGCTGCTAAAGAGATGGATCAGCCAGTTGGCATCATTGATGGACTCAAGTGTGGCAGCAGTAGTGAGGTTGGCCCAGGATCGGACATTGTTTCATTCTGCTGTGCATGGGGTCACTATGAGTCGGTTCCGACTCGATGGCACCTGACAACAAAATAACAAACCCAAAATGGGGTCATTACAAAGGCAAGAAGTGACTGGCTTACAAGCTTTCAATCAGGAACCTAGCTCCAGAGGATACAAGGAAAAGTAGAACCTCCACTGAATTGTTTCCAACCTGTCTGGATGGGGTTGATAAAAAGTGAGAGGGAAAGGACTCCTGTGGTTCAATAGGGAAAGATTGCTATCAGGTCTGACAGTGAGTGTTGGAAAAGTAAATGTAAATGTTTGGTAACAAAAGGAGGGAAGCAGTTGATTTTGGGGTCCAGGATCCCTGGAACCATCAAGGGAGAAAAGCACAGTGTGAGACTGTGTCCGGAAAGGCAGTGACATTAGGGATGGAGGCAGAGGCAATGACTGGACAGAAGGAGCAGCTGGGGACTCTGGACTCAGGGAGGGAGAGGGGTTGTGTGCTGGCAGCCGAGGGACAGGAGTGTGGGGTGTACCCTTTTGGTGTTCGATGATATCTGCAGGGGATTGTGCACATTGCAACGAAACAAAGTAAAATAGGATGAATGTAAAGATAATGTTCAGCCATATAAACTAACACATAATTCACAATAAAACCTTAAAAAAAAAAAAAAAAAAGATGACAGCTTAGAAAACCCTATGGGTCAGTTCTGCTCTGTCACATGGAGTTACTATGAGTCAAAATTGACTCGATGGCACACAACAGCATTCATTTCTTTACTCATTTTTTTTTTCAGCATATGTTGATTTCTTACTGTGTCAAGTCCATGCAAGGCATGGGGTTGCAGAGCTGAATAAGACATAGTTCAGCCTTAACAAGGCTCACAGTCTGAGTGGAAGAGACAGAGACCACCAGTACATGGGCCACCACCCCTACCCCTTGAGAATGGTTCTTGGTGCCTCCTTAAAAAAGCTCTGGTTATTGTCCTTCCTGTCTAGTTATTCCATTTGTCAGATCACCCAGAATCCCAATGGATACCCACACAAGCATACTCAGTCTGGTACATTTTCAAATGCCACTTATTGATGGTAGTGGTTGGTAGTTATGTGCCATGGAGTCGGTTCCAACTCATAGTGACCTTGTACAGGGTTTCTAAGGCTATAAATCTTTACGGGAGCAGAAAGTCTCATCTTTCTTCTGCAGAACAGCTGGTAGTTTTGAACTACTGACCTTGAGGTTCGCAGCCCAATTCGTAACCACTACGCTACCAGAGCTCCTTTCTTGTTGGTAGATCTCCAGAACTAATTAATGTTCATGATAAACTTGACTTCATGTGTTATAATTATTTATTTGCACATCTTATCATCCATCTTAGATTATAAATTACTTGGCAATGGATTCCCTGAATGGCTCATTTCTGAATCTTTTTGAAGCCTAGCACAGTGCCTAGAGCATGATGGTGAATTAATTAATTTATCCATTCAATAAATACTCCTTGAGCTCTTAGCTCTTACTATGAAGCATGCATAGGCTAGGTACTTACTGGGGACACAAAGACAAAGAAAACTAGCCTGGGCCAAGCCCCCAACAAATGGATCAGCTGACTAGAATTGGGCAATCTTTGAGGACCTAGACCTTCATGGGGCTGGGAGTGGGTCTATCATTCTAGTGTCAAGGATAAGCCTGTTCAAAGGCTGTCACATCCTCTGCCTCCTTCCTGTTGAGGTCAGGACAGAGCCCTTGGTGGGAGATTGCTGGCCGCTGTGGTTTACCTTATGTCCTGAATGCTCTCATTGGTGGTTAAAAGCTAGATTTAAATAGCAAATATTTGCATTTTTAATGTTGACTGGAATTGGAAAGTCAGTGATAACCTTTCCAAACCGATATTGGTTTTTATGTGATTGAAACAGGCTGGGCCTCTGACATTTCTTAAATGGAAAATTTGAAGTCTTTTCAATATCAGCGAGAGTGCAGAACTGCCTCAGAGCTCCATGCCATGTTTATTTCTCAGAAAAGACTGCCTCCCTCCCTGTGCACACTCAGCTCCAGGGACTTGTTGGCTTTCATCTGGTCCTCTGACCTCCTTAGGGGTAGACATCATGAGGGCTGCTGGTCCTGTCTGCTTGCTGAGAACACTGATCATATGTGTGCAGTAGTAGAAAGGACTCTGACTTTGGAACGGGCTTTAAATGTCTTCTCTACAACTCCGTTTGGGTGACAGGCTGTTGACCTTGCTAATCCTTCTCCTCACCTGTAGTATAGGGATAGGAGTCCGGGTGTGGTGCTGCGGGTTAATGTGCTGGACTGCAAGGTCCATTTGAACTGAAATGTCAGCAGTTCAAGCTCACCAGCTGCTCCTCAGAAACCCTATACAGAGTCGCTGTGAGTCAGAATCGACTTGATGGCACTTAACAACAACAACAGGATAAAATGTCTACTTCACAATTTTCTGTGACATTCAAATGTGATCATCTGAAGATTCCATGGATGGCAAAATGGCTAAGTATTTGACTACTAACCAAAAAGTTGGAGGTTTAAAAATACCCAGAACCACCTTGGAAGAAAGCCCTTGCAATCTGCTTCCAAAAGACTAGTCGTTGGAAACCTGATGTAGCTCAGTTGTACTTTAAAATACATGGGGTCATGCTGCATTGGAATCTACTCAATGACAACTGGTAACAATAAAGCACAGACACTGTGATAATCAGTAAAAATGCATAATATACCAGGCCTGGTATTCTGCTATTGTTAAATGCGTCCAGTCAGTTCTGACTTATACTTTACTTCTTGTTGTTGTTAAGTGCCATCCAGTTGATTCCAATTCTTAGTGACCCTGTATAGGGTTTCTGAGGAGCAGCTGATGGTTTTGAACCATCACTTTTTGGTTCAAATCAACCTTGTGGTCTAGTGCTTATCCTACAATGTCACACCAAACCCCATACTCTGCTTTATTGCTGTTGTTAAGTGCCATCAAGTCAGTTCCGACTCATAGCAACTCCGTATAGGGTTTCCGAGGAGTGACTGGTGGACTTGAAATGCCAGTCTTGTGGTTCGCAGTCCAGTGGCTGGTTTACAGCATCACACCAGAAATCCCATACTCTGCTGGTGGTGGTATGCTGTGGAGTCGGTTCTGGCTCATATCAACCCTATGTAGGGTTTCCAAGGCTGTAAATCTTTACAGGAACAGAAAGCCTCATCTTTCTTCTACAGAATGGCTGGTAGTTTCGAACTGCTGACCTTGATGTTAGCAGCCTGACTTGCAACCACTACACTACCAGAGCTCCTTCCATACTCTGCTAGAGCTCAATAAATATGAGGTCTTTTCCTACCTCTGTCAGTGACCTAAGACCACCCATCAAAACCAGGATGGGAACCCCATGCTTTAGGCTCTAAGGCCTCTTTCCAAAACACCCAATATACACAGAGTTAAACACATTCAGCTATGTTAAAAACAGAAAGGCTCACTTCAATCTTCACTCTGCTCTGACTACTTACCTTAGCCAAATATGCCATGACAACCTGTCTGGACTTCTTAGCATCTATGTTTTCCTTCCCTATTTTCATTGTGCTAAAAGCGTCGTATCATCCAATATGGTAGATAGCAGCCACCTGTGGCCATTTAAATTTAAATTAATAAAAATGAAATAAAATTTAAAATTCAGTTCCCCAGTTATACTTGCCACATTTCAAGGGCTCACCAATCACATGTGGCTAGTGACCGAAATTATAAATTCAGGGTATTTCCATCATCACAGAAAGAACTGCCAGACAGTGATGAGTGAGAAGAAAAGAGAGATGGATAAGGAAGGGGAAGGGAGAGAGAGGATGGGAGGAGAGGAAGAGTTCTCGGAGTTCCAGAGCACTCTTCATTCATGCGCACCCTTGCACATGTTCACCCAGGCATGGAAATCAATTTCTGTGTATTTGCACATTCTGATGGAAGAGGAAAATTCTTTTCTTTGAAAGAGTTATTGCCTGAGAACATTTTAAATTTAGTTTGGCTCAGCAAATATTATCACTTAAAATTCAGACATGATCACTTCATCCCCTACTTGAAAGTAGTTCATGACTCTTCATGGCCTGCTGAAAAAGCCCAAAATCGTCAGCATGTTTCCAAGGTAATCCATGATTTGCTCTTAACTCACACTCCCAAGCTCCTTTCCTATTCTAGCCTGCCCCCATTCCCCACAGGCACATAGAGTAAGGTGACCTGCCTTTGCTGATGCACCTAGTATTCTCTGATATGCTGTATGCTACTCCCCTTACCTAAGCGTATCTCATGTTGCTCCCATTCATTGCCTGGAGTACCCAAGAGGTGCCATTCCACAGATAGGCCTTGCTCCAGGTATAAGTAAAGTCTCTGCCCTCATTGTGTTTACATTCTTTCTGGGTGTCACAGAATAGAAACCCTTACATACCATAGAAGGAGTTCTGGTGGCAAAACAGTTAAGCACTCGGTTGTCAGGTCGAAACACCCAGCTTCTCTGCAGAAGAAAGACCTGGCACTATGCTCCCATACGATTACCGAAATTCACAGGAAACTCACTGCCATCCATTGTATTCCAACTCATGCAGCTTTATAGGACAGAGTTGTTGCTGTTAAGTGCCATAGACTTGGATCCGATTCACAGCGACACTGTATAAGGTTTTCGAGGAGCAATGATGAGTTTAAACCACCAACCTTGTTGTTAGCTGTCCAGTGCTTATCCTACAGCACCACACCAAGACTCCATAGGACATAGTAGACTGTCCCCATAGTGTTTCCAAAGCTGTAAATCTTTAGGAATGAAAACTGCTGTATCTTTTTCCCTCAGAGCAACTGGTATGTTCGAACCACCAAATTTTTGCCTAGCAACTAAGCACCTTAACCACTGCACCATTGGGTCACCTTACACATAAAGATTGTTGTTGTTGTTGTGTCATTGAGTTGATTCCGACCCACAGCGACCCTGTACCGAGTTTCCAAGGCTGTAAATCTTGATGGGAGCAGAACGCCTCATCTTTCTCCTGCAGAGCGGCTGGCAGTTTTGAACTGATGACCTTAAGGTTTGCAGCCCGACTCGTAACCACTACACTACCAGAGCTCCACAGGTAAAGATTACAACCTAGGAAATCCAATGGTCCCTGTGAGTTGGAATCTACTCAATGGCACCTAAAAACAAGAGATCTTGGTGGGTGATAAGTGAAATAAAATTCCCTAATGTTGCCATAACAAATTAGTGCAAACTGATACACTAGCCACATTGGATTAAGCTTTCACCCTGCTCTACTTCTTCCTAATCTTAACTAATTACATCTGTGATTACCTTATTTACAAATAAGGTTTTATTCTGAGGTTTCAAGGAGGACATGAATTTTGGGATATGCAATCAATCCAGAACATAAATTATGGGGGTGTCTTGGAAGGTAATATTATTCAGCAGTTGTTAAGTGCCGTTGAGTCGACCAAACCCATAGCAACCCTGTATAGGGTTTCCAAGGAGCAGCTGGTGAGCTTGAACCACTGACCTTGCAGTTCAAATGACTTTGCAGTCTGACGCATTCGCCCACAGTACCACAAAATATTCAGTAGAGATTTGAATTAAATGAGGGATCACACTACATGAATATCTGGGGGAAGGAAGAAGGACAGCAAGTGCAAAGGCCCTGGGGTAAGACTTGACTAACATTTGAGCAACAGCTAAAGGCCTCTAGAGTGCAGCAAGAGGCCAAGAGGTGGTGGCATATGAGATCACAGATGACACTGTAGTCTGACCATGTGAAACACTATAGACCATTGCAAGAATTTTGGATTTTATTCTAGATATGATGGGAAGCCATTGGAGGTTTCTTTTACAAAGGTCAGAGGAACGAGAGCATCATGAAATTTCTGTTAGAAAGTATCACCCTGGTTGCTTCATGCAGAATAGACTCCAGGGCAGCAATGTGAATACAGACAGGGCATTTAAGAGGCTCCTGATGTAATTTGGGCAAAATCTAGCAGTGTAGATAAAAGTGGTCAAGTTTGGGGTAAGTGGTCAAGTTTGAGCCAACAGGATTTATTTATGAACTGAATGAACTGTACGTCTCAAACAACTGAACAACTGGTGGTGACATTTACTAAGATGAAGAAGTTAATTATTGAACATCAACTACATGCAATGTACAAAGACCTGGAGCTAGAAAACCAAAAGGGAAGAACCCAGTCAGCATTTCTCAAGCTGAAAAAGCTGAAGAAAAGTTTCAAGTCTTGACTCGCAATACTGAAGGATTCTATGGTAAAAATATTAAAGGAGGACTCAAGAAGCATCAAAAGAAGTGGAGAGAATACACAGAGTCACTGCACCAAAAAGAAATGGTCGATGTTCAACTATTTCAATAGGTAGCATATGATCAAGAACCAATAGTACTGAAGGAAGAAGTCCAAGCTACACTAAAGGTATTAGTAAAACACAAAGCTCCAGGAATTCACAGACTACAAATGGAAAGTTTTATCCAACTGATGCAGCACCGGAAGTAATCACTCCTCTGTGGCAAGAAGTTTTGAAGAGAGCTACTTGGCCAACCAGTTGGGAGAAATCCATATTTGTGCCTGACTTAGGCTGGGTTCTCTAGAGAAACAAAGCCAGTAAAACTTATATATACATATATAAGTTTTACGTATATATATATATATATGGAGTCCTGGTATGGCACTGTGGGTTAACTCGCCAGACTGCAAAGCCATTTGAACTGCAAAGCGTTTCAAGCTCACCAGCTGTTACTCAGAAATCCTATACAGGATCTCTATGGGTCAGAGCTGACTCAACAGCACTTAACAAAAACAACAAATATATATATATATAAAGGGAAATTTATAGCAAGGAAATGGCTCATAATTTTAGAGGTGGGAGAGTTCCAAGTTCATGTAAGATGAACCAAGATCAGCAGACAGCCAGGCAGGCAGGTAATAGAGTAGGCCACTGGCTCAAGTTGGATGATGAACGAGATGCAAGACTGAGACACAGCAGAAAGCACTTTGCTTGAGTGTCCATTATCTAATTGATTGTCTGCTCACAGCCAATCATTATAGAGCTAACTACACTGTTCATAGCCAATCATCATAGAGCTAACTACACTGTACAAGATCTCACCATGGGGATAACCATATCTCAAATAACAAACCACTGGGAATGTTGGCCAAGTCAACTTGACACAAATCCTTAACTATCACAGTGCCCATTCCAAAGAAAGGTGACTCATTGGAATGTGGAAATCATCAAACAATATCACATGCAAGTAAACTTTTGCTGAAGATAAGAACATGTTTACTTATGCTTTATTGAGTATGCAAAAGCATTTGCCTGTGTTCATCATAACACACTATGAATAATGTTTTACTGTAAAGAATGGGCATTCCAGAACATTTCATTGTGTTCATGAGGACTGTGCATAGACTAAGAGGCTGTCATTTTAACAGAACAGGGGATACTAAATGGTTTAAAATCAGAAAAAGTGTGCCCCAGAATCATATCCTTTCACCATACTTATTCAGAGAAGCTGGATTATATGAAGAAGGGCGTGCCATCAGAGTTGGAGAAAAACTCATTAACAACCTGCCATATGCAGATGACACAACTTACTTGCTGAAAGTGAAGAGGACTTGAAATACTTAGCGATGAAGATCAAAGACTACAGCCTTCAGTATAGATTACACTTCAATGTAAAGAAAACAAAAATCATCACAACTGGGCCAATAAATAACATCATGATAAACAGGGAAAAAAAATTGATGTCATCAAAGACTTCATTTTGCTTAAATTCGTAATCAGTTCTCATGGAAGCATTGCATTAAGCAAATTTGCTACAAAAGACTGCTTTAAAATGTTCAAGAGCAAAGGCGTCAGTTTGAGGACTAAGGTGTCTCTGACCCAAGCCATGGTATTTTCAGTAACCTCATATGCATGTGAAAGTTGAACAATGAATAAGGAAGACCAGAAAAGAATGGATTCATTTGAATTAGGGTATTGGAGAAGAATACTGAATATACCATGGACTACCAGAAAAACAAACAAATCTGTCTTGGAAGAAAGTTAGCTAGAATTCTCCTTGAAAACGAAGATGGTGAGACTTCATCTCTCGTACTTTGCACATATTGTCAGGATCAGTTGCTGGAGAGGACATCATGCTTAGAAAAGTGGAGGGTCAACAAAAAAGAGAAAGATCCTCAAGAGCTGGACTGACACAATGGCAGGAACAATGGGCTCAGACATCACAATTGTGAGGATGGTGCAAGCCCAGGCACTGTTTCAGACTTTGTGCACAGGATCACTATGAGTTGGAACTGACTCAATGGCATCTAACAACAATAGCAAACCACATGCTGCTTACTACACAGGATTCTCTAATTGTCATAATGAAATACAGAAGTATGTTTTTCCTGGAGTAGTGGTAGGAATGTTCATTAGAGGATATCATTGCTTCTTTGCTAAATTGATTGGGCCGCAAAGCAAAAAAGGAACCCAATGCTACTGTTCATAATAATGGGGCTGAATGACTTCAGAGATAGACAATTCCACAATTCTGGCAATTGTGGAAATTTCTCCTTCTTCCATAAGAGTTCACCATGACTATACTGTCTCAAAAAATATTGTCTGTCTTTGGGAAACATACATTTTCTTAATTTAACCAGATCACTAATTAGAAATGTGAGACTATCTAAAGCTCATAGTAGGAGATTATAAAAAAGTCAGTGACCTGGAGCCCTTTCTTTTCTCAAATGAGTCCTAGGCTTCATGGCTACTGACTGGAGCTCTGGAGTCCTACCCTAACTCAAATGAAGGATATTACTTTCCCTGAAGATAGAGGTTTTCTGAGAAGAATGGGCAGTGATCAAATGGATAGGGCTGGAAGGAGAAGACGCCAACCTGAGCTCAAAGGGGACCAGGGTAGGAGCAGGGAGTCCTCATCAGGGGACTCCCTCCAAGTGAAGGTTCCAAGTTTAGAGGACCTCCCCAGCAGGAGCAGAAAGTCCACATACTGAAATTGCTCCACATTCCTCTAGCAGAAGCCACACACAGTCTGGGAAAACATAACAAAGAGGGGATCAGGGAAGGAGCCTGCCCCTCTTCATCTCCTTAATGATGCCATGGGGAGACTAAGACTTGGAGCTTTAAGTAAGACCAGCAGTAATGGAATGGTCCACAGAGGAAAAGGGAGAAGCTGGGAAATACACACAATTGTGGTCAGACCTGAGAAGGACAGCAAGACCAGATTTATCTACCCTGTGAGCTTCCCTTGGGAGGGGAAAGTAGGTGCCTGGCATCTGGGTTACATACTTCTACCCCTCTTCTTAGTCTGTGAGCTTCTTGAACGCCAAAACGGTTCCATGTTATTCTCTGAATCCCTAATGTCCAACACAGGGCTTGGCACAGAGAGAATCCACAGTAAGTATTTAGAGGCAAAGAGGGATGGAGGGATAAAAAAACTTAGGAAACCAGAGGCACTCCAAATAATAGAATTGTAGAGCTTCATGAGTCCTTAAACATCTTACATCATAATTCTCTTGTTTCCAGATTTTGAAATTATGCAATCTTTAACTGGTTGAATGATGGATTGATTGGTTACTATGTCTAAGAGACATAAGTTGAATTTCTGTTTCTTCAGCAATCAGGCACCATGTCTGGCACTAAGAATATGACATGAATAAATGCTGCCTTGCTTATACTTGGGCAAATACAACTATGGAATGAGTAGGAACAGCAAGGGCACGATGTATGGACACTGAAGAAAATGCAGTTAATTCTGTCACAGGGAGAGGGAGCGAAAGGCATGTAGGAGGGGGTTATATTTGTGTTGAGCCTTGGAGCCTGGCTAGAGATGGGAAAGGAAGAAGCAAAAGAATGGATGTGATAAAGGCACGAAAGGGAAGTATTTGTCTAGTGGATGAGGTGGTCATCTGATCTGAATTTGCAGGCAGGAAGGGCAGCAGCAGTGGATGTAGGGGGAGGACAGAATATGAATCTAGGGGAAACCAGCATGCCAATGGAACCCTGAAAGGATTTGAGCAGAGAAGTGATAGGATCACAGCTTTCCTTTACAAAGTTTATGCTGCCTAAAGGAAAAGGTGAATTGGAGGGAATAGAAATCGTTGAAGGGAGCTAACTTGGAAGCAATCTGTAAATCAGAGATGATGCGAGGTTAACAAAAGGCAGGAGAAGTAGAAACAGGGACAGATTTAAGAGACACTTCTTATATAGCATTAATAGAGCTCATAATGCTTCTACCTTCCCTTTAACCCCACCCCAGGACCCTCTCCTGATCAGGTGTTGAAGGCAGAGGGTAGTGGAGTTTAGGTGACTGAAGTTTCAAGTTTGGATAATTAAACAGATATTGAAGGCATTCATTGAGAAAGGAGATTCAGTGCATACAGTACACTGA
>NW_006408566.1:13943495-13944270 GCF_000296735.1 Chrysochloris asiatica
ACAGGGTCGCTATGGGTCAGAATCTACTCAATGGCACTTGACAACAACAACAGCAATTCCTATGGTTGTTGACCCATGTGTCTTTATAGCTATTGCATATTTGTAGTATTTATTTCATTTTGGTGTTGTATGCCAACAAATCGATTCCAATTCATAGTGACCCTACAGGGCAGGGTAGAAGTGCCCTATAGGATTTCCTAGGGAGACCTAGTGTGGCAGTGTAGGATAAGCACTGAACTGCAAGGTCAGTTTGAACCGCAAGGTCAGCTGTTCAAACTTACCAGCCGCTCCTCAGAAACCCTATTCAGGGTCACTATGAATCAGTACCAACTGGAGGGCACTTAACTATAGCCATCTTTAGGAAAGCATAGTGTTGGGCCTTTTCTCCTATGGAACTGCTTGGTGAATTCGTGTCATTGAGTGCTTAACTATGGTGCCACCAGGGCTCCTTTGGAAACAGAGAATTTTTTCAATTTTTTTTTGTAGCCAAATGTTTCTGCCTTTTTCCATATGATTTTTACATCTGTTTGGAAAGTGCCTGCATGTGTTTTATGGTCTCTCAGGATTGCCATGAGGAGACACAGACTCTGGAGCCAGAGTCTCAGATTTGCTAGTAAGTCCTGGTGTGGCGCTGTAGGATCAACACTGGATTGCAAACCACAAAATCAGCAGTTCAAACCCACCAGCTGCTATTAGTTAGAACTGACTCAAATGCACTTAACAAGTACAAAAACAGGGTGACCTTGAGCAATAAACTTTACCTTTATGTGATTTT
>NW_006408566.1:13946405-13949908 GCF_000296735.1 Chrysochloris asiatica
CTTTGTCTTCGCAAGCTGACCTTTGAAATTTTCTATTCTGCTTTTTTATCTCCTCATTTCTTTCATTTGCTTTAGCATCTCTACACTGGAAAGCACATTTCAGAATCTCTTGCAATATACATTTTGGTCTTTTCCTTCTTTTTGTCGTCTTAATGACCTCAGTTAGGTATTAACATTATCACAGGGATCTGTAGAATAAGCACTGGGATACAAAGTCTGTTGGAACTCACCAGTCACCCAGGGTCACTATGAGTCAGAATTGACTCAACAGCACTTAACAACAACAATAACAATTATTATGATGGTGGTAGTGTGCCTTGGAGTTGGCTCCGACTCATAGTACCCTTGTATAGGGTTTCCAATGCTGTAAATTTTTAGGGGAACAGAAGTCTCATCTTTCTCCCTTGGCACGGCTGGTAGTTTCAAACTGCTGACCTTGAAGTTAGCAACTCTACTCATAACCACTACACTACCAGAGCTCCCTAACAATTATTATATGTTGTTGTTGTTATGTGCCGTGGAGTCGGTTCCGACTCATAGTGACCCTGTATAGGGTTTCCGGGGCTGTAAATCTTTACGGGAGCAGAATGTCTCATCTTTCTCCTGTGGAACAGCTGGTAGTTTCGAACTGCTGACCATGAGATTTGGAACCCCATTCATAACGACTACGCTATCAGAGTTCTTTAACAATTATTATATAGGGATGATTATTTAGAATTGTGAGTCAGACCTATTTGATGGCACACAACCATCACCACCACCATTTGTTGAGTTTCTTTATTCTGAGATCAATTTCAGTGCTTAGCAGACACTGAGCTTCTGTTAATTAGCTGGAAATTTTGAGAACCACCAAAGGTGATGGTTGAACAACATAAGTTCATGCTACTGAACTGTGCATGTGAAGAATATTGAAATGACAACTGTTTCATTACATAGATATTTACCACAATGAAAGAAATCATTATTATTTTTATTTTTAAAGAGAGAGAGAACCTGATTGGCCAGCTTGGTTTAGGTGTCCATCCCTGGTCTAATTAGGATTCATAGGATGAGAGAGTACAGGGCCCTCTGTACTCAAAGCTACTCCTTCCCAGATATGGTAGGGCAGCTTCTCTAAGAAGTGGGTGTGAGGTCTAGGAGGAAATATATGAATGAAAGAAGACTAGCATCCCTAATATGTTTTTTTTGCCTACAACTTTGGTTTCACTTAGCCATTCATTGAGTAAGAGCCTTCAGCCATACTGTTCCTTGTTTAGTTTCTCCACAACAGGCCACATCTTACTTCCATTCTTTAGGCCTCACACTGAGGTGTGGAGGGGTAATTTACACCATCAAGCTCAGGTTCTAGATTAATCTCTGTCAAACCTTCTAAGGACTTCTGGTGAGGCACTGTGGATCAGCACTGATGACCACAAGATCAGCAGTTCAAACCTACCAGTTGCTCCTTGGAACCCTATACAGGATCACTATGAGTCGGAACCGACTCGACGGCACTTAACAACAACAAGCCTTCTAAGGGTTAAGTAAGGTGGTGTCAGAAGCAGGTTGGTGTCCAGAAGACAGTAGGGGACAGAGATTATGGTTATCATACACCCATGGAAGATTCCTACAACCAAGGGTAACTATTCCCATGCCTCCACAGCTCAGAATATTTCCTAGGGCCTCATCTCCATTTGTCTCCATTCTTTAAAGAGTCATGATTTAAAGATTCACTGTTTCTTTCATGAGGGGACTTCAAAAAGTTTATGTAAAAATGGAATTAGAAGATAATTTTTCCTCTTGTATAATTTCTCTACATTTAACTCTGCATATGAAAGACCATTGAATTTTACACTTTAAAGGAGTAAATTATATGGTATGTGAAGTATTTCAAATAAAACTGTTATAAAGAATATTACATATCAAAGCTTGTGGGAGGTAGTAAAGTTAGCGGGGGAAGCAACTTCATCTCCCCCAGGTATATTTACACACTGTATTAGTTTTGTATGGCAGCTGTAATAAATCAGCACAAACTTGGTTGCTTAGAACAACATACTGTCTTGCAATTCTTGAGTTCAGAGGTAAAAATGAGTTTCACTGGACTGAGATCAAAGTTTCTGTTGGCTATCCTCTCTCCACTATCTTCAAAGTCTCTAGCCTCTTCCTAGCCTCTCTTAGCTTCCAGACCTGCATTCCTTGCATTCTTTGGCTCATGATTCTGTCCTCCATCTCCAAAGCTAGCAGCATTGCACCGTACTTCATTGATCATATTGCCTTCTTCTATAAAAGAACACTTTAAGTTACACCTATAGCCCATCTAATAATGCAAGATTATCACATATGCTGAGTCTCTTCTACCATATAAGGTATCATTCACAGGTTCCGGGGATTAAGGTCTGGACATCTTTGTTGTTGCTGTTGGTAGGTGTTGTCAAGTCAATTCCGACTCACAGCGATACTGCCTGGTCTTGTGCAGTCCTCACAATTGTTTCGTTTGAGCCCATTGCTGCTGCCACTGTTCAATCCAGTTTACTCTTCTTCACTGACCCTCTGCTCTACTAAGTATGAGGTCCTTCTCCAGGGACTGGTCCCTCCTGATATCTTTGGGGGCTATTATTCACTGGAGACAGTGGTAATTCAGTTGTAGAATTCTCAACTTCCATAAGGGAGATTTGGGTTTGATTCCCAATCAATGCACCTCATCTATCGATGGAAGTTTGCATGTGTCTATGATGTCAAAACAGGTTTCAGCAGAGCTTGTACACTAAAATGGAGGAGAAAGAAAGGCCTAGTGATATGTTTCAATAACTCAGTCAATAAAAACCTTTTGAATGACAATGATCCAAACTACAGCTAATCATAAGAATGGCACAGGACCACGCAGCATTATGAGGACTGGAAAACTCTTTGCATGGGGTCACCATGAATCGGGGACCAACCCCATGGCAGTTAACAACATTCATCCTCCCACACCCACTCAGAGCAGAAAAAGACAGACAGAAAGAAAGCGAATACACATGGTCAGCCTTACCTGCCCCTGGCTTCCAACGGTCTCAGAAAGATAAGCAGTAACTTGTGACAAAGATGCATGCTCTGGGCCAACCCAAACACATTTGGGCTGTGTGCCTTAATATTCCCCTGGGTATATTTGTATTGGCCCAATACAGCACACACAAGAGAGTTTCTATTATGCTTATAAAATTGCTTAATAGAAAAACTAACAAAACTCCTTCAAAAGTAAACTCCAAAGGAGTGTTAGGATAAGCCCCGGTTCTCCTTAAAATAACCATTCCCTGGGGTCTAGAACTTTTGTGCTGTTGAGAAGATTCTCTGAGTGGCTTTGGCTTATGAGTTTTCCCCTGTTTGGGGTCAAGGAGGTCTGTAAGTAGAATCCTCTGTTTTTCCTTCTTTATCATTAAGTCACTCTTTGAGTTGTGGTATTGGAGGAGAATACTGAAAGTGCCATGGACTGCCAAAAGAACCAATAGATCTGTTTTGGAAGAAGTGCAACCAGAGTGCTCCTT
>NW_006408566.1:13950088-13960978 GCF_000296735.1 Chrysochloris asiatica
GCCCAGGATCAGACATTGTTTCGTTCTGCTGTGCATGGGGTCACTATGAGTCGGTTCTGACTCGATGGCACCTGACAACAAAAACAACAACAACAACAACAACAATCATTAGATCACAGATTTCTGCTTGGGCATTCCTGTGATGGGGAAATCACACTACCAAAGGGCATTTATCCATAATTGGGCAACTCCAAGACGTGATGGCTGTTGTTGGTTGTCATCAAGTCTGCTCTAACTAGCTCACGGTGACCCCGTGTACAGCAGAACAAAACAGTGGCCAGTTCTGTGCCCTCTTCACAATTGTTGATACGGATGAGTCCATTATTGCTATGACTGTATTTCAGTGCCACCCAACCTAGGAGGTTCAGCTTCTTGCATTACAGCTAGCAATATTCTGTTGCAATCCACAGGGCTCTCAATGACTAATATTTGGAGGCAGATTATAAAGCCTTTCTTTCTAATCTTAGTCTGGAAATTCTCCTGAAACCTGTTCATCATGGATGACCCTGGTATTTGAAATTCAGGTAGTGGCATAGCTTCTGATATCATGGCAACATGTAAGCCACCATAGTATGATAAACCAAAGGATGGTGGGTAGGCAGTGGACCTTTGTCTTGCCTTCAGGAGCAACAAAGACTAACTCTAACTGGGACTTCTTTGCCACACCCCCTCGGATGTATGAAGACCCACTGAGTCTTCTTTTCTCCGGCCTATGCAGGCTTTGTGTGTAACGTTTTCCTTTTGTTGGTTGGTTTCCAATCTCCTTATCATCTTTCTTGGGAAATTTCTGTTTTACAAAAGCCCTCTGAAAGTATAAAACACAAGGAACTTTTTGACAATGCTCCTATTGATGTAGAATTGGAAAATCACCTCCATAACCAATTTGACTTTTATTAATGCAAGATTAGTTTCCCTTCTTGAGGCATCAGGTTTACCTAGCCTCTGTTGCCCTTGCAACAAGAAAAAGGATACATTATTTTCTAGCAGAAATGGAAAATGTTGTAGCCTGGGTTTGTTTGTATTTACCAAGTTCTGCTGAAATCTGTTCAGCATCATAGCAACAGTGATGGATGGTGGCTGCACTGAGGTGTGTTGGGAAGGAATTGAATCCAGGTCTTCCTTATGGAAGAGAAGAATTTACCACTGAACCACCTGGTACATGTGCTGAGCATCTAACATGACAAAGAGAAGCCCTATGCTAAACATACGCACTAGAATGAACACTCACATTCTGATTTAAGCCTTGCAACAAACATGTGGGATGGAAATTTGAATTCTTAGTTTAAAGATCAGGATACCATGGTTCTGTGAGGTTTGAACTCTTTGCCCAAGGCCATCCAGGAAGTAAGTGACAGAGAGAGGGTCTGAATTCAGGTCTTTCTGGCTTGGAGTCTGTGCTCTTCTTGTTGCTCGCTGAAGCTTCCCTAGCAGATCTAGATCTAGTCCTCATTGCAGGGAAGTACCACCCACCTGCTGGAGGGAAGCAGAGTTGTTAAACTTGTAAGCTCGCCTTCAACTATGTGAAGGATGGAAAGACCTCCTTTCACCCCCACAACAATCTACAATTTTTACTGAGTAAGGAGCCCTGGTGATGTAGTTGGTTAAACATTCGGCTGCTAACCACAAGGTTAGTGGTTAGACCCACCAGCTGCTCCTTAGGAAACAAATGAGGCAGTCAGCTTCTGGAAAGATTCATAGCCTCACACACCCTACGCTGTTGTTGTTAAGTGCTATCGAGTCAGTTCCGATCCATAGCAAGGCTGAATAGGATTTCTGAGGAGAAGCTGGCAAGTTTGAACTGCTGACCTTGTGGGTCTCAGTCCAGTGCTTATCCTACAATGTCACTCCAGAAACTCTATGAAGTAGTTCTACTTTGATCTGAACGGTCAATATGACTTAGAAGCAACTCAAAGTTGAGGGTTTGGGGATAGTATGTGTTGGAGATTCAAAGATGAGTAAAACCCTCTGCTACAGAATTTCATATCAGAGGGAAGTTAGGCAGAGGTTCTTAGTTTCCCCCAAAATTCTCTTCACCTTCTTACAGCTGTTGTAACAGAAATACTAAAAGTGAGAGTTTTTAATGACCAAAAATTTCTTTTCTCAGTTTAGGAGACTAGAAGTCTGAATCCAGCCTGCCGGCTCTAGGGGAAGGCTTTCTCTGTCCAACAAGGGGTGTGGAGAGGGAGAGAGAGTTTAAAAACAAAATGGGCCTAAAATTAAATCCTGAAAAACAGCATAAATACCAACAGTGGCATCTTGAAATCTATCAGGCGGTCTTGAAGGCAAGAAGCTGAAAGAGGAGATTAAAATCATACTCATATTAGGCTACAGATTTGTTTTCCTTCTCTCCCTCCTCTCCCTTTTCTGTGATTATAGACTACAGTATCCAATCTAGTCTGTTGTTGTTGTTGTTGTTTGTTGGTAGTTTGTTTGTTTGTTTGTTCCTCTCTGAGTGGAAATCTTTGTCTCAGCTTCTCCAGTGTTCTTCCCAGACTCCTTTGGAGATACCCATGTGGTCTCTAATTCCTACCCCTTTTCCTGCTTGCTTGCTTCTGTGTCTAATCTCCTTGTATATCTCAAAAGTGATTGGGTTAAGACACATTCTACACTAATATTGTTGTTGTAATATGGCATTGAGTCAGTTTCGATACAGTGACCCTGTATAGGGTTTCCAAGAAGTGGCTGGTGAACTCGAACCACTGACCTTACAGTTCAAACTGACTGTGCAGCCCAGTGCATTAACTCCCAGGGCCACACCAGGACTCCCTACACTAATATGGCCTCATTAATATAACAAAGAAAACTCTGATTTAAAGTGGTCTAGGGATTAGTTAGGATTCACAACACATTTTGGAGGACAAAATTCAATGTATAGCACCATTTTACTTAGCCTCTTAAAAAAAAAAAAAAAAAAGACCAACAGATGTTTAATGGGGCTCAAGTCTCATATTCCCAGGAATACGACTGTATTTACCAGCAATTGACTATGAACATGTGACTAAATTCTGCTCAAAACAAAGCTACAATCTGGTCTGGTAATGAAGTCAAACCTCTGAAATGGGCTCACAACTGTAATAGTAGGTTTTTCAACTCCTTCCCTTTGAAGTTTCTAAATTGCAGGTTCCTGTCACAGTGAGAGCTTTAACATACATTGAAACAAATCATTATGATACAGCACAACAAGTGCTTAAATGAAAACAAGAACATGATGTGAGGAGAGCGAAGCCCTTCTTTGAGCTTCAGTTTCTTCATCCATAAAGTTATCAACCTCCTCAAACTATTGTGAAGTTTAAAAGAGACAACATCTGAGGAGGTCTCAGGCAGACCCTGACCCAGAGCACCCAATTTCAAACACCCATTGCTGTCAAGTCCATGGATGTCAGAATAGAAACTGAGCCATTACATTTTCAATAACTGATTTTGTTACAAGTAGATTTCCAGGCCTTTGTTCTGAGGCAACTGTGGGTGACCTTGAACCTTCAACCTTCTAGATTGCATTAACAATTTGCATCAACCAGAGACTCTGAGAGGACTTCCTTGCTGGAGGTTATTAGATGAAGACCCTTCTTGTTTGTCCATTGAGAAACGATTTGAAAACTTTCCCTCTCACAGGACAGCAGAGATGTATGCTGTGGGAGCTGAAATTTAGTGACTTTGGTCATGTCCTTTGGAGGCTAGCAATTTAACCAAGGTTGCATCTAATTTTCCAAGCAATGGCTGGTATACAAACATACGACCTTGGCGTTTTCCTAGTGTGGCATCTGCTGGCTCTAGTCCGAACATCACCAGCCACCTCGGGGTGTTGTTGTAGTTAATCACCACTGAGTCAGTTCTGACTCATAGCAACTCTGCATAGAGTTTCCGAGGAACAGCGGGTGGGTTTGAGCTGCCGACCTTGTGGCAATGGGAATATCATAGACACTATATATTTGTCCCCCTTTGAGCTTGATCTAAACCCATTTTTCACTAGCAAATTCAAGGCCA
Organism: Chrysochloris asiatica; assembly: GCF_000296735.1. NCBI lineage: Eukaryota > Metazoa > Chordata > Mammalia > Afrosoricida > Chrysochloridae > Chrysochloris > Chrysochloris asiatica. Next base: position 13,954,073 of record NW_006408566.1, read on the forward strand.
GAGTTTCCTGATAGAATCTCGTTTGACACCTGATATACATTTAGGTTAAATTAAGAATATTATATCTTAAAAGTGGAGTCCTGGTATGGCACTGCCAGATAATGCACTAGACCACAAGGTCAGTTTGAACCGTAAAGTCAGTGGTTCAAACCCACCAGCCGCCCCTTGGAAACCTTATATACGGTCACTATTAATCAGAACCGACTCAACGGCACTTAACAACAACAACATATAAACAAAGCAACAACGGATACACCAATCAGAACAGCAGAAAGACATGGGGTAGGGGTAGAGGAGTGAGGAGCTGAGCAGTTTGTAAACACAAGATAAATGGATTAGCGCCACAAGAATTTCCCATGAAATTTTTTGGAGGGGGTGGGTGGTTAGGAAACAAACACTTATTCCACACTTTTCTGGAAGGTGGTGTGTTATAGTGGTTAAATATGTCAGAAAATGGAGTGGTTTAGATTCCAGGCCCTATTAGTTACAAATTAGTTATTTGGGGATGCAGGCAAAAAGTAAGCCTAGATATGCCTGTAATAGAACTAGTCCTGTTGTTGTTATTGTGTGCCATTCTGTGGATTCCAGCCCCTAGTTACCGTAAAGGGCAGAGTAGACCTGTCCCAGAGGCTTTCCTAGGCTGTAGTCTTTAGAGGAGCAGATAGCAGGACATTTCTCCCATGGAGCAACTGGGGAGTTCTAATTGCTGGCCTTATTGTTAACGGCAGAGCACTTTAACCATTGTGTCAGCATGGATCTTTGGAGGTAGTATTACCACCTCCTGGTGCTGTCAGTTAATGCATTGGATTGAAAAGTCAGTTTGAAGCTCAAGGTCAGCGGTTCAAGCTCACCAGCTACTCCTTGGAAACCCTATACAGGGTCGCTATGGGTTGGAATTGACTCGATGGCATTTAACAACAATAACAACAATGAAGGCATGGAGTCCTGGTGTGATGTTGTAGGATCAGCACTGGACTGCTAACCACAGGCTGGCAATTCAAATCCAGCAGCCATTCCGTGGAAAAACCTACAAAGGGTCACTATGAGTCAGAACTGACTCAGCGACACATAACAACAACAATGAAGGCTTGGGGAGTGCAGCGTTGTTGCAGGACAACTATTGGACTGTGAACCATAAAGTCAGCAGTTCAAGCCCACTAGTTGCTTCACAGGAGAAAGTCTCATCTTTCTGCTCCAGCAAGAATTTACAGTCTCAGAAGCCCCATACAGGGTCACTACAACTCGTCGCCAACTTGGTGGTACTTAACAAGAACAATGTAGTCTTATATCAGACACACATGAAAGCATGTAGAATAATGTCAGGCTCCCAGTAAGCCCTCAGAAACACTACCTATTGCTGTATTGTTATGTGTGAAGCCCTGACCAGCCAGGTTTACAATGGCATACTCTTTGACTCAAAGCAGTAGCACAGGTTCATAAAATGGCAATGGCTTCATTAGAAAGGAAGCTCCCTGAGGGCAGGGATTATTTGTTTTCCTGTTTGTTCTCTCTTATGTTTCCAAGGCCCACAATAGTGAACATATAAGAGGTGCTCAATATATTCCAGTTGAATGAATAAATGTAAGCAATTGTTTCAGGAGTAATTCCAGATTGATCTCTTTTGAGATCTAAAAGGAGAAAGAAATGAGTTGAACTCAGAGGGATCTACTTCCACCAAGACAGAAGTGTCAGGAGTGGATGCATCCTTAGGACCTGGGGTCCCCACACTACGAAACTCTTAGATCCAAGGAAGCATTGATACATAAAAGATGTATGGAGATCTCTAAGGAATGCTGGGTGTACAGATGTTGAAAGGAGACAAGGGCCTTTCCCCAGAGTCAACAAAGAGAAAACCTGCCTGAGTCAGCACTCTAAATTTACACTTCTAGTAGGATAAGCACTCGACCTCAATGTCAGTTCGAACCACAAAGTCAATGGTTCAAACTCACCAACCACTCCTTGGAAACCCTATACAGGGTTGCTATGAATCAGAACCAACTCCATGGCACTTAACAACAAGCCTCCTAAATTGTGAGAGAATAAATTTCTGGTTGCTAAAACCATCCACTGTGGTATTTCTGTTACGGCAGCATTAGATAACTAAGACAGTGCTCAACAGAAATGTTTGATTCCTCTCTCTGAGCTCTTTGTAGTAGTTATCACCCAGTGAAAAGCACTTTTTCAGTGTTCAAAGCCACTGTAATATGTCGCAATGTCTTAAATCCTTATGGCAGTTTTAGCTTCACTTTAAGAGAAAATGAGCTTTTATTAAATAAGACTTGTATGATTTTTAGAGCTCCTGAAAAGGTGAGAATTGGAAATGCTTTGAAGATCAAACCTTATTCAAAATAATTAGAAAATCTGCCAGTGAATTTGATCTTTTGGTATTTACCTCAGATGTGGCAAACAGCCCCCATCTTCAGTCCCCATCCTACTTCTTCCTTACTTAAAATTGTGTGACCTTTCTGTAGAACCAGCTGGGTACATAAGATGTAATCAAAAAACAAGTTTGTTATGTCTCTCTTATTTAATTTTTTTCTGTTGATGAAATTGAGGACAAGTCCTGTGGTTTTTCAAACACTGCAAAGGAAATATAATTAGCCCCAGTTCAATAATTAATACTTGTGTATCTCATCCATTGTTATGGTCAAACAGTGAAAATCTTCTAATTAGGATGTCATCCTTTTCCCAACTGAGGGTTTCTGACAGCTGGCGGTTGATTTCTTCTTTTTTCCCTGCTTTAAACTTCCATCTTTCCTCTTCTAGTTTTACCAAAGATGATTTCCTAAGCCTAGAAAGTAAAGAAAGGGAAAAAAGATTAAAGGTGTGGTTGGAAGTTCTTGTTGGTCACATTCTATGGACCAACAGATGGTTGAAGCTAACTCTTTCTTAGGGTATTTTTGTGAGTTCTTCAAGGACACCTTTAGTCTTTAAGGATCCCCAGTGCTGAGGGTCTGTCTCTTCCAGTCTCTTTTGGCTCGTTACACAAAGTGTCTTTCTTAACCTCTTAGAAGTCCTGTGATTCCCTCCCATATTGGATCATATCTTCCCATCAAGCTTGGACAATAATTTGAAGTGATGCCACTCCAACTTTCTTTCTCACATGCCTAGACTTCTTTTGCTTCTTAGGAAACTCAATCATCATATTCCGAAATGAACTGTGGGCATTCAGGGCATCTTAACATAGCCCCTTTCTTTATTCCAACAGCAAAGGAGTACCTATCCAGATGCTCCCTTTTTATATTTTTCAGACGTAAGAAGGACAGGAGTTCAGCTTTCTGTGTAATCCAGTTAAAGTATCTTTCTCTAAACTTAAAGTGGGGCAATTCTCAGTCTCCCTCCTGTAATTCATAACACACAATGTTCTCTGCAAAAATGTGTACATTCATTCATTCCTAACAACAATGACACAGACCAAAATTTGCATGTGGTCACATTCTAATGCATAATGCTAGACAAATTCAAGACAATGAAATCCTCCTCTATTCCCTAACTACACCTCTCTTGGTCTCTCCAACATATTTCATATGCTAGAGATGTGTTATCAGTGCAGAGTTGTTAAACTGATTTTCTGACACCTTCTTTGTAAATCCTTGAAGGTGATCATACACCTAACTTTGGAATACAGCATGTAATATAAGTGCTTCAGAAAACAGAAATAAGAAGAGTCCAATTTTAAATATTTTGTTATAGCTTTATGAAAATATTACCCAAAACACAGTCTCCCAATGTAAAGCCATAAAGAAGTCAAGACATACTTTTAATAAAGTCATTTCTTCAGCTCTTGGAAAACCAGAATCTTTGTAATCATCAACACTATATTTAGCAGACCCACTCCATTCACAAAGCTCTTCACCTAACTTAGATTAATTCCAAATTGCCAACTTAGACTAGGAAAAGGGTTGGCGTCCACCACTCATCAGTCAGTTTGTCATACTGTGGTGGCTTGTGTGTTGTCATGATGTTGAAAGCTATGCCACTGGTAACTTAAGTACTAGCAGGGCCACCCATGGTGGACAGGTCTCAGCTGAGTTTTCAGACTAAGACACACTTGGACAAAGGAGAGGTGGATCACTTCTGAATCATTAGTCCTGAAAGACTTATGAATAGCAGTAGAACATTATCAGATACAGTAGTGCCAGAAGATGATTCTCTCAGGTTGGAAGGCACTCAAAATACAACTGAGGAAGAGCTCCCACCTCAAAGTAGAGTTGGCCTTAAGGATGCAAATGTAGCAAAGCTTTTGGGACCTTTATTTGTTAATGTAGCATACCTCAAAATGGGAAGAGACAGCTGCAAACATTCATTAAAGATCATAACCTGGAATATACAAAGTATGAACCTAGGAAAATAGGAAATCATTAGAAATTAAATGAAACACACTAATACCGATATCCTAGGCATTAGTAAGTTGAAATGAACTGGTGTCAGCTATTTTCAAACAGAAAAGGAGTCCTAGTGTGGCACTGCAGGATAAACACTGACTGCAAGGTCATCTGAATCACAAAGTCTGTGGTTCAAGCTCACCAGTTGCTTCTTGGAAACTATGCAGGGTCACTATGAGTTGGAACCAACTCAACAGCACTTCAAAATAACAACAATGCTGAAAATTACAAATTGAAGAGGAATGGTGTCACATTCATCATCAAAAAGAATATTTAAAGATCTACCTTGAAGTACAATGCTGTCTATGATAGGATAATATCCATATGCCTACAAGAAAGGCCAACTAATACCACTGTTATTCAAATGTGCACACCCACCACTAAAATCAGTGATGATGAAATTGAAGAAGTCTACCATCTTCTTCTGTAAAGTCAGTTTGAACCACAAGGCTGGTGGTTCAAGCTCACAAGCTGCTCCTCAGAAACCCTATATAGATTTGCAGTGGGTAGGAACCAACTCAACGACACTTAACAACAACACCATCTTCTTCAGTATGAAACGGCTCAAACATGTAATCAAGATACAATGATTAAATTCTAATCTGGCAATTAGAATATAAAAATTGGAAGCAAAGAGGAAAGATCAGTAGTTGTTAAATATGTCACTATGATAGAAACAATGCTGGAGAGCAGCACAATAGAATTTTGCAAAACCAATGACTTACTCATTGCAAATACCTTTTTTCAACAACCTAAAAGGTAACTTTATACATGGACCTCACCAGATGGAATAAACAGGAATCCAATTGACTACATCTGTGTAAAGAGAAGATGGAGAAGCTCAAAGCTTGATATCATCACCCAAAACAAGGCCAAGATCAGACTGTGGAACATATCACCAACTGTTTATCTGCAAGTTCAGGCTGAAGCTAAAGAACATTTAAGAGCAAGTCCATGAGAGTCTAAATATAACCTTGAATCTATCCCATTTGAATTTAGAGATCATCTCAAGGACAGATGTGATGAATTATACACCAGTGACTGAAGACCAGAAGAACTGTGGGATGACATCATATTGTCACACATGAAGAAAGCAATAGGCCATTACAAGACAGGAAAAAAAGAAAAGACCAAAATGGGTGTCAGAAGAGACTCTGAAATTTGTAATTAAATGTAAAGAAGCTAAGTAAATCAACTGAAAGAAATGACTACGTAAAAGAACTGAGCAGAAAATTTCAAAGGGCAACTCAAGAAGACAAAGTAAACTATAAAAATGGAATGTGCAATTATCTGGAGTTAGAAAGTCAAAAGGAAAGAACATGATCAATATTTCTCAAGCTGAAAGAACTGAGGAAAAAAGTCAAGCATCAAGTTGAAATATTGAAGTTTCCCACGAGTGTGGTCCTGTAGGATGAGCACTGAACTGCTAGCCACAAGGTTGGTGGTTCAAACACACCAGCCCTCAGAAACCTGATACAGGGTAGCTATAAGTCAGAATTGATTTATTGGCACTTAACAGCAGTAAATTGGGGAAAGTATTGACTAATGCAGGAAGCATCAAAAGAAGATAGAAGGAATGCAGAGAGTCACTGTCAAGAATAGGCCAATGCTCAATCATTTTAAGAAACAGCATATGATCAAAAACTGATGATATTGAAGGAAAAAGTCTAAGTTGCACTGAAGGCATTGGCAAAAAAACCAAGACTTCAGGAATTGACAGAATACAAATTGAAATCTTTCAACAAACGGATGCAATGCCAGAGTAGAAGTCAATCTGGCCAACCAATTGCAAGCAATCCACATTTATGTCCATTCCAAAGAAAGATGGCCCAACTGAAAGCAGAAATCATTGAACAATATTATTAATGGCACATGAAAGTAAAAGTTTACTGAAGAAAATTCAAAAATGGTTGCAGCAATACAAAGACAATAGCTGGCAGAAATTCAACCAAGATTCTGAAGAGGATGTGGAATTAAGGAATATCACTGCTGATGTCAGATCGATGTTGGCTGAAAGCAGAGAATACCAGAAAGATGTTCACTTATATTTTATTGGCTATGAAAAGTTATTCAACTATGTAGTTTATAATAAACTATGGATTGCTTTGAGAAGAATGGGTATTCCAGAACACTTCATTGTGTTCATGAGGAAACTGTATATAGACCAAAGACGGTCATTTGATCAGGACAAGGGGATACTGAATGGTTTTAAAATAGAAAAGGTTGTATCCTTTCGCCATACTTATTCAATCTGCATGCTGCGCAAATAATCTAAAAATTTGTATTATATGAAGAAAAATATGGCATCAAAATTGAAAGAAGATTCATTAACAACTTGTGATATGCAAATGACACAACCATGCTTGCTGGAAACAAACAGTACTTCAAACACTTACTGTAGATCAAAGACTACAACCTCCAGTATGGGTCGCACCTCAAAGTAAAGACACACAAAAAAATCCTCACAACTAGACCAATAAATATCTCCATGATAAATGTAGAAAAGATTGAATTTGTCAAA
>NW_006408566.1:13964689-13967164 GCF_000296735.1 Chrysochloris asiatica
CCACAACTAGTAGAGACTGGGGCCAGCACATTGTGCGAATCTTTTTGAGGAAGTAAAAGAAGTGCCAATTACTGCTAAGACTAGAGCTTCTAGTAATGCTTTAAAGAAAAATTCATGATGACTCGTCTTGAAGCAAAATAATATAATGATTCAGTGATATCACTACAGGAAGGAGTCTGATGTAAAAAAACAAGCAAAGAAATCCGTTTTTTAAAACACCGTTAAATCTAAATAACATTCAAATTTTTTTTGAGAAATAAAAAAATTTCCTTATAAAAATATGGAACTGAAATCCAGTGTAACAAAAACAAAAAAGGAGAATGCATAGGTAAAACAAACCCAAATCCTTATTTTGTTCATGGTAAAGGTAGAGTGAGAAATGGAAAAACTTTTAAACTTCATAAGAAAAAATACATAGCTATAGGAAGCGATTTCAAAAAGTTCATGGAAATTTTGATTTAAAAGATACTGGGGGGAAAAAGATGATGGAATTTCCCATGAACGTTTGAATCACCCTTATATGTACTTGTACGTTAATGTTATCTGTACATTAAAAGGCAACTTCTGAAAGAACAGAAATAGTATCTATAGCTCCCAAATCTGCATATCAAAAAAGAATATATTAATTCAACAGCATGAAGAAATTGAATTTTTCCTGCTATAGACTATGAATAAGTAAATATAAAACTGGACAAAGTTGTCAACAATAACCATTTCAGGGCACTGCAAATAAACCAAAGGAAAACAATAAATTAAAAAAAAATTTTCATTTTGAAAAGTTACTAGAGTTTGGGGTAAGAACACCAGAAAGTCTTGGTTTTCTTTCTTGGAGCTGCTATCCTCACACTCCCACTTCCTGTCCCTAGTTCCTTATTATTGTGAAGTGCCGTCGAGTCGGTTCTGACCCATAGTGACCCTATATAGGATTTCTGAGGAGCAGCTGGTGAGCTTGAACCACTGACCTTGCAGTTCAAACCGACTTTGCAGTCCGGTGCATTAACCCACAATGCCACATCAGCTCCTTACAGATTACCAATCCGGGACTGGCAGTGAATCAGGCATCCTGAAAATGAGAGAGCCGTATAAGGTCTGAGATACGTTCTCTGTGCATCCCTGGGTGACTGGGAATTGTACACACCTGGAGATTCTTGACAGACCCTGATAAAAGGTGAAGGCCAAGGGAGACTTAGAAACTTTATACAGTTGCTAATTCGTTCTCCAGCTCACACACAGATCAATAGGCACAGAATGGGTAAGGTTTGCAGGTTTGAGGCATTAAAGCACAACTTCTGTTCAAATGATTGTTTAGCCACTGAGCAATTCAAACATGGGGTGACCCTTAGAAAGCCAAGCTATAAAAATGAGAATTAAGTGTAAGACACTGAGCAAAGTCAGCAGTGGCTGCACACACAGTTCCACTTTACAAATGCAGACAAGTTACCAACAACAACAAAACAAAATAAAAACCAACATGCTCAGAAAAATAAAACACAGTAAAAGTTGCTGCAACATATTACATAAAACATCCAATTTTCAACCAAAAGTTACTAGATCTGGATAAAAAACAGAGGAGTATAACCCATACTCAGACAAAGTATTTTAAGTCAGTGAAAACTGTCTCTGAATAGTATAAAACATTGGATTTAACAGATAAAAACTTCAAAGTAACTATTGTAAATATGTTCAAAGAATTAAGGGAAAATTTACTTACAAAAAGTCAACAAATAGGAGATCTGAAAAGAAGAAAAGAAGTTATATTTAAAAAATTAATAACCAAAATTCTAGAATTGAAAACATCCTAACTGAAATGAAAATTCACTAGGTGAGCACAGCAGAGAAGACTCAACAAACTTGAAAACAGACCAAATACAATTATTCATTCTAAAGAACAAAGAAAAAGAAATTGAAGGTAAATAAAGAGTCTCAGAGACCTGCCAAGTGACCCAAATTATGTGTAATGGAAGTTCTAGAAGAAGAGAAGAAAGAGAAATGTGCATTCAACTATTTCAAACTTAATGACCAGGAAGTTCCGTCAATACTTTGAAAATGTTAAACTATAGATTCAAGAACCACAAGCTAACCCCAATCAGAATAGCTACAAAAAGAACCACACCTAGACACATAGTAGTGAAACTGTTGAAAGGGAAATAAAAATTGTAAGCAGCAAGAGAAAAATTACTCCTCAGCAGTGTTCATGAGAAACGATGGAGAAGTAGAATCACATACTGAAAGTGCAGTGTGAAAAATGGTCAGTGAAGAATTCCATATACAGAAAAACTCTCTTTCTAAAGCCAAGGCAAAATAGACATTCTCAGATAAACATAAACTGAGATCATTCATTACAATTAGTTTTCCCTAAAATAAATACAAAAGAAAATCTTCTATGCTAAAAGGAGATTAAAATAGAATATAATTAAAACCCAAAATTATGTTTGTTTAAAGCAACGTTGATAACTATATTATTTAATATAGAAA
>NW_006408566.1:13968229-13972319 GCF_000296735.1 Chrysochloris asiatica
GTGGAGAGACAGAGTGACTGGGGACTTTAGACCCAGAAAAGGAGAGGGGCTGTGTGCTGACGATTGGGGGGCAGGTTTGCAGGGTATACCCTTTGGTTGGTTGATGGTACATGGAGGGGATTGTAACCATGGCATTAATGTAAAGCTAATGTTCTCCATGTAAACTATCACATAATTCACAATAAAACATTAAAAAAAAAAAAAGACTGTGCCAGGGACTGGTGCCTCCTGATATGCCTGAAGTATGAGAGACAAAGTCTGGCCATCCTGGCTTCCAAGGAGCATTCTGTTTGTACTTCTTCCAACACATATTTTTCTTCATACAATCCAGCTTTTCAGATTTGTGTTCAGCATATAGATTGAATAAGTATCATGAAAGAATACAACCCTGGTGCACATCTGTCCTAATTTTGAACCATTCAGTGTTCCTTTTTTGTGTTCAAACAACTGCCTCTTAGTCTATGTACAGGTTCCCCATGAACACAGTTAAGTGTTCCAGAATACTCCTTTGCCGCAATGCTGTCCATAGCTTGTTATGATTTATACACGATTCATTGTCATGAATTGAAAGCCTTTACATAGTCAATAAAACACAGGTAAACATCTTTCTGGTAATTCACTGCTTTTAGCCAAGATCCATCTGACGTCAGAAATTATATCCCTTGTTCCACATCCTCATCTGAATCCAGCTTGAACCTCTGGCAGTTCTCTGTCAATGTATGGTTGCAGTCGTTTTGTATTATCTTTAGCAAAATTTTACTTGCATACGATATTAATGATATTGTCTGATGATTTCCGCATTACGTTGGGTCATCTCTCTTTGGAATGGGCAGAAATATGGATCTTTTCCAGTCAGTTAGCCAGGTAGCTGTCTTCCAAATTTCTTGGCATAGGTGAGTGAGTGCCTCCAATGCTGTATCAGTTTGTTAAAAGATTTCAATTTGTATTCCATCAATTCCCAGAACCTTGTTCTTTGTGAATGCTTTCAGTGCACATTGGACTTCTTCCTTCAGGATCATTGGTTCTTGATCATATGTTACCTCTTGAAATGATTGAGCACTCAACCATTTCTTTTTGGTACAATGACTCCATCTTCATTTGATGCTTTCTGCATCATTACATATTTTGCCCAGAGATTCTTTCAATACTGCAAGTCGAAGCTTGAATTTTTTCTTCAGTTCCCTCAGCTTGAGAAATGCTGAGCATGTTCTTCCTTTTTGGTTTTCTAGCTTGAGTTCTTTGTACATTTCATTATGATATTTAACTTTCGTCTTCTCCAGCTGCCTTTGAAATCCATTTAGCTCATTTATCTCCTCATAAATTAGTCTCAATTAAATTAAAAGAATCTAAATCACACAAAGTAAGTATACTTTATCAGCACAATCAAAATAAATTTTTTAATCAACAGAAATAAATCTGGGAAATCTCCAATATTAGGAAACTAAACAACACATTTCTAAATAAGTCTGAGTCACAGAAGAAATCACAAGGAATTTTTTTTATTTAATCTCCAACTGAATGAAAATGAAACCACGAAACAACATCAATCAAAATGATTTGGGTGCTGCTAAAGTTAAGACTTGTTGATGTTGTTATTAAGTGCCATCAAACCAGTTCTGACTCATAGCAACCCTGTAAAGGAGTTTCCCAGGAGCTACTAGTGTGTTTGAATCTCCAACTTTGAGGTTAGCAGTCCAGTGCTTATCATAAAGCGCCACACCAGGACTTCAGAAAAAATTTTAAAAGGACACAAATATTCAATTCAAGAAATCAAGGAAGAAGAAAAGCAGTTGCAAAGAAAAATATAAACAGAAAAAACAAGACATTAGAAATAAATTCAAATATGTAAGAAATTATTCTATATAAATGAATAGAAAAAAATGTTGTTAGATATTTTTAAACATTTTTGACTCATAGTCACAGACAGAACTGCCTCATTGGATTTTCTAAACTGTAATCTTTACAAAGCAAATCAACAGTTCTTTTTCCCTGAGCCACTGGATGGATTTGAACTGCCAACCTTTTAGTTAGAGTCAAGTGCTTAAACATTTGTGCTACACAGGGTCTCCTTATATGTGCCTAGATTTATTTATGAAAGCTCTTTTCTGCTTTAATGATACATTTCCACATATTTAAACCCACTACACAGCTGTTCTATGGGAGAAAGATGAGGCTTTCTGCTCCCGTAAAGATTTACAGCCTCGGAAACCCTGTACAGGGTCGCTATGAGTCAGAGCCTATACAACAACAGCACTGTCTTAATGAGTTAAACATTGCTTCTCTTGCTTAATACTATAGATCAGAAAATGTTTTAAATATCTACTTCATCTCTGAATTCTGGTTTTGTTTTTTTTTTTTTTTTTAATAATTTGGTACTATTCTCCACCAAAAGGAACTAGGGCTCCTGAGAAAATGGTTGATTCCAGGGCTGAACATAGAATGTTTAACTTGAGCCTGCAACACCATGTAATCTCAGAGAGAAAGGTAATGCTCAAAAATAATGGGAACATGGAAAAAAATTAAAATTAAAAATTGAACCCACCTTGATGGAACAACCATTGGTTAAATCTGGGAGAGTAAGAACATCAAAATAAATAATGGCATTAACATATTATATTCCACTGGATAAAATAATTGTTTAAACTCATACTAACATAAATACATCGAGTACCTTATAGCAGAATGTTGTTGTTATTAGGTGCCATGGAGTTGGTACCGACTCAAAGTGACCCTATACACAACAGAATGAAATACTGTCTGTTCCTGGGCCAACCACACAATCATTGCTATGCCTGAGGCCACCGCTGCCAATACTGTGCCAATCCATCTCATTACAGGTCATCCTCTTTTTCTCCAACCCTCCACTTTGTTGAACTGGTTCCTCCTGACAATATGCCCAAAGTATGAGAGACGAAATTTGGTCCTTATGGCTTCCAAGGAGCACTATGGCTGTACTTCTTCCCACATAGATCTATTTGTTCTTTTGGCAGTCCACAATACTTTCAATATTCTCCTCCAACACCAGAACTCAAAAGCATCAATTCTTCTACAGTCTTCCTTATTCATTGTCCAGTTTTTGCATCAATATGAGGTTACTGAAAATACCATAGCTTGGGTCAGGTGCATCTCTTAGTCCTCAAACTGACATCTTTGGTCTTCAACACGTTAAAGAGGTCTTGTGCAGAAAATTGGCCTAATACAATACAGCATTTATCTTGACTGCTGCTTCTATGAGTGTTGATGATTGATCTGAGCAAAATGAAGTCTTTGACAACTTCAGTCTTTTCTCTATTTGTATGAATGCTGTTTATTGGTCCACTGGTGAGGATTTTTGTTTTCTTTACATTGTGATGCAACCCATACCGAAGGCTGTGGTCTTTGAGCTTCATCAGTAAGTATTTTAAGTCCTCTTCACTTTCAGCAAGCAATGTTATATCATCTGCATATCACAGGCTATTAATGAGTCTTCCTCCAATCCTGATGCCATGTTTTTCTTCATATAAACCAGTTTATCAGATTATTTGCTCAGCATATTTATTTAATTAGTATGGTGAAAAAGAATACAATCCCGGAGCACACTTTTCCTAATTTTAAACCATTCAGTTTTCCCTTGTTCTGTTCAAACAACTGTCTCTTGGTCTATGTACAGGTTCTCCATGAGCACAATTAAGTGTTCCAGAAAACTCATTTGCTGCAATGTTGTTCATTGTTTGTCATGATCCACACAATGGAAAGCCTTTGCATAGACAATAAAGCACAGGTAAACAACTTTCTAGTATTCTCTGCTTCAAGCAAGATCCATCTAACATCAACAATGATATCCTTTGCTCCACATCCTCTTCTGAATCTGGCTTGAAACTCTGGAAGTTCTATGTCTATGCATGGTTGCAGCCGTTTTCATATTATCTTTAGCAAAATTTTACTTGCATGTGATATTCATGATATTGTCTGATGATTTCTGCATTCTGTTGGGTCATGTTTCTTTGGGATGGGGACAAATATGGACCTCTTCAGTAAGTTAGACAGATAATTGTCTTCCAAATTTCTTGGCATAGATGAGTGAGTGCCTCCAGAGCTGTATCAGTTTGTT
>NW_006408566.1:13974569-13978844 GCF_000296735.1 Chrysochloris asiatica
GAAGGAACTTGATTGCTTGCCTTGATGGTTTCCAGGTGAAAAACTTGTTTGCTATTGTAATAGCCAAACAATCTGCCGATATTGTTTTTTGTTGTTGTCTTTTTCCTGTTGGTGTTTCTTTCCAGAAGTATCCTCTGTTCCTCTAGCCATTCCAGGCTGATCTGCATGTCCTTTCAAGTGGGAATGTCCCACTTCAGAAAGTTCTGGATGGGACTCAGGATTCCACCTAAGTTCCTATACATTACAAAGGCTCTGCAAGACGCCTATTTCACTGAGCAAGTTCTAGAACCCCTTTTAGGTATTCCAGTAAGTTAAAAGCTGAATATGGGCTTATGAACTTTCTGTAATCATGTTTCTCAATATTCCTTTCTATCCCACTCAAATATACAATAGTAAGCAAGGGAAACCAATATTCATAAGACAGTCAAACATCTTAACATTATTTTCCCTTTTTTACCCATTCAGATTATGCCTTGATCTCTGTATCCCAGAGCCCTGTTGTTCCAAGGTTGAGTATATATCACTATTTACCTCTGCTTGATTTATCCCATGCAAATCTACCTAAGTGTTCCCTATCTTCCTTGTTCTTCCACCCCTCCCCCTTCTTGTGTATTGCCCTACCATTCCTTGTATATTGCCCTCCCGGAACCCAGACTATGATGTGTCTATCCCCTAATCTGTGTTCTATCATTCCCTCCTTCCCACCCCTGGTAACCAATGAAGATTTTTTTTTTTCTTTTCATTATGGATATCTTTTCTTAAGCTTTTACAATAATGGTCTTAGGCAATATTTATTATTTTGTGACTGACTAAATTTATTCAGCATAATGCTCTCAAGGTTCATCCACGTTTGCAGTTTCACTGTTATTCTTCAAGGCAGCATAATATTCCACTTTCTCGTCTTTTCAATGACCTTTTGCATTCTTCCTGTACGATGTTCTTGATGTCATCCCACAATTCTTCTGGTCTTGGGCCTTTAGTGTCTAATCCATCAAATCTGTTCTTCAGATGATCTCTAAATACAGGTGGGATATGTCCAAGGTCAGTCTTTGGCTCTCATGCATTTGCTTCAATTTTCATCAGCTTCAGCCTATACTTGCATATGAGCACATGATGGTATGTTCCACAGTCTACCTCTGGCTGATGATATGGAGCTTTTCCATCGTCTCTTTCCACAGATGTAGTCAATTTTATTTCTGTATATTCCATATGATGAGGTCCATGTGTGTAGTCATCTTTTATATTGTTTTAAAAAGGTGTTTGCAATGAAGAAGTCATTGGTCTTGCAAAATTCTATCATGTGATCTCCTCAGCATCATTTCTATCATGAAGGCCATATTTTCCAACTACTGATACTTCCTGTTTGTTTCCAACCTTTACATTCCAATTGCCAGTAATTATCAATACATCTTGATTGCATGTTTGATCAATTTCAGACTGAAGAAGTTAGTAGAATTCTTCAATTTCATCATCACTGGCTTTAGTGGTTGATGCGTAAATTTGAGTAATAGTGGTATTAACTGTTCTTCCATGTATGCATATGGATACTATCCTATCACGGACAGCATTGTACTTCAAGAGAGATCTTGATATATTCTTTTTGATGATGAATGTGACACCATTCCTCTTCAGTTTGTAATTCCCAGCATAGTAACACATATGATTGTCAGATTAAAAACTGCCAATACCAGACCGTTTCAGCTCACTAATACCTAGGATATCGATGTTTCTATGTTCCATTTCATTTTTTACAATTTCTAATTTTCCCAGATTCATACTTCTTACATTCCATGTTCCAATTATTAATGGATGTTTACAGCTGTTTCTCTTCATTTTGAGTTGTGCCCCATCAGCAAATGAATGTCCTGAGAACTTTATTCATGTCATCACTTTCAACTCTACTTTAAAGAGGCAGCTTTTCCCCAGTGGCATTGTGAGTGCTTTCCAACCTGAGGAGCTCATTATCCGGCACTATATCTGACAGTATTTAGAAACATATAAAAGGTCACTATGAGTTGGAACCAAGTCAACGGTACCTGGTGTGGTGCTGTAGTATAACCACTGGACTGTTAATCACAAGGTCAACTGCTCAAACCCTCCCAGCCTCTCCTCTGAAACACTTTAATGGGTTTGTATGAGTCAGAACTGACTCGACAACACTTAACAATATCAATAACACAAGGTTGCTATGAGTTGGAATTGACTAGATAACACATAGCAACAAGTGTATTCTGCTGCTGCTGCTGTTGCTATTGTTAGTTGCTGTCAAGTCAATTCCAACTCATAGAGACCCTACACAACAAAACGAAACTCTGCCCCATCCTGAGCCACTCTCACAATTGTTGTTATGTTTGAGACCTTTTTTACTGCCATTGTGTCAACCCATCTCCTCGGGGTCTTCCTCTTTTTTCACTGAACCTCCACATTTGTAAACATAATGTTCTTCTCCAGGAACTGGTCTCTCCTGATAACATGTCCGAAGTCTGAGAGACAAAGTCTGGCCATCTCCATTTCTAAGAAACATTCTAGCTGTACTTCTTCCAAAACAATTTGCTTCTTGTTCTGGCAGTCCGTGGTACTTTCAATATTCTTCTCTAACACCATAACTCAAATGCATCAATGATTCTACTGTCTCTCCTACTCATTGCCCAATTCTTTCATGCTTATGAGGACATTGAAAATAGCAGGGTTTGTGACAGGCGTATTCCACAGCTATTCAAGAACAAGAATATTCTCTTATATCACCACCTTACAATTGTCAAAATCAGAAAACTAAGTGAAAAATTATTATAGAATCAATATATATTATTTAACATTTGGTAATTGTCTTAGTAATATTTTGTATCCCACCTACTGTTGGTTTTCTACCCCGACAGCTTAGTGACTTTTGTCCAGGTTGATTTACATTTTCTGGGCCAGCTATAAGCAACTTGGTTTGATACTTTTTGTCTGGTCCTGGACTACAATGTGAATGGTATGCACATTTCAGGGACTGGTCATAGACTACTCAAATTAAGTGTCCATAGTCTACTCTGCAAGTGAAATGCTTGTGGTCTACCAAAAGCAAGTCAATCCATTCCATGGTCCTGGTGGGAAGGCCTGCCTTGAAATTGACAAGGAATTTGTGTATATAAGCAGTGGACCCCATAGGGAATTTTTTCAGGCAGGAATAAAAGCAGCAAGAAAAAGCAGACAGAAGAAAGAAGCAGCAGAAAGAGAGAAGAGGCAAAGAACTTCCTAAAGGAGCTGTAACATAGGTTAAGGGCTGAAACACTGAAGACAATTAGAGGGTATGAAGGGACTCAGCAGCAGACCAGCAGTGATAGATGACAAAGCTGAGAAGATCCTGTCCTCAGGAGGCCGAGAGGAGACCTGATGGACCAGAGGACCTGAGAGAGTTGTCCTACACTGAAGAAGGTAGGCTTTGCCTACATTCTTCCTATTACTGATCCTGAGTTGGAAGCTGCTGATCCTGATCCCAGGTAGTAACCTGTTCTTCAACAAACCACTTAACTCTAAGTATGGTCTGGAATTCAGCGTGGCTGTTGCAATAGATTGAGTCCAGAAGAGAAGTATAAAGTGCCATGTAAAGAATGTCTGTTGGCAGAATTGTTGTGTTTTTTTTTAATTGAAGATTGAAGGAATGTCTGTCTGCCACATCATAAGGATCAGACTTGAACTTGGTCTTGATTCACAGTACCCTTCCTGAAGTTAGCCAGGTCTGATGCCACCATCACAAGGAAGTCCAAGGTTCGTTGAAGGGATTTTGGCAAAGAACAAGGCACCAGGAATTGATGGAATAAAGAATGAAATCTTTCAAGAAAGTAATTCAGCACAATAGGCACTCACTCATCTCTGCCAAGAAATTTGGAAGACAACTATCTGGCTGACTGATTGGAAGAGGTCCATATTTGTGCCCAATCCAAAGAGAGGTGACCCAACGGAATGTGGAAATCATCGGACAATCTCTTTGATATCCCATGTGAGTAAAGTTTTATTATAAGTAATACAGAAATGGCTGCAAACATACATTGACAAAGAACTTCCAGAGTGCAAGCTGGATTCAGAAGAGCCCATGGAATGAGCGATATCATTGCTGATGTCCAATGGATCTTGGCTGGAAGCAGGGACTATCAGAAAGATGTTTACCTGTGCTTTATTGACTATGCAAAGGTTTTCGATTGTGTGGCTCATGACAAGCTATGAACAACATTACAAAGTATTCCAGAACACTTAATTGTGCTCATGAGGAATTTGTACATGGACCAAGAGGCA
>NW_006408566.1:13979505-13983876 GCF_000296735.1 Chrysochloris asiatica
CTAGAATGCTGCTTGAAGGCTAGTATGGTCAAACTTTGTCTCTCATACTTCAGACATATATTGTCAGGAGGGACCAGTTGCTGAAGAAGGATATCATGTTTGGTAAGGTGGAGGGTCAGAGAAAGAGGGGAAGACCCCCAGCAAGATGGATTGGCAAACTGGCAGCATCAATAGACTGAAGCATGGCAACAATTGTGAGGTTGGTCCAGGATCGGGCAGTGTTTTATTCTGGTGTGCATAGGATCGTTATCAGTTGGTACTAATCAATGACATCTAACAACAACAACAAACAAATTACTGACTTTTTTGCATGTAACCTTCAATTATTTTCAATCACCCCTAGGGACCTTGATAGTGCTTATTTAAAATAAATTTTTGACATCTTTTATGTGCTGTAGTCTAAGGCTCTCGAGGTGAACAAGAAAAAAAAAGCCTTGCTCCAATAAAATTTACAATCTAGCAAGGAAAACAAATATTGAACAGTTACATAACTGCAGTTCTCTGAGCCCTTCCTGCAAGCAATACATATACTCTACAAAAATCTCAACTATGAACAGACTTCTTTGTATTCCTTCCTTATGAAAATACAGGCATAATTGTACCTTTTTTTCCCCCGGATGTCCTTTCTCCCCAACAATACAGCGACGACAACCGGAAGCCATTAAGTATCCACCCAACCTATGAGCTATTTCACTGTATGTTTCTGTCTAAAGAATAGGCGCTAAAGAGGGAAATGGTGGTCGTTGATATTTATTTCAATAAGCTCAAGAAGCTCTCCGTCTTGAAAAGTAATAAAATCTGCTGCAGAAGCAACACACATTTTGAAACCTCCTGTTCATTACAGAGATACGCATCTAAGAAACTTTGGGCCATGTTCTGGGGTGGCTTTTATGAAATTCAAACAAAAAGGAGTTTGTTACAGAGCTCACAAGGGCAGCTCTGAAAGCTTCATTAATTCTAGTATGATTCCCAATTAATTCATTAGTCACTTCCTGCTTTTCTGAAGTCATGTATTCTCAAAGCAGATACCTTAAACTTTAAGTGAAAGTAAATTAAGAATGCTATGAGTTTAACTGATTCAACCTAAGCTAACCTTTTAATGATTTTTTAAAAAAAGGAAACAGCCTGGGTCTAGATCTGAGATGAGTAATTTGCTATAATACTCTTCAGTCTGCACTCTTTGGAATGGAAAGTCCTGACACTCTCAGGAAATATTAAAGATCCAGTGATAAACAGAATTATACCAGGTGCTTCTTCTGGTGGGGGGCCAAGGAATGATAACTGAGGGGATATCAGTGAGGATATAATGGGAAAATGCCCAAAATTCTCCAGCTCAAACTCTTCAGTGTAATTATAGCTCCAACAACTGTGGAGGTGGGGAGGGTGAGGGTGTGAGGTGTGGGGTGTTCAGGAACCTTCCTTTCTGCCATTACTGGCCTGGTGAACTGCTGTGGTCACTAGGGACTCCTCACTCAGGCTCGGGTTGTTTCTGTTCCTTAAATTGCTACCTTCCAACTCAGACCTGGCCTGCTACATTCTGTTTACCAGACTCAAAATTTTCCTGAAGTAACTGGTGTTGCCACCTTAGTACCCTAATCAGTCAGTTTTTGGCTGTAAAATGCATGTGTCTCTCCACTTTTAGAAGGCTGGACACAAGGAAGTATCTCTACCCACAGGTTAATAATTGAGAAATTAAGTCTTATTCTAGAAAATAATTTCCTTCTGAAAACTGAGTTCTCACAATAAGCAGAGGCAGATTGACCAGCTAACACAGCTCCTCATTTGCAGAGACCCTTCCAAAAGAGAAAGCCTTATTCTGATATGTGTAGAGTTCTAGAAGTTTCTTACATGTTCAGGAAGGAAGAAAACTTTTCTTCGAGCAGTAAACCCTGTCTTGCCTTTACTAGTGTAGGGTGGAATTCATGGCACTGTATCAGATTCCTTGTCCTGGCTTAGAGAGAATACTTCATCTTCCTGAAGCATTAGTAAATTCATTTTTGAAAAACTAAATTATTGTAAATGAAATCTTATTTAAATGTCCTGAGGGTTCTCATCATTTAAAAGGACCTCAGGGCGAATCTTATGTAAAATGGATACTTGCTTCCAAATTTTTTTGTCCCAAGTTTTCAGGTTACAAATAATAGCTAATATACTTTGAACTTTTGCTTTATCCCAGGCACTGTGCTAAGTGTCCCAAATATGCATCATTTTACTTAAATTTCATGTTAACCCAATGAGGTATTCCATTAGTTGCCCCAGTTTCAGACATGATAAAGCTGAAGCTTATTGGGCTTAAAGAATTTGCTGAAGGTCTCCCGGTTCTGAAGTGGCAGTGCTAGCCTTCAAAACTTATGCTCTTTTGAGTTTTATGGACTGATTTTAATTTAATATCATTTTGCTTTATAAATACATAAAATATGAACACAAAAATATCCGTGGTGGCAAAATGATTAAGCACTCGGTTGTTAACCAAAAGGTTGGCAGTTCAAACCCACCCAAGGCTCTGTGGGAGAAAAGATATTGTGATCTGTTCCCATAAAGGTTGCAGCCTAGAAAACATTATGGGGTAGTTCTACTCTGTCATATAAAATCATTATGAGTCAGGATCAACTAGATAGTACCCAACAACAGGGCAAATATCATCTCTAGCCCTCTCTCTTTCAAGCTAGCTCATCCTTCCCTAAGGATCACCCCCCCCCACCTTTTTTAACGATTTATCTTTCCAATTAATTTTTCGTTTCTTGGAACAAAGGTAGTTTTTTTCTATTGCATGGCTGAAGCAGATGACTTCACAGCTCCAAGACAGCAGACTTCACAGCTTCCAGCCATCTTTCCCCTATGCTTCACCCAGGAATTATTTCTGCCATAAGGTTGAGTGAGCCTTATGCACCTCTCGTTGTGGTTCTTCATAATCTTCCCATAGTTTTGGCTTGGGGCCAGGGATCACCATCCTCTTAAAAATGGACTGTTTAAGTAAGTACGGCACACTTCCTCAGAAAGTTGGAAATAGAAATACCATATGATCCAGCAATTTTTCTACTTGGTATATATCCACAAGAAATATGAGCCATAACACAAGTAGATATATGCACACCAATGTTTATAGCAGCACTATTCACAATAGCAAAAAAGATGCCCATCAATGGAAGAATGGATAAACAAACCTTGGTACACATGCACAATGGAATATTATGCTACCTTGAAGAATAACAAGGAAGTTGCAAGCCACTGCATAACATGGATGAAACTTGAGAACATTATGCTTAGTGAAATTAGTCAGTCACAGAACAAATATTGCATAAGACCATTATTGTAAAAGCTTAAGAAAAGATACCCATACTAAAAAGGGAAAAAAAAAAACTTTGTTGGTTACTGGTGGGGTGGGGGTGGTGGCCTAGAGAGAGGAGACAGTAAAGCACAAGGTAGTGGGTAGACACAACATAGTTTGGGCATTGGGGAGGGCAGTACACAAGAAGGAGAAGCAGGTGGAAGAACAAGGTAGATAGGGGGACACTTAGGCAGGTTTGCATAGGCTAAGTGGGACAGAGGTAAATAGTCATGCGTGCTCAACCTTGGAACAACAGGGCTCTGTGATGCAGGGATTAAGATATAGTTTGACGAGGGGAAATATTGCTAAGATGCTTGACTGATTTATGAATATTGGTTTCCCTTGCCTACTATTGTAAAATAAACACTTGAACAGGATAGAAAGGAATGTCAGGAAACATGATTGCAGAAAGCTTGTAAGCCCATCTTTAGCCTATAATGGATTGGAATACCTAAAAAGGGTTCTAAAACTTGCCCAATGAAATAGGCCTCTTGCAGAGCCTTTGCAGTGTATAGGACTTTAGGTGGAATCCTGAGACCTATCAAGAACCTTATAAGGTGGGACAGTCCCACTAGAAAGGACAAGCAGACCAGCCTGGAACAGCTAGAGCAACAAGAGATACATCTTCAAAGAAAGATCATCAGGAAAAACCTAAAACAAAAATGGCTGTATGATTGGCTACTACAAGAACAAACAAGTTGTTCACTGGGGAGCCATCAAGACAAGCAATCAAGTCCCTTCAGGACAAAACCCCCCTCCAAGACTGAAACTCAAAGGGAACACATGAGCAGTTATGTAAGTTTGCTGGCAATCACATTGGTCTACTGGTGAGTAGAAGAGGAGGAAAGGCAGCAATGAAGAAATGGGCTGAGTTCAACCCCAGTCCATAGACTCCCGTTGACCTGGAGATGAGAGAGAGAAGAGGAAGTGCTGGTTGGTCCAAAGTGTGGTGAGACCTGGGGACTCCTGAGCCCATGGACAAGGACATAGCCACAGAGGGCTAGAGCTGAGAGTGAAGCATCCAATTAACACAAAGTGAGGGG
>NW_006408566.1:13984211-13987523 GCF_000296735.1 Chrysochloris asiatica
GGCTCTATGGGTTAATGCGCCAGACTGCAAAGCCATTTGAACTGCAAGGTTGGTGGTTCAAGCTCACTAGCTGCTCCTTGGAAACCCTATACAGAGTCACTATGGATTGGAACCAACTCGACGGCACTTAACAACAACAGACATGTCTGGTGAAAAGAGATGGGGATAAAATTCTTATGCTTCAATAGTGAGTAATCATTATCATGACTAATTGCGACTATCACAACTGTAAAGGTAGAAATTTTGTAA
This sequence comes from Chrysochloris asiatica, assembly GCF_000296735.1. Classification (NCBI taxonomy): domain Eukaryota; kingdom Metazoa; phylum Chordata; class Mammalia; order Afrosoricida; family Chrysochloridae; genus Chrysochloris; species Chrysochloris asiatica. The sequence continues at coordinate 13,984,461 of NW_006408566.1, forward strand.
CAAAAACAGGGTGTAGTTAATCTTACACTCCAGAAACAGAGGACCCCAGGACCATCAAGGGAGAAGAGTACAAATAGAATGCGGACCCTATCCAGAGAAGCAGTGACACCAGAGATGGAGGCAAAGATGAAGACATGGAGAGAGGGAGCAGCTGAGGACTCTGGATTCATGGAAAGAGAGGGACTGGGTGCTGGTGGCTAGGAGTCAGGCTTACAGAATGTGCCCTTTGGTTTTGTAAATTATTATATATTCCTGAGTGTTTCTGTGTACACCCCTTCCCCCAAATTAAAACAGAGGGAATGGAAACAAATACTGTTGAATTATGATGCATGGAGATTGTAGTCATTGCAATGAAACGATGGTGTAGAGCTGATCTCCCATGTAAACTATTACTTAGTTCACAATAAAATCTTAAATAAAAAAAAATTTGACTGTTTAATGAGGGCCCACTGGGGGACAGTCTTACCATATTGTAAGATTGTCTTGCATTCTCCAGGTCCCACAGAGGTTCATTAAATGCTTTTTGAACACAACATACTCTAGAACATCCTTGGACACATACATCAACTGACAGAACCTATCAAAGATGGCCAGAGTATGCCAGGTATGCATGTATACGGTGAGCTGGTCATATATATTGCCCTGGTTCACCAAGCTTGAACAGTGTCCCTAAGCCACCTGGGTTGACTCTAAAGATTCACTTACATTTTATGTCCCAGACAAGGTCCTGAAAACAGTGTTTAGCAACCAAAGCATGAAGCCTATCATGGTCTGAATTGTGAACTTCAATGAAGGGCATCAAATTCTTTTAGCTTCTTGATTGAAAATTTTGATGCCACATTCTTTTCATTCATTCAGTTCCTTGTTTCATTCCTTCCTTTCAAAGAGAAACAAGCTAGCATCATCCTCAAGCACCAGAAATATCAGCTGTATGTTGTTGTGTTTATGTGCCGTGGAGTCAGTTCTGAATCATAGCAACCCTGCACAGGGTTTCCGAGGCTGTAAATCTTTACAGGAGCAGAAAGCCTCCTCTTTCTCCCACAGAACAGCTGGTAGTGTCAAACTGCTGACCCTGAGGTTCACAGCCCAATTCGTAACCACTACGCTACCAGAGCTATGGAGTCCTGGTGTGGCACTGTAAGATAAGCACTAGACCGCAAGGTTGATTTGAACTGCAAGGTCAGCAGTTCTGACTCGACAGTACTTAACAACAACAAGTCAGATACGTGGTATGCTCCAAATGTTCCAGTGAAATGACCAATCCTGCTTTCTGAACTCTTTATCTGAGTTGCTCTATAAACTCTTTATCTGAGTTGCTCTATAAACTCTTTATCTGAGTTGCATTTAGGCTCATAAGTAGGTGTGAAACATTTTTTAGTTCTCACTGACACTGAAACTACAGCTATAGACTGAACCACCAACAGTCAAAGGCCTAGATAAGAAAGAAAATTCCTACAGCAGGGAGCTGCCATTTTGTTCCTACAATGCCCTTCCAGTTATTTTTATATAAGTAAAAGTCTTCCCTAGATAAGTGGCCATATAATCTACATAACTCCTGGTGTGGCACTATAGGATCAGCACTGGACTGAGAACCTCAAGATCAGCAGTTCAAATCCACCAGCTGCTCCTTGGAAACCCTATACAGGGGTGCTTGCTATGATTTGGACCCAACTCAATGGCACTTAACAACAACAAAGATAAATTTGAAGAAAATGGAGTAATTAAAACTAATTGCATACAGTCAGAGATACAACCATATATATATAGAAAATATTGCATGTGGTTTTAAAACAGTTATTTGATGATTTTGATTATTTTGAAGACACCAGGGAACCATCTCATTGCTTAGAAAACTGGAAAATTAAGGAAATCATATATATATATATATATATATATATATATATATATATATATATATATTTAAATTATCTTACCATTCTTAAAAGAAATGCACTTCAGTGGTACATATAGCTATTTTAATAGTACAAACTGTTGAAAAAAAACTTTTTATAGTAATATTTTAGTTAATATAAAAAGGAATAGTAGAATCAGAAGAGAATGACTTTGTAATGCTTAATGAGTTTGGGTATGTGGGCCATGATCATCAACAGCTACCAACTACATGAAAAGGAAACAACTGGATATTATAAACCTAATGATGGAATGAAACAACGTTGCCTACAAAGTAGCCCTGTCAAAAAAAGGAAAATCATCAAACTTGCATTTAATCTAGTTGCCTCTTTAACTATCAGTTATAGAACCTACAAGGGAAAAAGGAACATGTTAACAATACCATGGGGATGGAAGCAGCAACATCCAGACTATAGGACACTTTACAAGAAAAATAACCTGGTTTCTTCTGCAAATAAATTGCAAAAAATTAAAAAAGAGATTTAAAATAAATAGAGAGCAAATCCATGAATTAAAAGGAACTTGAGAGAAATAATTTCAACGTGTGGCTTTCATTTGGATTCTGATTCTAATAAACTAAATATCAAACTATATTTTCAGGACAATAGGGGAACTGTGATTTCTAAATGAATATTTGATAATATTACAAAGCTATTGCTAATATTTGGATGCATTAATGATACATTGTTTGATTCTTTCAATTTTAGATACATACGCAGAACTATTTGTAGATGAAATACTATGATATCTAGAATTTGCTTCAAAATAGTTCAGTAGGAAGAAAATAACAATAATTCATTAGGCGAGGAAGGTGCCTGAGAATACAGGTGAAACAAGATTGGAATGTATTGATAGTTATTGAATCAGAGTGGTGAATACATAAGAATTTGTTTATAACTTCCTGTTTTGTATGTTTGTGAATATCCATACAACACTTTTTAAAAATAAAACTATTGTGCCACTAAAGAGTGCATTGAGGGAAGTCTTTGTTGGTTGTTGGGAAGTTGGTGATAGGTAGGGGAAAGCGGAGAGGGCGGAGCGCAGGGTGGGGATTGGGCACAGGAGAACTTGGGTGCTAGGGAGGGGGGTAATATACAGGGAGGGAGAGGGAAGTGGAGAAATGGGGCAGATGGGAGAACAATTGGGCATTTT
>NW_006408566.1:13989058-13990723 GCF_000296735.1 Chrysochloris asiatica
GATGCATGGAGGGGATTGGAACCATGGCAGTGAGATGATATACGATGAAATGAATGTAAAACTAAAGTTCTCCCATGTAAACTATCATATAATTCACAATAAAACATTTTAAAAAACAAAACCCACTAAGGCAAAAGGTCACATAAAGGAGCTCATTTCATCACAAGTATGACGTTAACTAGATTTTTCCTAGATATCTTTTATCATGTTGAAGAAGACCTCTTCTATACCTACTCTGCTGAAGGTTTTTTTTCTTTTTGTTTTTTAATCAGGAATGAAGGTTGAATTTGTCAAATACTTTTTTCTAAATGTAGTGTATTTTTGTTTTTAATCTGTTAATGCAGTGAATAAAATTGATTTGAGTTTCAGCGTTGAAAAAAAAAAAAAAGAGTGCATTGGTCTCAGCTATCACCCACATATCTCATATATATGTTGTTTTTGCTTGTTGTTAAGTGCCGGCAAGTCGGTTCTGACCCATAGAGACCCTGTGTAGGGTTTCTGAGGAGCAGCTGGTAAGCTTGAACTGCCAACTTTGCAGTTCAAACAGCTTCGCAGTCTGACACATTAACCCACAGCGCCACACCAGGATTCCTATCCCACATATATAGTTTGGTTAATTTTCTCCCAGTTTTGAAAAGTAAAATATGACAGTATTTATTAGAAAGTAGTCGACTTGAAAGCAGTGGGTTTCATTTTTTATTTTGCTTTATTAAGTAATATGATATCCCTCATTCCATATCTCCTTCTGATCCATCTTGTATTTCTGGCAGTTCTTTGTCAATATATGGCTGTAACCTTTTTTGAATTATATTTCGGTAAAATTTTACTTGCATGTTATATTAATTATATGAACTTCCAGAAGAACAAATACATCTGTCTAAGAAAAAAAGTGCAGCTAGAATGTTCCTTAGTAGCCAGGATGATGGAATGTCGCCTCATGTACTTTGGCTATATTATCAGGAAGGACTAGCTCCTGGAGAAAGATATCTGCCTAGTTAAATAGAGGGTCAGCCAAAAATGAGGAAACAATCAGAAGGATTAACACAGAGGCCTCAACAGTGGGTTCAGCCATAGGAACGACTGTGATTGTGGCGTGGAATCAGCCAGTGCTTTGTTCTATTGTACATAGGGTCACTATGAGTCAGAACAACTCGAAGACACCTAAAAACAACAACAGTAAGTAATATATTCAAATAATTCTTCACAGATTGTAACAATTATTTTCCTCTCTCCCTGTTTTGGAAAAAGTATTGGTTCATTGAGCATTCTTGTTGTTGGTGTTGTTAAGTGCCTTCAAGTTGGTTCCAAAGTTGGAAACTGTATAGGGTTTCCAAGGAGCAGATTGTGGGTTTGAACCACTGACCTTGCAGTTCAAACTGACCTTGGATCCCAGTGCATTATCCTACAGGGCCATACCATGCCATCAAGTCAGTTCGACTCACAGCGACCCTATGCACAACAACATCCTTACAACTGTTACACTTCAGCCCATTGTTGCTGTCCCTGTGTCATTCTGTCATATTGAGGGCCTTCCGCTTTTTTGCTGACCCTCCACTTTACTAAGTATGTTGTCCTTCTCCAGGGACAACCTTATAACATGTCTGAAGTATGAGAGAAGTCTGGCCATCCTGGCTTCTAAGGAGCATTCTGGCTGAACTTCTTCCA
>NW_006408566.1:13991853-13993027 GCF_000296735.1 Chrysochloris asiatica
AGAACTGATGTACTTGACTTATGATGTTTAAAAAGAATATTAAAAGTGCCATGGATTGCCAAAAGAACAAACCAATCTGTGTTGGAAGAAGTACAACCAGAATGCTCCCTGGAAGCCAAGATGGCCATACTTGGTTTCTCATACTTTGGACATATTATCAGGAGAGACCAGTTCCTAAAGAAGGATATCATGTTTAGTCAGTGGAGGGTGAGAGAAAAAGAGAAAGACCCCCCAATGAGATGGGTTGGCATGGTGGCAACAGCGATGTGCTCAAATGTAGCAATGGTTGTGAGGTTGGCACAGGACCAGGCAGTGTTTTGTTCTGTTGGTAGTTATGTGTTGGTACCAACTCAATGGCACCAAACAACAACAACAAACTGAAAGAATAAATTTATTTGCTAAAGTCACCCATTTGTGGTACATCTATTATAAAAGCAGTAGATACCTAAAACATCCAATATTTGAATAGTGCTTATAGTTTGTGGGCATTGTTGTGAGTACGTGACATATGTTAATTTATGTAAACATGTACTTGTGATATTCATTTATGGATACGTTGTAATCCTTACAACAACCCTTTGAGGTGGGACCATCACACTATTTATTTTAGTTGTTATTGAATTGACCCCAAACTCATGGTGACCCCATGAGCAATGGAACAAAATGATCCTTTACCATCCCATGATCCACTGAAGATTGGACTGTTGTGATCCATACTGTTTTCAGTGGCTGATTTTCATAAGTAGGTTAACAGACCTTTCTGTTTATGATACTGAACAGGTTTCAGTAGAAATTTCAGACTGAGACATACTAAGAAAAAGCTGGTGACCTACTTCTGAAAATTAGCCAATGAAAACACTATGGGTCACAAATGTAATCTGCAGTGGATTGGATAATACAGGAGTATTGTGTTCCATCATGCAGGGGGTCACCATTAGTGGGCGGCCAACTCCATGGCAGCTAACAATAACAACATTAATTAGAACATGTACTAATCTGAAGGTGACTGTGATGGTTAGTGCTAAGTGTTAACTGACTAGGTAACGATTCTCAAAGGTTTGGCTGGTCCTCATTTTTGTGATCTGATGTGAGTGGTCAATCAGTTGAAAGGGGAGTTTCCTTGAGGGTGTGGTTTGCATCTAGTATATGAAGAGATGTCCTGCCAAGGGCTCTA
>NW_006408566.1:13994741-13995830 GCF_000296735.1 Chrysochloris asiatica
ATATAAAAGCTTATTGACAGATGGACAAAGGGTATTGAAAAGCAAGAAGCTTATGTTGAAAATTTAAGTATTTATCTTTTCTAAACATTGATTAAAATAAATTCTACAGCCAGAGTGTGCATAATTTTTTACTCACACTCATATAAAGATCAAATATGAAATCATTTGCAAATGAAAAGAATGGTGACGATTCATTCTTCATTCCCTGTCTGGCTATGATGATTAGATCCCTTGGAAACTCTTTATTAATGGGATTCATGGTTGAGAAACAGAAGATCTTGTGTAAGAAGAGGCTTACATAATAAATGAAGCCACAGACACCTTATACATATTCATCTCCACTAAAATTAAACCAGTGAAGGCACTACACTAAATAGACTATCCATGGCATTTCCCCATTCTTGGTTACTAGGGATCCAGGTTCCTGCCTGCTATATACTTCACAAGCAAGCTCCTGGTAAAATATAGCGCCTACAACACAACTTAGACTCATTGTGAAAAATTTGACAAAGTGGAATAATGTATAAATATATGTGGGAAGCCTGTAATTTCTTTTAAAGGACTGAATTGCTATCAATCAAGTTTTGAGAACCGCCTATATGAGGTGATAAGTACTTTCCAGCATTGTTATCTGTCTCTAGGAGGTGCAAACAATTCTAAGGAACAGACTAGGTCAGAACTGCCCTGCTCACTTATAAGGTCTGCTGTGACATGAAGTTAACTTATCCTAAGTGCTCAGCACAATCTATTTTACCAGTATCCAGAGATCACAAAAAATCAAGGACTCAACTCCTTTTAAGCAAAACCAAATAAAACACAAAACAAACAAGGAAACAAACTAGTTGCTGTGGAGTCAATTCTGACTCCTAGCAACCTCATGTGTGCCAGAGTAGAACTGTGCTCCATGGGGTTTTCAGTGGCTGTAACCTTTTAGAAGTATGGGATCATAAATCCTTTCTTTAGAAACATCTCTGGGTGGACTCAAGCTGCTAACTTTTTGGTGAGCAATGTGTTCATCATTTGTATCATCCAAGGACTCTTCTTTTAAATATAAGCCATTCAAAATGTTTTTCAAGACAACAGTGAGGT
>NW_006408566.1:14018227-14049569 GCF_000296735.1 Chrysochloris asiatica
AACACAAAAGCTGGAAACAAAGAGGAAGGATCAGTAATTGAAAAATATGGCCTTGGTGATAGAAACAATGCTGGAGATCACATGACAGAACTTTGCAAGAACAATGACTTCTTCATTGAAAAGACCTTTTATAAGCAAGATAAATGTTGACTATACACATGGACCTCATCAGATGGAACGCAAAGGAATCAAATTGACTACAGCTGTAAGAAGAGAAGATTGATATCATCAGCCAAACCAAGACCAAAGGCCAACTGGAGAACAGACCACCAATTGCTCCTATACAGGTTCAGGCTGAAGATGAAGAAAATGAAAACAAGTCCACAAGAGTCAAAATATGACCTTGAATTTAAAAACCATATCAAGAACAAATTTGCTATATTAGACACAAATGACTGAAGACCAGGAGAGTTGTGTGACATCAAAAAAATCAGACATGAAGCAAAGAGTCATTAAAAAGTCAGGAAAGAAATAAAAGACCAAAATGGATGTCAGAAGAGACTTTGAAACTTGCTATTGAGCATAGAGAAGCTAAAGTAACTGGGAGAAATAAGGAAATAAAGCAACTGCACAGAAAATTCCAATGGGCTGCTCAAGGAGACAAAGCCAGTGGATATTATAATGAAATGTGCAAAGACCTGGAGTCAGAAAACCAAAAGGAAAGAAGACCCGCAGTATTTCTTAAGCATAAAGAACTGAAGAAAAATTAAAGCCTCAACTTGAAATATTGAAGGATTTTATAGGCAAAACATTGATGAAGGACGCATCAAAACAAGATGGAAGGAATGCATAGAGTCACTGTACCAAAAAGAAATGGTTGATGTTCAACCATTTCAAGAGGTAACATATGATCCAGAACTGATACTATCGAAGGAAGAAATCCAAGCAACACTTAAGGCAATGGTGAAAAACAAAGCTCCAGGAGTTTGACAAGATACAAATTGAAATATTTGTATCAGACTTGGTAAACATCATTGTTGTTGGTAAAAATTGATCCAGTGCTGGATGTGCTCACTCATCTGTGCCAAGAAATTTGGAATACAGCTACCTGGCCAACCAATCGGATGAGAGCCATATTTGTACTCATTCCAAAGAAAGGTGACCCAGCAGAATGTGGAAATCATCAGGCAATATCATTAATATCACATACAAGCACAATTTTGCTGAAGATAATTTCAAAACGGTTGCAGCAGTGCATCGACAGGGAGCTGCCAGGATTTCAAATCAGACATAGGAGAGGACGTGGAACCAGGAATATCATTGCTGATGACAGATGGATCTTACATAAAAGCAGAGATTACCAGAAAGAATTTTACTTGTGTTTTACTAACTATGCAGAGGCACTGGACTGTGTGGATCATAGTAAACTATGTAAAGCATTGCAAAGAATGGATATTCCAGAACACTTAATTGTGCTCGCAAGGAACCTGTACATAGAACAAGAGGCAGTCATTAGAACAAAGCAAAGGAATATTGAATGCCTTAAAATCAGGAAAGGTGTGCACTAGAGATGTATTCTTTCACCCTATTTATTTAATCTGTATGTTGAGCAAATAATCCAAGAAACTGGATTATATGAAGAACGTGGCATCAGTATTGAAGGAAGACTCATTAACAACTTGAAATGCATACATGACACAACCTTGCTTGCTGAAAGTGAATAGGGCTTGTTGTTGTTGTTAAGTGATGTCGAGTCGGTTCCAACCCATAGTGACCCTGAATAGGATTTCCGAAGCTGTAAATCTTTATGGAAGCAGTAAGCCTCATCTTTCTCCCGCAGAGCAGCTTGCAGTTTAGAACTGCTGACCTTGCGGTTCGCAGCCCAATTCATAACCACTACGCTGAGTAGGGCTTAGAAGTAATTAAATCCTTACTGATGAAGATCAAAGACTTCAGTATGGATTACACTTGAATGTAAAGACAACAAAAACCCTCAGAACTAGACCAATAAATAATATGATAAACAGAGAAAAGACTAAAGTTGTCTAAAACTTCATTCCACAATCAACACTCATGAAAGCCGCAGTCAAGACATCAAATAATGTATTGCATTAGGCAAATTTGTTGTACAAGACCTCTTTAAAATGTTCAGAAACAAAGATGTCACTTTTATTTATGTGCAGACTAAGATGCACATCCCAGACCATGGCATTTTCAATGTCCTCATACGCATGTGCAACTGGGACACTGAATAATGAAGGTCATAGAAGAATCAGTGCATCTGAATAATGATATTGGCAAAGAACACTGAAAGTACCATGGACTGCCTGAAGAACAAACAAACCTGTCTTGGAAGTGCAGCAAGAAAGCTCCTTAGAAGCAAGACTAGTAAGACTTCATCTCTCATTCCTAGGACCTGTTGTCAGGGGGGACTAGTTCCTAGAGAGGACATCATGCTTGGTAAGGTGTGGTGGTGGCGTGTCGTGGAATCAGTTCCGACTCACAGCGACCCTGCATAGGGTTTCCGAAGTTGTAAATCTTTACAGGAGCAGAAACCTTCATCTTTCTCCTGGGAAACAGCTGGTAGCTTTGAACTGCTGACCTTAAGGTTAGCAGCTCAACTCATAAGCACTATGCTACCAGAGTAAGGAGTAGGGTCAATAAAAAGAATGAAGACTCTCCAACACGATCGCCTGAGACAGTAGCAGCAATAAAGGTCTCAAACATACCAGTTGTGAGGATAGCTCAGCAGTCCCTTGTTCCCAGCAATACTTCCCAAAGTATGTTTCAAACAGTATCAAGTCTGTATGATACAGTAGGTGTCACATTTTTAAGGAGTAAAAATTAGTAAATTTTAATTAATTATCAGTGCTAAAACTTCTCACTCTCTGTTTCCTCTCAAGCCATTCACTATTCTGCCCTCTCCATCACCAGACTGACACTGTTGTTGTTGTTAAGTGCCGTCAAGTCGGTTCCAACCCATAGCAACCCTGTACAGGGTTTCTGAGGGTGTAAATCCTTACGGGAGTAGAAAGCCTCATCTTTCTCCCGTGGAGTGGCTGGTGGTTTAGAACCGCTGACCTTAAGGTTCACAGCCCGATTCGTAACCACTACGCTACCAGAGCTACGCTACAAGAGACTGACTGTACTCTTGATAAAGCAGTAATGTCCTCCTGATTTCCAAATACAAAGGATTACCACTAGACGGAATCCTATTTGAGCTCTTTACCAATGGAAAATGGTTGATCTTTTCTGCTGCTGTGCATCTTGCTTTTGTTCTCATGCTCTACCTGAAAGATGTCAGATTTCTTTGGGGACTCTCCCTGCAGACTCCACTCTTGTTTCTCATTCCTCCTCATTCTACACCAATAGTAAACAATAGGATTATGTAAAAGGTTGAAATATGAAAATTACCAAAATGAGACACAAAGTGAGCACAGGTTGTTAAGGACAAAAAAAAAAATGCACCAACAGACTTGCTCAATTCAGGGTTGCCATAAACCTTCAATTTGTAAAAATCACATTATCTGTGAAGTGCTGGCTTGAACCTCTGGCAGTTTCCCTGTCAATGTGCTGTTGCAGCCATTTTAAAAAATATCTTAGCAAAATTTTATTTGCATCTGATACCAGTGATATTATCTGATGGTTTCTGTTCTCTTCTGGGTGACCTCATTGGAATGATCACAAATATGAACAAGAACATGGCATCAGGATTGGAGGAAGACTCATGAACAACCTGCGATATGCAGATGATACAACCTTGCTTGCTGAAAGTGAAGAGGACTTAAAACATTTACTGATGAAGATCAAAGAACAAAACCACAATGGCAGCAGCGATATAACGATTGTGAGGCTGGCTCAGGAAGCCATAGTGTTTCACTCTGGTTTGCATAGGGTCACTATGAGTTGGAATCGAGTGGATGACACCTAACAACAACCACCACCAAGATAGAAGAGTCAGGAGTGGAGTGTGTCTTTTGGACCTGAGGTCCCTGCACTGTGAAGCTCCTTGTTGTTGTTGTTAGGTGCCATCGAGTCAGCACCCACCCATAGCGACCTTATGCACAGCAGAACGAAACCCTGCCAGATCCTGGGCCAACCTCATTACTGTTGCCACGCTTGAGTCCATTGATGCTGCCACTTGGCCAATCCATCTCGTTGAGGGTCTTCTTCTTTTTCTGTGACCCTCCACCTTACCAAACATGATATCCTCCTCCAGTGATTGGTCCCTCCTGACAACGTGTCCAAAGTACAAGAGATGAAGTTTGGCCATACTGGCCTCTAAGGAGCACTCTGGCTGCACTTCTTCCAAAATGGATCTATTGGTTCTTTTGGCAGCCCATGGCGCTTTCAATATTCTCCTCCAACACCATAACTCAAAGGCATCAATTCTTCTATGGTCTTCCTTATTCACTGTCCAGCTTTGGCATGCATATGAGGTTATTGAAAATACCATGGCTCCTAGATCCAGGGAAAGTTTGATGACAAGATACATAGAGATCTCCAAGGAATGCTGCACCTACAGATGCTAAAAGAAGGCAAGGCCCTTTCTCCAGAGATGGTGCTCTGAATTCAGACTTCTAGCCTCCTAAGCTGCCAGCCATCCATTTGAATTTGTGTGGTAGCGATACTAGGTAACAAAGATGCATGCTATCTGTTCCTTACTAGAACCCTGACTGATACAAACCTTTAGTCTCCTTCTGAAATGGGGATAATTGCATCTACTTCATGAAGCTATTGAGGGCAGTAAGTAAAATTACATGAGTATGTAAGGCACCCAGGACAGTGTCTGCCACACAGAAGTACTCACTAATGAAATGACTCCCTCTTAGGCCTGCTTCCTTGGCTCCATCCTTCACATAGTCACATATTCAAGGACTCAAGGATCTTCCCACTCATTTGTTGGATCGATCAAGGATCCAGATTAGATACTAGACAAAATCAAGCCAGTTGCCTTCAAGTTGATTCTGACTCACCGCGACCCCATATGTGTTAGAGTAGAACTCCATAGGGACAGTGCTCCATAGAAGTTTTCAATGGCTGATTTTTAGAAAGTAGATCATCAGGCTTTCTTCTGAGGCACCCCTGGGTAGATTCAAACTGCCAAGTTTTCAGTTAGCAATAGAGCACATTAATGGTTTGCAGCGCCCAAGGTCTCCCAGGCTGGGTTGTTGTTGTGGTTAAGAGCCATGAATTCCAAGTCATAGCGACCTTATGGAGCACTGTGTAGTGTTTTTGAGGAGCAACTAGTGGTTTGAACTGCCAACCTTGCGGTTCAAACAAATCTTTCAGTACAGTGCTCTATCCTGTAGCGCCACACCAGGACTCCCCCAGGCTAGGTAGGTATAGGGAAAAAATACCAGGTCCCAGTGTGAAGTCCCAGGGGCCAGGCTCCAGTCAGCATCCAAAGAACAGGACTGACCTACATGTCCCACTACAGAGCCTTGGAGCCTTGGAACTGAGACTCCTAACAGGGACCTGAACAGCTAAGAGGTCAGGGCACCCTTGTGTTCAGCATTCCTCTTGGAAGAAAGCTGCCTCTATACAAGGCCCAGATGGTTTATACTCCCACACTGGTCCAATTGTTTCCTTCATTTCCATATCTATTCCATTACATTCTCCATTAAAGTGAGGAAGTGACCTAGAATCAGAGGCTGCTATTTGGAAGGGGAGGCCACTTGACGGGTTTCCAGTACATTCCCCAATCAGCATAAATTGGGGACAATTTTTAAGACTCTGAATGGAAATGATGTGTTAGGGAACATTTAATGAATCCACTAATAAGTGACATGTTTATTGATAATCACTGAATTTTATTCATGTTGCTCCCTCATACAGGAAATTAGTGTGTTGGATACATTTAACAAGCTAAGGCCAACTCTTTTCCTGTAATCAGAATGCAATTTCATTTTGTTTTGTTTTTTTGTGTGTGTGGTGGCTCAGCTGGCCAGGCATGTTCATTTAATGATTAAACAAGGGTCTAAGAGAGACACATACACACTGGTTCCCCCAAAGAAGTAGACATTTATAATTCTCAAACATGGCGGATACTAAAGTAGCCAGGAATTTGCTTCCAGTGGTTAGTCATCCAAAGTCCATTGTTGTAGATTGACAGTCTGTAGGAGTAACTAGAGCTACCAGAAAATGGCTGCCCTTACTCTCATCTGCATCTGAGCATGTGGGCCCGAGAGGAGGAACTAGCAAAGGAATTGAGAGCAATGGGAAGGGTCAACAGGGAACAAAGACATCCAGTCCTACCCACCCACTGTCTCTCTAAATTCCCTCCATATAAGAAATCACAAAATACCATTCTCCCCTTTCCTGGGTTCTCCATCTACAAAGGGCTGTGTCAGCGACTCCCAGGCTGGGTGTTGCTGGGATTCTTATGGGGAGCCCTTTAAGAATACAGATACCCAACCCTCCTTCCCCAGTCCCGAACCAGCTGAGTCAAAAATCTCAAAGGGTTAAGTTTGAGAGTCTCCATTGTTGGCCCTGGTTCTGATGATCACTAAGTTTGAGGATGTTGAACTTGAGTGTCTCTCCTCACTCTCCTACTCCTCCGAGAGTGATGTTTTCAATAGTCTGCTATTTGAGTTGAGGGATTTCCTATCAAACTTGATAAATCCACACTAAATACTTCTAACTGATCACTTCATCCAGGAATTTCCAGGAGCTAAGAAATACACATATATGCACATGTATACACACATGCATGCACACATGCAGGCCTGCTGAGCCCAGGGATCCACATGCTCAACAGGTTGTCAGAAAACCACAATCTTGAAGGGACTCCAAGTGCCCCAGGCAGAGCCATGGTGATTCTTGACCCACAGTCTGAGGACTGAAGAGGCATGTGTTGCTAGTCACAGGTAATGTGCTGCTTCCCAGAGGATCTGCAGGGCCATAGAGGTGCAGGGGAGCTGGACCAGGGTACAGGTCAAGGATTGCATAGGCGTCCGCAGCTTCCCCAGGTAGGTCATAGTGTGCACCATGCGGCCCACAAAGACAAGGAGGAAGTGCATCTCAGCAATGAAAGGGTTGGGTCCCAGGAAGGAGTGTACCAAGTACGAGAACAAGAAGGAGTAGATGGTCTCCATGTCGTTCAGTGGGCCCTGAGGCAGCGCTCCACATCTGGGTCACTCCGGCAATACTGGAGACCTCCGTGTTTCAGGGCATCCTAGGGGTTAGCAAAAGCCTTCTTCCTCGGTCTCACTTGACCCATGATGACGGCGAACACATACATCTTGATGACCAGCAGCGTGCTGCTCCTCAGGAAGGTGGGGAATGCCTGGTGCTCACCATCTCCAGGCAGACTGGGAGATCCAGGGAGCGCGTGTAGCTGTGTGTGTGAGTGTCTCGGAGCTTCAGTTTGCTTTGTGGCATCTCTTTAAATAGATTCAGTGGAAGAAATTCTTCCCATACTCTTAAAGCCAGTAGAACACAGTCTCAATTCAGAATCAAAGCTATCGAGTACATAATCCAACACTTGAAACTTTACTAAAGGCTAGTTTTCTCCCTATCCCCACGAGCTCTGTCATACGCAAATTCTTTACCTGGCCTGGGATCCACCGTGGTAGAGGTGCCAGCTGTAGGAACTCTGAGCCCCAGTACCCTAGGTTCATAGAGATTCTAAAAGTGAAAGTTTTACTAGTATCAGGAGCCATCACATTGGTCTACACAAACCACATGACCAGGAAGAATAGTTCAAGTTTCAAAGTGAGGATGTTGTTGTTGTTGTTAAGTGCCGTCGAGTCGGTTCCGACCCATAGCGACCCTGTACAGGGTTTCCGAGGGTGTAAATCCTTACGGGAGTAGAAAGCCTCATCTTTCTCCCGCGGAGCGGCTGGTAGTTTCGAACCGCTGACCTTTAGGTTCGCAGCCCGATTCGTAACCACTACGCTACCAGAGCTCCTTAAAGTGAGGATGTGGAGGAGTTAATCAACTAAGAGGGAGTGGGCTGCCCTGGAGGGATGAACACGGAAGGTTTCATGGCCCTCTTTGTTGGTGGGTTTTGCCTTCTCCAAGGTAAGGTCTTGGGACCCTGAGGCTATCTCAGAATGAGAAGAGAATTATACATGAAGTTGGCCTTTCAAGCAATCTAGGGAGTCAGAGAATGGGGAAGTAAATCTACAGGATTCTTGATCCTCAGTCTGAGGACTGAAGAGTCATGTGTTGTTAGTCACAGGCAGTATACTGCTTCAAGAATCTTAGTATGGCACTGTAGGATCAGCACTGGACTGTGAAGCACAGGGTCAGCAGTTCAAATCCACCAGCTGCTCATTTGGAAACCTTAGACAGGGTCACTATGAGTTGGAACTGACTTGACTCAGCAGCAACAAATGCAGGTTTCAGAGAGGGCAATAGGAGAAGGTAAAAAGGAGGGACTTCTGGTGTGGTGCTGCAGAATATAAGCTCATGACTCTAATGTCGGTCTGAACGGCAAGGTTAGTGGTCCAAACTCACTAGTTGCTCCTCGGAAACCCTATACTGGGTCACTATGAATCAGAACTGACTCATCAGCACTTAACAACAACAATGACATCACACAGTACTCATCAAATCAAATGTCTCTGTACCCCAAGCCACTCTTGAGGACGCACTATGGCATGCTATGCAGACTGAGGCATCATTCCAGAAATTTATTTTGGGAACTGCAGATCTGCAGAGATGGTGAAACTACAAGTGTTAGCAAATCTCTCTGGTTCAAATGAGGACACCGGTGGGTTGTAAATGGCATCTAAACATCTGGTTTGGAGCTATTTGGAAAGACAGGATATGAAGGGAACCCTTGACAAGGAGCTCTAACTATTGTTTCTAGACTCAGGGTGTCTGGGTAAAGGTCACAGTCCCCCCATTTCATCCCAACTCTTTCAACTCTCACTACCAGACCTGCTACCTGGAGCCCCTTTAGATGAGGCATATGTGGTATGTGGAATAACACCAGTGGAGGAAACTGAAGGTAAGTAAAAAAAAATTTTTTTAAAGTACATGCATCCAAATTTATGGAATTTGTGAATATATTATCTTACATGGCTAAAAGGACTTTGCAGATGTGCTGTTCAGGGCCATGAGATAAAGAGATTATGTAAGAGGTATGTGGGACAAGAGACATCAAGGCAAACCCCCTTCCAAGACTCAAGGGGAATACACGAGCAGACATGTGCTCTGACTGATCACTGATAAGGGGAAATGAGGGAAAAACAGCAATGAAGCTGCGAGCTAAGTCTTATCACATTCAATAGACTTCTGTGAACCCGGGTAGAGACCTGGTCAGCTGGGTGGCAAGACCTGGGGACTCTTGGGCCCAGAGTCACTGACATGACCACAGAGGACTGGAGTGGAGAGTGAAGCATCCAGCTGATAAAAAGAGAGGGCATATGCACAAGAACACCCACACTTGCAGATAATACCCACTTGACCTGGCTTCAATGACTGGATGATCAGAACTCAACTAGAAGAAGAAAGAGGAGGAAAGAGTAATCTGATACAATTTGATGAATTTGACCTACACCTATGGATGCAGTAGCTCAAAAGAGTGAACAGATCTCTACAGCGAGGATCATTCCCACCCCCTCGATACACAGGGTAGACAGGGATGGGCAATTTGGACATTGGCTACCCAAAATGGCGGGGCTACAAAGGCAAGAAGTGACTGGCTTACAACCTTTTAAGAGGGAACCTAGATCCAGAGGGCGCTGAGGAAGGTAGACTCTCCACTGAGTAGTATCCAATCTGTCTGGGTGAGGCTGATGAAAGGAGATGGGGACAGGACTCTTGTGGTACAATAGTGAATAATTGCTCTCAGGACTGACTGTGAGGGTTGGAAATGTAAAGGTAGACCTTTTTTAGCAAAAGGAGCGGAGTGGTTGACTTTGCAGTCTAGGAGCAGAGGGCCCTGGAACCATCAAGGGAGCAGAGTGGAGTGCCGGACCCTATCCAGAGAAACTGTGACACCAGAGATGGAGGCAGAGATGATGATGTGGAGAGATGGAGTGGCTGGGGGCTCTAGACCCAGAGAGGGAGAGGGGCTGTGTGCTGACGACTGACCAAGGGGCAACCTTTTGGTTGTTTGATGATGCATGGAGGGGATTGTAACCATGGCAATGATAGGATGAATGTAAAGCTAATGTTCTCCCATGTAAACTATCGCATAATTCACAATAAACTATTCTTTTTAAAAGTAGGGAAATAAGCAAGCAATCAACAAACCACCACCACCACCAAACAAACAAACAAACAAACAAAAAAGAGGTAGGTGGGAAAGGCAGAGAAAGATGCAATGATGGTAGTAGAGACCAGAGTGATGTGATTGCTAATTTTGAAGATGGAAGGGGGCCATGAGCCAGGGAATGTGGGCAGCCTCTAGGAGCTGGAAAAGGCAAGAAAGGAGATTCTCCCCTGTTGTCTTCAGGTGGAATACAACCTGAACTACAAGATAAAAAATCTGTGTTGTTGAGTGCTACGACTAAGTTTTTGGTACTTTGTTACAATAACAATAGGAAACTAATACTCATGGTAAGAGAATAGTGAGATGATTTTTCCAAGGTTCCTAATGTTTCAGTTAAAAACAGTTCTGATGAAGCCATTCTCCTCCCCTGTCCAAAGATGCCCTCTTAATACAATGTGACACCATTCCCCAAACCTGAAGGGTCAGGACTGCTCATAGCCAGATATGAGTTACTATTGGGGGCAACCACAGTATGTCTCGGGGTTTGGCATAGCTATGCCACTTCATGGGGTGATACCCAGGCCTGAAATAAATGCATTTCTGATACAAGGAAAGGTCTCCTTTGAAGTAGAAAGTTCTCCCTCAAAAATTGTGGCATGAATAAAAAGATGTGATGACTCATGGAGGGGCATGGGGATGGGGGGAGACAAATGTCCGAATCCATGGTTTCTATATGAGAAACCTCAGCAGGTTAAGAGTGTCCCTGAAGGAAGAGATTGGGAAATGGAAATACTGGAGAGAAAAATACATCTTAGCCTAGAAAAAATACTCAGTGTTCAAATTACTAGAATTATGCAAATATTATTCCCAGCTGAGTCCAGGTGTTGAGGTTAAGCACTGGAATGCTAACTGTAAGATCATTGGTTCAAACCCACTAGCCACTTTCCAAAAACCCTATGCAGGGTCATAATGAGTCGGAATCGATTCAACAGCACTTAACAACAACATTCTCAGCTGAACACTGTGATGAACTTTGTTTCTTCTACAATTGCTTTTTCTTTGTCAAGTTAATAATTGCCTTGATTTTGTTTGTTTTGTTTTCTAGATAACCATTACTAGGTAACTATTAAATTTTCAGACTCTGGGACTCTCCTCTCAAGATGTACAAAACACGGGGAGAATGACGAGGGGTAAAGCGAGTCCAGGCTGGATCTGTTTATTATAAATTGTCATAGTTCTCTAGTACTAATCTAGCAGAAATACCACAAGTAGGTGAGTTTAACAAACAGAAATTCATGTTCTCACAGTTTAGGAAACTGATGGTGGTGGAGGTGATGTGCCGTGGAGTCAGTTCTGACTCATAGAGACCCTGCATAGGATTTCTGAGGCTGTCAATCTTGACAGGAGCAGGAAGCCTCAATTTTTCCCGCAGAACTGAAGGTGATTTCGAACTGCTGACTTTGAGATTAGCAGCCCGATTCATAACCACTATGCTACCAGAGCTCCTCAGGGCACTGGCTGTAGGGAAAGGCTTTCTCTCTTGGTCATTGTCTCTCTTTAGCTTCTGTTGGTGAATTCCTTGTCCATCTTCTTGTGATGTGGCCTGCATCTTCCCCTCAGTTCGTTCTCCCTTCTCTGAGCCTAACATGCTCATTTTATGCCTCAAAGGAGATTGGTTTAAGAAAACCCTACATTGATATGGCCTCATTAACATGGCAAAGAAAATCCTTGTCCCAAATGGGTTATATCTACAAGCACACTAAAAAAAACAAAAAAATCCACTGCCATCCCATCAATTCTGATTCATTGTGACCCTATATAAGGTTTCCATAATGGTAAATCTTTATAAGACAGACTCAACTTGCTCTCTCACAGTGGTTGGTGGGTTTGAACTGCCGACCTTGCAGCTAGCAGCCAATTGTCTAGTCCATAGTACCACTAGGACCTCCTATCCACAAGTATAGAGTTTAGGATTTACAACACAAACTCATCTCTAACACTAATGACATTATGTGTACATGCAAATTAGGAAAGGAGCCCTGGTGGCACAGTGGGGTAAGTGTTGCCTGCAAGGTCAGCAGTTCAAATCCACCAGCCACTCTGTGGGGAAAAGATGAGGATTTTTCCTCCGGTAAAAATTTGCAGCCTCAGAAACTCTATACAGGGTTGCTATGAGTTGGAACCGACTCAACAGCACCTAACAACACCAAAACATGTTCATTGCAGCTTTATTCACAATTGCAAAAATTGAAACAACCGAAGGGCCCATCAATGGATGAATGGATAAGCAAAACGTGGTGCATACATACAATGGAATACTACACAATCATAAAGAACCATGATGAGTCTGAGAAACATGTTATCACATGAGTGGATGTGGAGAGAATAATGGCAAGTGAGGTCAAGGAATCAGGACAAATATGGTGTGATCCCTCTTTTAGAAGAAGACAAGAATAGACCTATATGAGAAGACTACCTACATGGATATCCTTATCAATATAGTTATATTGTTGTTAAGAGCCATCCAGTCAATTCCCACTCATAGTGACCCTGTATAGGAGTAGTTGGTGGGGTTTGAACCTCTAATTGCATGGTTAGCAGTCCAGTGCTTATCCTACAGCAGCCACCACACCGGAACCCCATATATCTATTTAGATGCATATCTGTTGTAGTGCCATACAGTCAGTTTCAACTCATAACAACCCTGTATAGGGTTCTCAAGGATAGGCTGGTGAGCTTGAACTGCTGACCTTGAGTTCAAACTGACCTTGCAGTCCAGCACATTAACCCATAGCACCCCACCAGATGTATATCTAAACATATAACACATTATTATTATTGTTATTAGGTGCCGTGGAGTCGGTTCCGACTCATAGCAACCCTACACAGGGTTTCTGAGGCTGTAAATCTTTACGGGAGCAGATTGTCTCATCTTTCTCCCACAGAACCGCTGGTAGTTTCAAACTGCTGACCTTGCGGCTTGCAGCCCGATTCATAACCACTACGCTACCAGAGCTCCTTCACATTATATATATGTATATATAATGTCTAGATGTAGTCCTGGTGCTATGGTGCTGTAGGATAAGCATTGAACTGTTAAACATGAGGTCAGCAGTACAAACCCACCAGCTGCTCCTTGGAAACCCTATACAGAGTTTCTGAGTCAGAACTGACTTGATGGTGCTTAATAACAGTAACAACTATATATATATAGTTAAGTGGCATATGTATATATGCATGTATATGTTTTAAATTAGGAGCTCTGGTAGTGTATGGGTTATGAGTCTGGCTGCTAAATGCAAAGTCAGCAGGTGGAAACTATCAGCTGTTCCACGGGAAAAAGATGAAGCTTTCTGCTCCTGTAAAGATTTACAGCCTCGGAAACCCTGTACAAGGTTGCTATGTGTTGGAACTGGCTTGATGGCACTTAAAAATGTATTTTAAATAATGGTGTTTTAAATACCAGCAGGGTTACTCGCATGGACAGATTTCAGCAGAGCTTCTAGACTAAGACAGAGCAGGAAGAAAGAGAGGCAGACGACTTCTGAATAGTTATGAACAGCAGTAGAACATTGTCAGATACAGTGCCAGAAAATGAGGTCCTCAGGTTGGAAGGCACTCAAAATACAACGGGAAAGAGCTGATTCCTCAGTACAGTTGACCTTACTGATATGAATGGGGCAAAGTTTTCAGGACCTTCATTTGCTGATGGGGACACAACTCAAAATGAGAAGAAATAGCTGCAATCATTAAAAATCAGAACACAGGAATGTAGAAATTATGACTACAGAAAACTGGAAGTCATCAAAAATGAAATGAAATGCTAAAGATTAGTATCCTAGGCATTAGTAAGCTGAAATAGACTGGAATTGGCCATTTTAAATGCGACAATCATATGGTTTACTATGTCAGCAATGAAAAATTAAAGAGGAATGGCATTACATTCATCGTCCAAAAGAGCACTTTGAGATCTACTTTGATGTACAGTGCTATTGTGATAGGGTAATATCCATTTGCCTTAACAAGGAAGACCAGTTAATAATGCCACTATTGTTCACATTTATGCATCAACCACTAAAGCCAGTGATGCTGAAACTGAAGACTGCTACCAACTTCTTCAGTCTGAAACTGATCAAACATGCAATCAAGATGTCTTCATTATTCCTAGTGATTGGAATGTAAATGTTGTAAACAAAAAGGAAGGATCAGCAGTTGGAAAATATGAACTGGGTGATAGAAACAATGCTGGAGACCATATGACAGAGTTTTGCAAAACTAATGGCATTCATTGCAAATGTCTTTCCTCAACAACATAAACATTGACTATACACATGAACCTCAACAGATGGATACACAGGAATAAAATTATGGGGAAATAGGGGGCCCTGGTGTGGCATTATAGGATAAGCACTGGAATGATAATCACAAAGTCAGCAATTCAAACCCACCAGTCATTCTCAGAAACCCTATAGAAAGTAATGATGAGTTGGAAATGACTCAATGGTATACAATACCAATAGCATGGGGTGGGGGGAAGGCAGGAAGAGATAGTTAAGCTAAATATCATCCATTACAAGAAGACTGGGGCAGACTGTGGAACAGATTACCAATTGCTCATCTGCAAGTTCAGGCTGAAGCTGAAGAAAATTGAAACGAATCCCACTTGAACCTAAATACCTTCTCAAACACTAATTTGATGCATTAGACACTAATTATTGAAGACGAGAGGAGTTACAGAATGACATCAAGAACATCATCCATTCACAAAAGGACAAATAGTGTATAAGACCATTGCTATTAGCTTACAAAAAGATTTCCATACTAAAATAAACATTCTTTGATGGTTAGCAGGGTGGGAGGGAGGGGAGAGTAATTCACTAGCTAGTGGGTTGACCACATGTTAGCTCGGGTGACAGAGAAGGCAATATACAAGGAAAGAAGGCAATACACAAGAAGAAGGAGGGTGGCAGATGAACAATAAAGATAAGGGAAGACTTAGGGAGAGGTATGCATGGGCTAAATGGGTTAGAGGTTAACAGTGATTTATATTCAATCTTGGAACAGCAGTATTCTGTGAGTAGATACATGGATCAAGACAGGCTGAATGGGTAAAGGAGTGGGAAAATATTTATGTAATTGACAGTCTTACGGATATTGTTTTCACCTACCTACATTTATGTGTGATAGAAATGAATATTGGGAATTATGGTGATAGATTGTAAGCCTTCAGCCTATAACTGATTGGATTTGCTAAAAGGGAAAATAGCATTTGCCCAGGGAAATAGGCCTCTTGTTAAGTGTTTGTAGAGTATGGGGCCTTAGGTGAAATCCTGAGTCCCACACAGAATCTTCTGAGTTGGAATATTCCCACTTGAAAAGACACACAGACCAACCCAGAACTGCTGAAAGAACAAAAGATTCTTATCAAAAGAAAGACCTGCAGGAAAAAAAACAAAGTGTTTGGCTGTTTGAATATCAAGTGAGCTGTTTGCTTTGGAGGCAGCAAGTGAAAAAAAGTAAGTTCATCATAGAAAACCCTTTTCTAAGACTGAAACTCGAAGGGAACCCATGAGTAGAATAGTATACTTGCTAGTGGCCATCTGGGTTTACTTGTGAGTGATAGGGAAATGCAGCAATGAAGACATGGTCTGAGTTTGGCCATGTTCCATTGGCACCTGTTGACCTTAAGATGAGAGACAGAAGAGAAAGGGCTGGGTGGTCTGAAGTTTAGGATGATATAAACTCCTGAACCCATGCACACTGACCTAGCCCCTGAGGGCTATGGCTGAGAGTGAAGTGACCAGCTAGTCTGAAGTGCAGAGACATGTGCATGAATTCCCAAACTTGCAACTAGTACCTATTTGACCTAGTTTAGATGGCTAGATGACCAGAACTTGAACGGAGAAAGATAAAGATGTTTGATACTGAGAACAAGTGCAAATTGCTACAATTTGATGAAGTACACATTTGCCTATGAATGTAGGGACTCTAAATTCTGATTGGAATGGAAGGATTTTTCGTATCAAGGAATAATCTTGTTTCCTCAGTGTACTAGGTTGATTGTTGTTGTTGTTAAGTGCTGTCTAGTCAGTTCCAACCCTTTGGCAACTCTTTATAGGGTTTCCAAGAGAGCTCTGGTAGTGGTTACTAACTGGGTTGCTAATCTAATGTTCAGCATTTCGAAACTACCACCCGTTCCACAGGAGAAAGATGAGACGTTCTACTCCCGTAAAGATTTACAGCTTTGGAAACCTTGTACAGGGACACTAGGAGTCGGAACCGACTCCACGGCACATAGCAACAACATAGGTTTTCCAAGGAGTAGTTGGTGAGCTTGAACCGCAAACCTTGTGGTTCAAAGCAACTTTGCAGTCCAGCACATTAATCCCCAACACCATAATTTAGACAGTGGCTATTAAAAGTGGGATGGGGTGTTTACAAAGGCATGAAGTGGCTGGTTTGCAAGCTTTCATGAGTGTGCTTAGTTGCAGCATGAAGTGGGTAAAGTAGTTTCCCTCTTTCCCAGATGACTCTGGTGAAAGGGAAAGGGGGACTATGGTGATAGGATTTTATAATTCAATTGTGAATAATTATTAGAAGGATTCATTGCAATTGCCACAACTGTAATTGTAGAAGATGTGTAACTAAAAGGGGGGAGAAACTAATCTTTCATTTCAGGAACAGACGATCCCAGGACCATCAAGAAGGAATAGAATGAGTGGGGCATGAGATTCTTACCTAGAAAATCAACAATTGCAGAGATGGTGGCTGTGTGCCTGTAGACAGGAGGCTGGCTGGCTGTATGTGCCCTTTGGACGTTTGAATAAATACATTTTATTTGTTTTCTAAATGTACATCAAATTTTGCCTTGTTCATTTGTGAAATATAAAATGTAAATGGGGAGCCACCAGGAGCAAATAGGATACATGTTGTTGAATGGAAGAGATTGTAATCATTAACATGAAACAGAGTGCATAGTTTGTTGAATGTAAAGTTGATGATCTTGTCTGTAAACCTTCACCCAGTTCACAATAAAAAGTTGACAGACAGAAAAAAAAAAAAAAGCCATCATTCATGAAGAAAGCAAAGGTCATTAAAAAGACAGGAAAGAAGGAAAAGACCAAAATGGAAGTCAGAGAATGTAGAGAAGCTAAAGTGACAAAAAGAACATTTCAAAGGGAAGCTCAAGTACACAAAATAAACTATTATAATTAAACGTCCAAAGACCCCAAGTCTGAAGACCAAAAGGGAAAAACAAATTGTGCAAGAGGACTAAACATATGGCTTCTTGTCAGTCTTTTCAGAGAGGCAGTGTGGTGCCTCTAAGGGCACAGTTGTCATCTGTCACTCACATAGTCAAAACAGGGATGAAGGTTTCCCCTCCCACATCAGGTTCCTCCACACATAGTATTTCTCAAGCTGAAATAATTTAAGAAAAAATTCAAGCCTCGAGTTGCATTATTGAAGGATTCTAGCACTGGACTAGGAGTCAAAATCAAGTCAACAGCACTTAACAACAACAACAACCCATAGGAAAAGAGCCCTAGTGGTACAATGGATGAAGCCAACCGAAAGGTCGGTGGCTTGAACCCGCCAGTCACTCTGTGGGAAAAAGACGTTTTCATAAAGATTTACAGCCTCAGAAACCCTCTGAAGCAGTTTTACTCTCTCCTATAGCTTGCTATGGGTTGGAATCAACCCAACATCAGTGATTTGGGGACCCATAAGAACTCTGCTCTACTGAAAATCTGTCTATATGAGACCAAAATGTCAACAATTACTCTAAAGCAAAGATGAGAAGATAGGGGTGCAGGGAAACTAGACTAGCCAGAACACAGACTACTATCACTGAACAGTTTCATGTGGAAATTGTCAAATAGGAACTTAACTTTCTGCATGAACTCTCATCAAAAATAAAATTATACACACACACACACACACACACACACACACACACACACATATATATATTAAGAATAGAGTCTGCAAAAAGATGATCAAAACTCTCATTCCAAGATTATTCCAAATCCCCTATGCCTGGGGTCTGAAAGTATTGAACTCTCTTAAATTTTCTTGCACTATTTGTGAGATGAATTACTGAGATTAATTAATTAGTCTTTCTGTCCCAGCTTCCACTCCCATTGCCCCCAGTTTAGCCTCAATTCCATAACCAGGGCTGCTGCAGCATGAGCCTCAGTGGGGGACACTGAGTTTCACTGGTGTGCTGGCAGCTGAAGTCACCGGAGTCCACTCTAGTGTGCACATTCTCTGCAGGAAAATGACACATGAGTTCGCCAAGTTCACGTGCAGTCAGAAGTTAGAATGATAGATCCTGCCTGGTGACTTCTAAAATAATTAACCAAAGATACACTGAATGGTTTAAAATTAAGAAAGGTGTGCAACAAGGTTGTATTCTTTTACCATACTTGTTCAACATGTATGCTGAGCACATAATCCATGAAGCTGGGTTATATGAATAAAAATGTGACATCAGGACTGGAGGAAGATTCATTGACAACCTGTGATATGCAGATGATACAACCTTGCTTGCTGAAAGTGAAGAGGACTTAAAACATTTACTGATGAAGATCAAAGAGCACAGCCTTTGGTATGGATTACATCGCAATGTAAAGAAAACAAAGGTCCTCACCACTGGACCAATAAACAACATTCTTATTAATGGAGAAAAGATTGAAGTTGTCAAGGACTTCATTCTTCTTGGATCAACTATCAATACTCACGGAAGCAACAGTCAAGAGATCAAATGACGTACTGCATTAGGCAATCGGCTGCACAAGAACTTTTTAGGAGTGTCTCCTTATCTTTGATTTTGGAGAGCTTGATTATGATATGTCTCAGTGATTTTCTTTTGGGGTCTATCCTTCCTGGGGTTTGTTGAGCTTCTTGAATGTTTACCTTTTCACTTTTCAGGATGTTAGAGAATTTTTCTTCCAGCAGCTCTTCAACTATTTCCTCTGTGGACTTGTGTGAGTCTTCTTGTTCTGGAATGCCGATAATTCTTAAGTTATTCTCCTTCATGTTGTTCAACCTGAATCTTAGACCTTCTCCAGATTTTTTTAACCCTTTTTTCTGTTTGCTCTTCTATCTTAGTGGTATTGAGAGAATTGTCTTCCAGCTCACTGGTTCTGCCTTCCATCTCTTCTATTCTACTCCTTTACCCTTTCAGAGTATTGTCTATTTCTGATATTCTATTATTGATCGTTTGGACCTCTTTCTGTAGGTTTTGAATTGTTTCCAATATTGTATCTATCTTATTTGATTGTTCCTGTAGTGCTTTCCTGACTTCTTCCTTATTTTTCTCAACTTCATTGTAAAGTGTTTTGAAACATTTTATCATCATTTTTCTGAGTTCCTTCTCAGGCATTTCCAAGGCCTGCCCTCCTTCCAGAATGGAGTCCAGGTCTACCTCTAGGTCATTTGTCTCAGACATTTTATCTTGTTTCTGGACATGTGCTGATATGGTCATCTACTTTTGCTTCATGAACATGTTTAGTGTTTATCTGTGGCCTTAATACTTAATTGAGTAAGTGTTTTGGTATTTTTTATGCTTTCTGATTGCTTCCAGGTAGATGTGATCAGGATGTGGGCTTCCCTTTTCACTCTTCTCTTTGCTTAACTCAGAATAACTTTCATAGGTGTTGTCTGCCTCCCTGGTACATTGGTTCTTGCCTGGGTTTTGGTGTTTTATAGAGTATGATTGTAGCTTGACTACATGGCAGCCATTGATGACTCTTCTTGGGTAATATAGGGAAAGAAAGAGTCCTACAAATGTAGAAGGGGGAACATAAAACAGCAAAACAGCACCAGCTAAAAACAAACAAACAACAACAAAACAAAACTAGACTGAATACTGAAGTGTATAATCTCAGAAAGGGGAGAGGAGGGAGAGAAGAAAAAAAAAAAAAAATCTGTAGCCTAATATGAGTATGACTTTAATGTCCTTTCTTCAGCTTCTTGCTTTCAAAGCTGCCTGAGAGATTTCAAGATGCCACTGTTGGTTGTTATGCTATACCTCAGGCTTTAATTTAATTTTTGGCCTGTTTTGTTTTTAAACTCTTTTTCCCTCTCTGAAGCCCTATCCTGGCCCTGGCCTTTCCTGTATTAAAAAACAAAAACAAAAACAAAAAAACATTCAGGGCCTGCTCTTGGGTTGGGGGGTAGGAGGAGTGCCAAGACCAGATACCAAAAAAAAAAAAAAAAATCAGAACCAAGCAAAACTGACAACGTGTATTTTCCATCTTTGCTCCAAGGTTCCCATGGCATTTTTCTGTGGTGTTTTTGTTCCCTCCTTGGTCTTGCCATTTGGTCTCACCCAAGATGTCGGCTTGGGGCCTCCAAGCCTGGCAGATTTAAAAGCACATGATTTCTTTCTTCAGCTTCAAGTTCCACTAGCTATAAGCCTTCAAACTTTTTAAATATTCCTAGCTATGTGGCTCCGAGTTTTGGAGCTCTGCCCTGGATCTGCTTTGCCTGGTATTCTGTGGTATTGCTGACGAACTTCACTGCACCTCCACCCTAGCCACCATCAAGCCCCACCTCCTATCTCACTTCTGTCATTGGCTCTTGATCATATGCACCTTTTGAAGCGGTTGAACATCAACCATTTCCTTTTGGTACATTAGCCATTAGAGAGATGTAAATCAAAACAACAATGAGATAGCATCTCATACCAGCATCATAACAAAGTTTAAAAAATCAGAAAAAATAAATGCTGTTGAGGGTGTGGAGAGACTGGGGCCCTTCTACATTGCTGGGGGAACTGTAAAATGGTTCAACCATTGTGGAAAATGGTGTGATCCTTTATCAGAAAGCTGGAAATCAAAGCATTCAGCAATCCTTTTACTTAGTGTAAAAGGATTTTTACAATAAACACAATAAATAAGAACCAGAACACGAGTAGATAAACACTGATGTTCATCACAGCACTATTCACAATAACAAATGATGGAGACAGCTTAAATGCCCACTAAAGCAAGAATGGATAAACAAACTTTGGTACATACAATGGAAAGCATGCAACGTTGAAAGATAATGATGAATCTGTGAAAGACCTCATAACATGGGTGGACCTGGAGGACATTATGCTGAGTGAAATAAGTCAATCACATAAGGACAAATATTTGTGTGGAACCATTATTGTAAAAACTCAAGAAAAGGTTTTCATGCTAACAGAAACATTCTTGGATGGTTACCGGGGTGGGAGGCAAGTGAGAGTAATTCTATGGCTAGAGGGTAGACACATGTTAACTTGGATAATTGTTGTTGTTGCTGTTATGTGCCATGGAGTTGGTTCTGACTCATAGCGACTGAGGCTGTAACTCTTTACAAGAGCAGAGAGCCTCATCTTTCTCCCGTGGAATAGCTGGTAGTTTCAAACTGCTGACCTTGAGGTTTGCAGCCCGATTCATAAACACTACGCTACAGGACAATATACAAGAATAGGGAGGCTGGCAGAAGAATGATGAATATAGGTGAAGATACAGGGAGGCATGCATTGTCTAAAGAGAATAGAGGTAAATAGTAATAGATACACAACCTTGGAACCACAGTGTTCTGTGTGTAGACACATGGACAGAGATACAGGCTGAATGTGTGTGGAAGGAAGAGTGGGATATATATATTCCATGTATATGTAAGAGTTAGAAAAAGGATAATTTGTATATGGCCACAGGGGAGAAGCAGGGTAACTGTTGTTGCATGGACGGGATTGCAATCATCTAGATGAAACAACGTGTATGATTTGTTAGATGTAAAACTGATGATCTTGTGTGTAAAACTTCACTCAATTCACAGTTTAAAAAAACAGAAAAAAGACTTGTGACAGGCACAGATGACAGGGGCTGGGTTAAAATGCCTATTAAATGCCACAGATTTAGTATTCAATGAACGGCTGGAAATTAGTTCTCTGAAGCTCAGTGAAGAATGTGCTTCCCATACAGAAATGACTATCTGAATGTCCTTCAGCTAGCCCAAACCCATAGCTAGAAAAGACTGTCAACCTTCCCAAAATGGAACTGTAAAATTCAAATCCCAAGCCTACACTACATATGTATGTGAGGTCTGCATTCTGAAAGTAGAAAAATCTTAACCAATTCATTAACATACAATAGTTCGGAATCAATGAACTCCAGATAGAACCTGGACAGAAACAACTGAGAAGCTTCCCCAAATGGAGACTGTCCTCCACTCTACCCAAGACACTCGAGGAAACAACTTTTGAGAAGAATTAAAATACATGCAAATAACAACAACAACAAGGAAGTTCAGTGCCATTTATGCACACTCTATTTACTTAACTAAGAGAGCTCACCTCTGGTGAACTTAAACTACTAGAGCAATCTAAAAGAAACATGCAAATAAGTATATTTAAGATATTCAAATAATTAAAAATAACATTATTAAGCACAAATAGGAGATGATGATCCTAATATGTAGATATCGAAAAAAAAAAAAAAACTAAAGGAGCTCTGGTACTGTAGTGGTTGCAAGCCTGGCTGCTAACCTCAAAGTCAACAGTTTGAAACTACCAGCTGATCCGTAGGAGAAAGATGAATCTTTCCGCTCCTATAAAGATTTACAGCCTTGGAAACCCTATGCAGGATTGCTATGAGTCAGAACCAACTCCACGGCACATAATAACCACCAACCACCATTGAAAAACGTTGTTATTTGGTGCCATAGAGTCGGTTCTGACTCACAGTCATCTCCTGTACCATCCCACAATCATGGCTCTGTTTACGCCACTTAACAATGTGGTTGCCACTGTGTCAGTTCATCTCATTGAGTGTCATCCTGCTTTTCACTGACCCTCAACATTACCAAGTATGTTGTCCCTTCTTCAGAGACTTGTCCCTTCTGATAACATGTCCAATACTCCTTGCTTCTAGGTAGTATTCTGACTGTACTTCTTTCAAGACAGATTTGTTCTTTCTTCTGGTAGCTCATGGTGTATTCAGTGTTCTCCATCAGTGTCATAATTCAAAGACATCAAACAATTCTTTTTCAATCTTCCTTATGCATTGTCATGCTTTTGCATGCATATGAGGGCACCAAAGGGCACATTCTGCAAGCCTGCCTTCTGGCCACCAGCTCTCAGTTCCTCTCTTTCCATGTACCTGGAGTCCTCAGCTGCTCCCTGTCTCCATGTCTCCATCTCTGCCTCCATCTCTGCTGTCACTGCTTCTCTGGGTAGGGTCCCACATTCTGCTTGTGCTCTTCTCCCTTGATGGTCCTAGGGTCTTCTTTTTTTGGACTGTAAAATTAACTACTCCCCACTTTTTGTTACAAGACCTTTACAATTGTGACAATAGCAATTAGGCATGATTACAATTACTCACTATTGAATCATAAGAATCTTATCCCCATCTCTTTTCACCAGACTCATCTTCTTGTTAAGTGCCATTGAGTCAGTTCCAACCCATAGAGACTCTATATAGGATTTCCAAGGAGCAGCTTGTGAGCTTCAACAACTGACCTTGTGGTTCAAATGACTTTGCAGTCCAGCGCATCAGCTCACAGTGCCACGCCAGGATTCCAGACCCATCTAGACAAGATTAAAACTATTCAGTGGGGACTCTCTTCCCCTGCACACTTTTAAACTAAACTGCCTTTTGAAAACTTGTAAGTCAGCCACTTTGTGCCTTTATAGCTCTCCTCCCCCCTATTTTAGGTAGCCAATGTCAAAGTTGTTTGTCCCTATCTGCCCTGTATACAGAGGGGATAGGATTGATACTTGATGTGAAGACTCCTTTCCTCTCTGTTGGTGTTTTGAGCTATGGCATTCATGAGTATAAATCCAAATAAAAATTTTTAAAGTAAAAAATATAGACATTAAAATTTTTTTAAAACTTCAATAGGTAAATTCTACACAGATTGCAATAGCTGATGAGAAAAATGGAAGAAATCTCCCAGAATACAAAATGATGTAAAAAAAAAGAGTTGGAATGTGGGGAAAAAAAAAAGGTTAATAACATGGAAAGTAGAATGAGACATTGACATAACATGGTATGTTGTTGTTGTTGTTAAGTACCGTGGAGTCGGTTCCGACTGCTAGTGACCCTGCACAGGGTTTCTGAGACTGTAAATCTTTATGGGAGCAGACAGCCTCATCTTTCTCCCATGGAACAGCTGGTAGTTTTGAACTGCCAACCTTGAGGTTAGCAGCCCGATTCATAACCACTTTGCTATGTAGAGCATAATACATTTTTTATTATATTTTGTTGATTGTTAATAAATAAAATCTCAATTGCTCATCTTTGATTTAAAAGTTCAAATCATTTGACAAGGTTTGCAAAATTTATGGTTTCCTTTCCTCTCCTTTCTTGTCTAGGTTCCAGTTCCCTAAAAATCACTCAGTACCTTCTATGTGTAACATTAGGTCTCTTGTCTCTTGCCTTTGTGTGTGCTGTTCTCCATATCTAACATATATCACTTCTGGGTTTGTTTCACTAATCATTACTTATCTTTCTGGTATCAGCTAAATGAACTTCCCTTGAAAGGGTGTTCAGGTCTCCTAAGTATGGGTTAGGTCCTTCTCCTGTTTACGTCAATGATAAAAAACACTTAACTTTCCTTAGAACATGGCACTTCCCCAATCATAGGAGTCAACACACTGATGGGATTGATTGTTTACTTACCTCTGGCCCACCCAGATTGTAATCTTGATGCAGGCAGGGACCATGTTTGCCTTGTTGACAGTTGTAATCCCCTGTCCCTAGTGAGTGTTGCTTAGAAGTCATTCAGAGAGTAAGTAGTAGAGCCAGGATTACCCAGAGGCTGTAACATTCCAAAGCCTGGGTTCTGCTCACTCCTCCCACTGCTTCCCATTTCCGGTCCACTAAGAAATGTTGAGTCTATCATGACAGCTGCTGGAATTGATCTTGTTTTCTCCATCCCCAATGTCAATGCCTTCAGCCAGGCCCTTAACATCTCCCTTCTGGATTGGTGATTGCCTTCAACCTTCCTACATTTCACTCAACCACATATAATTACATAAAATACCACCATATATAAATATATAAAATACCACTTGCTACTCGAAAACCTAAAAGAGAACCCACCAAGACCTTCCAAATAACAGCTGCCAAACTCTTATCCCAGCTTTAATGCCTGGTCCCAAGCTCCCCTGATGATTTGATTCCTTCACCTCTTAATCACTTGCTGTGCTAGGATCTGCTCTCTTTTTCTGACAATCACCTAGCCTAGGACTCTGTGGGCCCACTTCCCCAGCCTCAACTCCCCCAACACACTTGATGTGATATCCCCTTTGAGATCCTTGGATAATGCAATGAAAAGTTTAAAAAACGAGAGAGATTCTTGGATGTCAAAGCACTTGGATACCAAAGCACTTGCCTGTCAAAGGAATTGAATGTCAAAGTGCTTGGATGTAGGTCCAACAGCATTTCCTAAATGTGAATTTCTAATGTAAGAAGTTGGAAAGGGAACTCAATCCATTCTTACTGATAAAGTCCCTTGCTTCCTTGAGTCATTCTTCTCACCTTCATACCAGAGTTCATCATAGCAAGGGATATGACACAATGGCCAAATGCTTGGCTGCTAACACAAAGGCTAGTGATTCAGCCCACTGCCCTGCCCCTCCGCCTCCAGCCCCAGTGGCTCCATGGGAGAAAGACCTGGCGAACTGCTCCTGTAAAGACAACCCTCTGGAGCAGTTCTTCTCTGTCAGACAGGGTCACTGTCAACTTGAGGATACACAACAACCAAACCATTTCCTTCTTCAAAGCTTCCCAGGGCCTTTCCCATGGCAACTTGCTTCTGGATTTTTTTGTTCTTTTGTTGTTGTTGTTTATTCCAACTCAGCAGCCAACCTTAACATTTTGCATCTAAAACCAAGCACAACTCAGTATGAAAAATCACTCTATATGGGCTATTTTGGTTCAAGTATGTGGTTCGGAGTACCAAGAACTAGGAAGAACTAAGCTCATTTTAAAATGTAAACCTGCTTCCTAAAGACTAAGGAACCTGCATTCCAAAGTCAAGAAGAAATGACATGGGACCATCTGCTGCTATGAGGAAGCCACAGCTCTGCTCTCACAATTGCTGCAGCTGGGAGGCAGTTAACCACAGGTGCACAGTGAACCAGCCCTGCATGAGCTGAGCGCAAACCCATTGTGTTTAACCAAACTTAACCTAACCTAACCTCACGTAACCTAACCTAACCTAAGCTAACCCACTGTTGTTGATTCTTTCCAACTCACAGTGACCCTATAGGACAGAGAACTGCTCCATAGCATTTGAGACAATCAATCTTTACAGGTGCAGACAGTCTCATTTTTCTCCCATGGAACAGTTGGAGGGTTTGAAGTACTAATCTCACAGCAGCCCAGTGTCTAGCCCACTGCACCCCAAGGGCTCCAGAAATCATCAGACAATCTCTTTGATATCCCATATGAGTGAAGTTTTACTGAAGGTAATACAGAAAGGGCTGCAAGCATACATTGACAAAGAACTTCCAGAGGTTCAAGCCAGATTCAGAAGAGGCCGTTGAACGAGGAATATCATTGCTGATGTCCAATGGATCTTGGCTGAAAGCAGCGAATATCAGAAAGATGTTTACCTGTGCTTTATTGACTATGCAAAGGCTTTTGATTGTGTGGATCATGACAAGCTATGGGCAACATTGCGAAGTATGAGTATTCCAGAACACTTAATTGTGCTCATGAGGAATCTGTACATAAACCAAGAGGCAGTTTTTCAAACAGAACATGGGAACACTGAATGGTGTGTGACAGGGATGTATTCTTTCACCATACTTATTTAACCTGTATGCTGAGCAAATCTGAGAAGCTGGGTTCTGTGAAGAAAAACGTGGCATCAGGATTGGAGGAAGACTCATTAACAACCTGTGATATGCAGATGATATAACCATGCTTGCTGAAAGTGAAGAGGACTTAAAATACTTACTGATGAAGATCAAAGAGCACAGCTTTTGGTATGGATTGCATCTCATTGTAAAGAAAACAAAAACCTTCACCACTGGACCAATAAAACACAT
Organism: Chrysochloris asiatica; assembly: GCF_000296735.1. Classification (NCBI taxonomy): domain Eukaryota; kingdom Metazoa; phylum Chordata; class Mammalia; order Afrosoricida; family Chrysochloridae; genus Chrysochloris; species Chrysochloris asiatica. Next base: position 14,045,371 of record NW_006408566.1, read on the forward strand.
TCTTATCAACTAGAAAAGATTGCTCATGGAAGTAGCAGTCAAGAAATCAAACAATGTATTGCATTAGGCAAATCTGCTGCACAAGATCTTTTTCAAGTGTTGAAGAACAAAGATGTCAGCTTGAGGACTAAGGTGCGCCTGACCCAAGCCATGGTATTTTCAATAACCTCATATGCATGTGAAAGCTGGACAGTGAATAAGGAAGACCATAAAAGAATTGGTGCTTTTGAGTTATGGTGTTGGAGAAGAATATTGAAAGTTCCATGGGCTGCCAAAAGAACCAACAGATCTGTGTTGGAAGAAATGCAACCAGAGTGCTCCTTGGAAGCCAGGATGACCAAACTTCATCTCTCATACTTTGGACATATTTTCAGGAGGGACCAGTCGCTGGAGAAGGATATCATGTTTGGTTAGGTAGAGGATCAGAGAAAAAGAGGAAGACCCCCAGAGAGATGGATTGGCAAAGTGGCAGCATCAATGGGCTCAAGCATGGCAATAATTGTGAGGTTGACCCAGGACCGGGCAGTGTTTTGCTCTGTTATGCATAAGGTCACTCTGCGTCACTTGGCTTCATTCAAGTGTGAGGTATACTTCACCTCTATGAGATGTGTATACTGCAGGGTCTACTTGACCTTCCCAGCATGCATTAAGATTCAGCCCTGCCAAGTAGACTCGGTTTCCCTGATAAGTAGCAGGTTTGGGAAAGTTTGCTGTTGTCCTCACCTGCATCTGCCTCCTGAGGTGACACTTTGAGCTGATCTGATTTTAGTTTCTTGTTCAGATGAGATGGAATCTCAGGCAGGTGGGAGAAGAAAGGCAGAAAGGTAGGGAAGAGAAGTACACTTCACTAATCAGGAGCAGTCATTGTCCAAGAAGAAAGAATACATCCCCCAAATGCTTTACACTTTTGAATTTATTTTTACTTGTTTTTATGAGGAATTTGGAGAAATCAGAATTTGGGTGACAGTTTGGACTTGTAATTTTCAGAATCTCTTTTGTTCTTGTCAAAGAAACTGATAGTAGCTTGTCATTCTCAGACCCCACTTGGTTCCCTACCTTTTTTGAGGGAGGGTCAACTGCCATCTCCGCAACTTCTTAGGTTGAAGCCAGTCCTGAACTCAGGCAACACTTGCTGTTACCTGCAGTTAAGTCAATTCCGACTCATAGCGCCCTGTAGAGGGTTTCCTAGGAAAGCTGGTGAGTTTGAATCTCCAACTTTGCAGTTCAAACCGACCTTGAGATCCAGTGCATTATCCTACAATGCTACACCAAGAGTCCAATAAAGCACCCTGCCATCTATAAGGGACTGTCAATCATTAATGTCTCGCGGATGTAGTCCTTCAGTTACTAAGACCTTGTGTCCTGCCTGGAGCTTTAAGAGTGAAAATGACTATAGTATCTTAGGCACTGGTGTAGCACTGTGGGTTAAAGCAATGGACTGCAAAGTAGGTTTGGACTGCAAGGGCGGCAGTTCAAGCTCACCAACTGCTCCTCAGATACTCTATACAGGGTCCTGGTGCTCATGCTGTTCATCATCATGGTGCTCGGTGCTATGGTGGTGGTTATGCAGCGTGGAGTTTGCGAGGCTGTAAATCTTTATGGGAGCAGAAAGCCTCATCTTTCTCGCATTCGTAACCACTATGCTACCTGAGTTCCTTTGGAAACCCTATACAGGGTTGCTGTTGGTAGAAACCAACTCGACACACTTAACAACAAAATCTTAGGCACTAATGGAGTCCTGGTGTGGTGCTGTGGGTTAATGCTTGTTGTTGTTGTTGTTGTTATGTACCGTGGAGTCGGTTCTGACTCATAGCGACATTGGACTGCAAAATCAGTTTAATCTGCAAAGTTGGCAGTTCAAGCTCACCAGCTGCTCTTTGGAAAACCTATACAGGGTCGCTATGGGTCAGAACCTACTCGATCGCACTTAACAACTACAACAACATAGCCTTGAGGGCCAGAGACAACATTCTGGAAGAAGTTAACTACTACGTGAAAGAGAAATAGGAATTTTCAGGTGGTGATGAGAAGAAATTTACTGGTAGTAGGAATGGTAGCGTAGTGGTTACGAATCGGGCTGCGAACCTTAAGGTCAGCAGTTCAAAAACAACCAGCCACTCCGCGGGAGAAAGATGAGGCTTTCTACTCCCGTAAAGATTTACACCCTCGGAAACCCTGCACAGGGTCACTATGGGTTGGAACTGACTCAACGGCACGTAACAACAACAACAACAGGAATGGCATAAAGGTGCCCTGGTGTTACTATAGGATAAGCATTGGACTGCTAACCCGAAGATCAGCAGTTCAAACCCACCAGTTGCTCCTTAAGAGAAAGATGAGGATGTCTGTTCCCATAAAGATTTAAAACCTCAGAAACACGATCTATGATTGCTGTGAGTCAGAATCTACTTGATAGCTTTAGTTAGGAATGGCACCTGGACCAGTCAGAGGAAAGAGAACTTCAGAGCTCAGAGTAGTTGGGTGGGGAGGTGTAACGGAGATGAGGAGAAACTGGTGAGAGTCTCTTTAAAACACTTGGCTGCCTTGATTTAATCTTTAAACTTATTCTGGCAGTCTTTTGAGCACACACAGTTTTTTAAATGAAAATTTCTCTAATTAGAAGATAAAATTCTGAATAGCAGGGAGTGTGACATATTACTTTCCTCCCAGTAGAGCCCTAGTCCTAGTCTAAGGAGAGCTATTGCTGGGCAGTCGTGCCCAGATTTGGAACCATATGGAAAATTATTCATTTCCTGAAAGATCCATAAGTGTCCTACCCCTGGAGGCTTCTGCTTCTAAACCCTTACTAGAGGTAAGAGAGGGGCTCTGGGACTGGAGGGAAGTGTGGGAGGTGCTAGGGCAAAACCCAACCCTGTCATCCTGTGTTAATAGTTCTTGTTAGTGGCCATGGATTAGCCTCCCAACTCTTGGTAAACTCATATATAACAGAACAAAACATTACCCTCTTCTGCACCATATCGAGAATCTGTTGCATATCAGACTCTTGTGATACTTAGGGTCTTCACTGGCTGGTATTTATAAGTAGATCACTAAGTATTTCTTCCTAGTCTATCTTAGTCTGGAAGCACCATTGAAACTTGTCCAGCATCTTATCAATGCACAACTGACAGATGGTTGTACTTGAGGTATATTAGCCAGGAATTGAACGGGGTTCTCCACGTGAAAGATGTGAATTCTACCATTAAGCCATCACTGTTAATAGAGGGTCTGACTTTTGAAACATATGCTTCTCCCATCAGACTGTTAGTGTGTTAAGATTTCTTGACACTTGGATAGCAGTGTTCATTTTTTCAAACAATGGGTTAGAGGGAATTCACATGGGTAGGAACAATTTCATTTTGTGTTTTCATTTGGTGAGAAAGAAAAACTTACTTCAAGTATATTCTAGGTCATTTAGTTGACCATTGTATAAGAGTTCTTTCCCAGAGTCAGCTTCTTCTGTTGATTTGAGAAGAGCTGATATGAGAAGAGAGAAGGAGGAGAATTCTGTCCCTGAAACCAAAAACCAACACAGAACAACTGCCATTGAGTCGATTCCAACTCATAGTGACCTTATAGAAGGTTTCCAGAAGTATAATTCTTTCTGAGACAAACAGCCTCATGTTTCTCCCATGAAGTATTTGGTGGCTTTGGATCACTGACTTTAGGGTTAGCAGCCCAATGTTTAGCTCTCTGTGACACCAGGGCCCCTTTAATGCTGATTGTTGTTGTTGTTGTTGGTTCTGACTCATAGCTGACCCTGTATAGGAGCAACCAGTGGATTTGAACTGCAAACTTTGAGGTTAGCAGTCAAGTGCTTATCTACAGCGCCACACCAAGATTCCTTTATGCTGATTAGAAACTAAAAATAATGTAAATGTTCAAAGGTAAAGGGCCTATTTAACAATTTGTGGTACATTAATTTAAGGAATTATGCAGCAACTAAAAGAATGGGTACAAAATCATTTAATGACAAGATATCATTTACCAAGTGGTACACGCAGAAAACAAAATTCATGGTGCTCTAAAATTCTGTATCAAAGTATACAGAGAAACAATTTATTTAAAAAAAAATCAGTGTTTTTATAGTGTGATGGTTTGGGTGGTAAAATATAGGTCCTCCCCTTTTCCTTTACTTCCGCAATTATGATATAGGTGTGGTGCTGTAGGATAAGCACTGGACTGCAAGGTCTGTTTGA
>NW_006408566.1:14051642-14052132 GCF_000296735.1 Chrysochloris asiatica
GACATTGTTTCGTTCTGCTGTGCATGGGGTCGCTATGAGTCGGTTCCGACTCAATGGCACCTGACAACAACAACAACAGGTTCCTCATGAACACAATTAAGTATTCTGGATTACATTCTTGGTAATGTTATCCAAGCTTGTCATGATCCACACAGTTGAAAGCCTTTGCATAGTCAATAAAGCAGAAGTAAACATTTTCCTGGTATTTTCTGCTTTCAGTCATGATCCACTTGATATCATCAAGGATACCATGTCCTCTTCTGAATCTGGCTTGGACTTATGACACATCCCTGTCAATGTATGGTTGCAGCTGTTTTTTAATTGTTTTTAGCAAAATCTTATTTGCACATGATATTAATGATACTGTGCAATGATTTCCACATTCTATTGGGATCATCTGACAATATTAGTGATATTATCCAGTGATTTCCACATTCTTTGGAATGGGAACAAATAAGGATCTCTTCCAATTTGTTAGCCAGTTAGCTGT
>NW_006408566.1:14052802-14056619 GCF_000296735.1 Chrysochloris asiatica
GTCTTTGGTCATTAGTGTTTAATGCATCAAATCTGTTCTTGAGATGGTCTCTACATTCAGATGGGATATATTCAAGTTCATATTTTGGTAGATGGATGTGCATTTAGCTCCTGATGATTTACCTAGTTGGATGCATATGGAAACACAGATTGATAAAGAAAGGGCAAGACATATAATTCCTTTGTTTCTGTTATCAGCAATAGCTGTAGGGGCAAAGAAAAAGATTGTAGGAGCTGATTGTAGCCCTGAAGCAAGCCCAGATCCAGTTCTGTCAGAAATAAGACCATTTGTCTCTGACTCAACTAGGAATTGAAAAGCTGCATTAGAACAACAGGAAGTACTCCTATGACTGCTGGTCACTAGGAAGGTAGTCCAGGAGGGAAATGGGCAAAACCAAGAAACCATTGAAACCAGGTGTATACTGGAAAAGAGTTCACTCAGTTTGTTAATAGATATCATCAGCTTCCTGAGGAACCATTACTAAAATGGATTGTGGGAGCAACTAGTTTAGGGGTAGTGACTTTACATTTGAATTCTGCAGAATGGAAGAGTATATTTGTGTTGATGCAAGCAAGACCCACAACTTGCTGTGGACCAGCTAAGAATGGTAATACTACATCTGTTTACAAGGAAAGTCAACCCAGAGGGGATGGTCAGCTTAGTGGACTGGATCAAATTTGCAATAGGATCTGTTTACTCTGAGAAAGGAGTCCTGGTGTGGTGCTTCAGGATAATGCACTGGACCACAAGATCAGTTTGAACCTCTAGACAGGTGGTTTACTGGCTGCTCCTTAGAAACCGTAGACAGGGTTGCTATGAGTTGAAACCGATTCAATGGCACTTAATAACAACTCTGAGTAGGAAAACTGCCCCTCTCTCCCTCTAATATTCAATGGAGCACTCCAAAGGAAGCAGCTAATGTGGGTTTATGGAAGTAATGTTAGCATTGCTTTATGGAAGTCATGGTATTCTTACATGATCTTACACAGGCCATGGAAAACATAATAATCATGGAAGCCACTCCTATGTGGGCACCCCATGTAACCTTATTACTGTGAAAGAAAGCAACAATCCAAAGAACTATGTAGAATTTGTTGACAATATCATGACTTGGGTCAGGTGCACTTTAGCTTCCCCACATGGGTTTTAAAGGTACAACAAACATAGGGTAATTCATTGGTGAATGGGAAGAGGCAAATGGGAAAGAACTAACACAATAGGACAGAAAATTTTAGATGGTTACTGAGAAATGGGATGAATATAGTGCACATTGATGGAGTTGATACAAAAACTCTAATAAAGCACTCCACGAGGTTGGATGGACCAAAGGAAACTTTTGCTGGTCCCCCTAGACAAATCTGTTCCAATCACCCCAGCCAGGAATTTAATGATGGGGATTTCCACCTGGGACCATTTGAAGCAGAGGCTCATCTAATTTCTCAAGATAAAGATTGACAAGGGAGGCAGGGTCTTCTGGTCTAGCTCCCAGCAGGAAACCCAAGGTCATGTGCACATGTGTGGGTAAAATGGTCCAGGGATGGGGCAGAGACATTCTTGGGGCTCCTGGACATAGAATTTTAATGTACTGTAATCCAAAAACCTGTAAATAAAATATTGAAGGGGCCTAAGGTCACTTGGGGGATATGGGGATGGAACTAAGGTAAACATTAGGATGAAAATTGGAAGATTTAAACAGATCTTGAATGGAGTAGTTACATCTCTCTTACCTGAATATATTATTGGTATGGATACTATGTCTAATGAAGAATCTCACTATCAACAAGGAAGAGCCAGGAGTGAAGCACAGCATCTTTTAGACCCTGAGATCTTAGTGCAGTGAATCTCCTAGACCCAGAAACAGACTGCTGTGACTCCAGAGAAGCAGCAGAGGATCAGCAGCAGGGCAGAGCAGCAGACGTAAGAGCCAGAACAGGAAACAGAGTAGTGGGCTTCCTAACCCACTGAGCAAGTGGAGCTGAGTGACTTTAGGCAGTCCAAATGACTTTGGACATTTGCTTGCAGAGTGAGGTGTCTCCAGGCACTTAATTGGGGGAGCTAGGTTTTCTGACCCACAGATCTAGAGCCAAGTGCCTTCAGGCTGAGGCTTATGATGGAGTAGTGTGCCCTGTGATCATTTATCAGCAACCCTAAGAGTTTTATAACACAGTTGAGCAGGGATAGGCTAGGCCAAGGGACTAAAGACCAGTGAGAGGACTGCCTGCAGGCACGGCTGAGGAAAGAACTGTGCCCTAAGCATTTTCTGATCCTACATTTTAACTTAACTTCCCTAATAAATCCCATAATAAATAATAATGACTATTTTCTCTGAGTTCTGTTTGGCCGTTGCAATAAATTATTAAACCCAGCTGAGTAGATTGTGCCATGGACACAATGGTTTGGTACTCATATTTATGCAATATAGATTCAAATATATTAAAGAAATTATTAGAAACTTAAATCCAATAGTCTATGATGTGACACTGCAGGATAATGCATTGGACTGCAATATGAGTAGGAAACAATTTCTTTTTTGCTGACCCTTCATTTGATGCCCTTTTCCAGAGACTGGTCCCACCTGATAACATGCCCTAAGTACAAGAGACTTTTGTCTCGTTACCCTAGCTTCTAAGGAGTATTCTGACTGTACTTCTAAGACAGATTTGTTTGTTCTTCTAGCTGTCCATAATGCTTTCAATATTCTTCATCAACCCCATAATTCAAATACATCAATTCATCTATGGTCTTCCTAATTCACTGTCCAACTTTCACATGCTTATGAGGCCATTGGAAATACCACGACTTGGGTCAGGTGTATCTTAGTCCTCAAACTAACAATCTTTACTCTTGAACACTTTAAAGAGGTCTTTTGCACCAGTTTTGCCTAAAATAATACATCATTTGATTTCTTGAATGCTGCTTTCATGAGTAGTGATTATGATGCAAGCAAAATGAAGTCTTTGATAAATGGAACCTTTTCTCCATTTATCATGATGCTGTTTATTGGTCCAGTTGTGGAGATTTCTGATTTCTTTTTTTTACTGAGGTTCAATCTATACTTAAGGCTATATTCTTTGATCTTCATCAGTAAGTATTTTTAGTCCTCTTCACTTTCAACAAGCAGGATTGTATCATCTGCATATTGAAGGTTGTTAATGAGTCTTCCTCCAATCCTGATGCCACCGCTTCTCAGATTATTGCTCAGCATACAGACTGAATAAATATGTTGAAAGAATACAACCCCGATGCACACTTTTCCTGATGTTAAACCACTCCATTTCCCCTTGTCCTGTTTGAACAACTGCCTCTTGGTCTATGCACAGGTTCCTCATGAGTACAATTAATTGTTCTAGAATTCTCATTTTTGCAACATCATCCATAGTTTGTTATGATCCACACAGTTAAATGCCTTTGCATAGTCAATAAAGGACAAGTAAATATCTTTTTTGTATTTTCTACTTTCAGTCAAGAACACTCCATGGAGCTTTGACTTCTTCCTTCAATATCATTGGCTCTTGATCACATGTATCTCTTAAAGTGGTTAAACATCTACCAATTATTTTTGGTACGCTGACTCTGTGTATTCCTTCCATCTTCTTCTGATGCTTCCTGTGTCATTCAATAGTTTGTCTATAGTATTCTTTAATACTGCAACCTTGAATGCTTTATTCAGTTGAGTTGAGAAATGCTAAGCATATTCTTCCCTTTGGAGTTTCTGACTCCAGATATTTGCACAATTTATTGCAATACTTCATTTTGTCTTTTCAAGTTGCTCTTTGAAATTTTCTCTGCAGTTCTTTTACTTCCTCATTTCTTCTGG
>NW_006408566.1:14057179-14057647 GCF_000296735.1 Chrysochloris asiatica
CTCTCTTTCCATGTCCTTATCTCTGCCTCCATCTCTGGTGTCATTGCTTCTCTGGATAGGGTCCCACTTGTGCTCTTCTCCCTTGATAGTCCTAGGGTCCTCTGTTCCTGGACTGTAAGATTAACTACCCTCTTTTTGTTACGAAATTTCTACCTTTACAGTTGTGACAGTCTCAGATAGTCATGATAACAATTACTCACTATTGAATCATAAGAATCTAATCCCCATGTCTTTTCGCCAGACACGTCTAGACAAGATGACAACTATTCAGTGGGGACTCTATCTTCCCCACACACTCTAAACTCCCTCTTGAAAACTTGTAAGCCAGTCACTTCGTGCCTTTATCGCCCCTTCATTTTAGGTAGCCAATGTCTAAGTTGCCCTTCTGTATACAAAAGGGATAGCACTGATACTTGATATGAAGACTCCTTCCCTCTCTGTTGGTATTTTGAGCTACTACCTCCATGA
>NW_006408566.1:14058373-14071721 GCF_000296735.1 Chrysochloris asiatica
TGCTCGTGTCAAATTTATTCTTGAGATGATTTCTAAATTCAGGAAGGATATATTCAAAGTCATCATTTGGCTACTGTGGACTTCTTCAGTTTCAACCTGAACTTACATATGAGCAACCTATGGTCTGTTCCACAGTCAAACTTGTTTTGACTAATGACATTGAGCTTCTTCTCACCTCTTCTTACAGATGTAGTCAATTTCTATTCCTTCTGGTGAGGTCTATGTGTATAGTTGTCATTTATTTTGTTGAAAAAAGGTTATTTGCAATTAATAAGTCATTGGTCTTGAAAAATTCTATCATGCAATCTCCAGCATCATATCTATCAACAAAGCCATATTTTTCAACTATTGATCCTTCCTCTTTGTTTTTAACTATCTCAATCCAATAACTAGTGATGATCAATGCATGTTTTATCAATTTCAGACAGAAGAAGTTGGTAGAATTCTTCAGTTTCATCATCACTGGCTATAGAGGTTGGTTTGTAAATTGGAATAACAGTGATATTAACTGGTAGGCAGATGGATATTATCCTATCACAGACATAATTGTGCCTCAAGATAGATAGTGAAATGTTCTTTTTGACAAGAATATGATGGCATGCCTCTTGAATTTGCTGTTCCCAACATAGTAAACCATATGATTGTCTGACTCAAAATGGCCAATACCTGTCCATTTTAGCGCTCTAATGCCTAGGATACTAATCTTTTTGCATTTCATTTCATTTTTAACTTCCTCTAATTTTTCTAAACTCGTACTTTGTACATTACATGTTCCAATTATTAATACACGTTTACAGCTGTTTCTTCTTAATTTGAGTTGTGCCCATCTGCAAATGAAGGTCATGAAAGCTTTGTTCCAGTCACCTGATTAAGGTCAACTCTACTTTGACGAGGCAGCTCTTGCCAATTAGATTTTGAGTGCCTTCCAAACTGAGGCACTCATCTTCCAGCACTATCTCAGACAATGTTCTACTGCTATTCATAAGGTTTTCAGTAGCTAATCATTCAGAAGTGGTCTGCCTCTCCTTCTTCCTAGTCATCCTAGTCTGTCTTAGTCTGGAAGCTCCACTGAAACCTGTCTACCGTGGGTAACCCTGCTGGTGTTTAAAATACTGCTGGCATAGCTTCCAGCATCATAACACAAGCCACCACTGTATGACAAACTGACAGGTGAGTGGTGACTCATTACGTTAACCAGTGAAAAAAGAAAAATGATGAGATCATTGCAAAATAATCATTCAAAGTATGTAACACTCATTTATGATAATTCTCAAATTATGAAAGATGTGAGATGAAGGCAACAAACAATCATATATATTAAAGAACTTGATTAAGTCAGTTGTTGTTGTCAAGTGCCATCGAGTCGAAACAATGTCCGATCCTGGGCCAACCTCACTACCGCTGCCACACTTGAGTCCATCAATGATGCCACCTGGCCAATCCATCTCGTTAGGGGTCTTCCTCTTTTTCTCTGACCCTCCACCTTATCCAGCATGACATCCTTCTCCAGAGACTGTTTCCTCCGGACAATATGTCCAAAGTAGGAGAGACAAAGCTTAGCCATCCTGGCCTCCAAGGAGCACTCTGGCTGCACTTCTTCTAAAACAGATCTATTGGTTCTTTTGGCAGTCCATGGCACTTTCAGTATTCTCCTTCAACACCACAACCCAAACGCATCAATTCTTCTACGATCTTCCTTATTCACTGTCCAGCTTTCGCATCCATATGAGGCTATTGAAAATACCATGGCTTGGGTCAGGCGCACCTTAGTCCTCAAGCTGACATCTCTGCTCTTCAATACTTTAAAAAGTTCCTGTGCAGCAGATTTGCCCAATGCAATACGTCGTCTGATCTCTTGACTGCTGCGTCTGCGAGTGTTGATAGTTGATCCAAGAAGAATGATGTCCTTGACAACTTCAATCTTTTCTCCATTGATAAGAATGTTGTTTATTGGTCCAGTGGTGAGGATTTTTGTTTTCTTGACATTGAGATGTAATCCATATCGAAGGCTGTGTTCTTTGATCTTCATCAGTAAATGTTTCAAGTCAGAGAAAAGGTCAAAATGAGAAATGTAAAAACTACTAGTAGTAAAAGATAAGAAGTCGATATAAGGAAGACCATAGAAGAATCAATGCATTTGAATTATGATGTTGGAAAATAATATTGAAAGTACCATGGACTGCCAGCCGAACAAATAAATCTGTCATGTGAAGAAGTACAGCCAGGAAGTTCCTTAGATGTGAGGATGGTGAAACTTTGTCTCTTGTACTTTGAACATATCATCAGGAGGGAACAGACTTTAAAGAAGGGCATAATGTTTGGAAAAGTGGATGGCCAGCAAAAAAGAGGCATACCCCCAAAAGATGGACTGACACAGTGGTAGCAACAATGGACTCAATTGTAACAACTATTGTGAGGGTGGCACAGTCTGGGAAGTATTTTGCTCTGTTGTGCATAGGTGCATAGATTTGACAGCACCAAACTACAGCGTACAGAATGGGACTATTAACCCCTGAGACAATGGCTCTAACATAGCCTTCTGAACTCAAAAGGAAACCACTTCTGGAGACCACCTTTTACTTAAGGAGCCCTGGTAGCAAAGTGGATTATGAGCTAGGCTGCTAACCTCAAGGTCAGCAGTTCAAATCTACCAGACAATTCCTGGGAGAAAGATGAGACTTCTGCTCTCCTAGAGATTGACAGCCTCAAAAACCCTATACAGGGTCACTAGGAGTCTGAAGCAACTTGGCAGCACATCACCACCATAACCACCTTTTCAATAAAATAAACAATAATACCCAACAGGAATTTGTTCCTTAGGACAACATGGTCCCCAAAGCAAAGATGAGAAAGCAGGAAGGGGTAGGAAATCCAGACAAAAGAACCAAGGAACCCAGGGCAAAAATGGAGAGACTGCTGACACTTTGTGGGGAAACACTTTAGTTATAAACCATTGAATGGGAAAACAATTTGCTCTGTAAACTTTCACCTAAAGCACATTAAAGGATATTACAAGGCCTTATATGAAATAAACTATGAAATGCCGAGCACCTGAAGTCATACCTGAATCTTGTCAAGGACACCATGAGGAAACAGTCTGAGATCTGCATAGAACAGGACGTCTTACAGGGCTTCAACACTTCACTGACATGATAGGAGCGGGGGCAAAGAGGAACTCTTCTTGCTCAGGAAGTTTAAGAGACACAACTATTAAGTTGATTTAAAGAGTATTGTAAAAATGGCATTTTTGAAATTCAGTATCTCCTTTTTCTGTTCTAACAGCTGCCTCTTGGTCTATGTATAAGGTTCCTCAAAAGCACAGTTCAGTGCAATTAAGTGCTCTGGAACACCCTTTATTCACAGTAGTAGCCATAGCTTGTCATGATCCACACAGTCGAAAGCTCTTGTATGTCAATAAAGCATAGTACAATACACATCTGTGTAAAAACAAAAACCCCCAAAATGGCATTTTTGAGACATTTCAGGAAGTCTAAATATGGACCAAATATTAAATGATTTTGTTTGTTGTTATTGTTGTTAAGTGCCGTCGAGTCAGTTCTGACTCATAGCAACCCTGTATAGGGTTTCCAAAACCAGCAGCTGGTGGTTTTGAACTGCAAACCTTGTGATTAGCAGTCTGGTGCTTATCCTACAACACCACACTAGGACATTTATTAACTGTAATAATATATTGTGGTTGTTTAAGAAAACATCCCATTTAGAGAAATACTGAAAATTTTCGGGGTGAAATGACATGATGTGTGGGATTTACTTTAAAGCACTTCAGCGAAAAAAGAAAAAAGGGATAGATGAAATAAACAGGAAAAATAGTTTTGAATCTGGGTGATGGATGTAAGAGTTCATTCTTTTGTGTAGGTTTTAAATGCTGTTAACACTGGAAGCAATTAAGCAAAATCACTGAGCTCTCGCAGTTAAAACACATGATTTACAAAAGGCACTATTAAAACAAACTGCCAAAGGAAGCTCAAAATAAGGACGACATTGTAGCAGACAAAAGAAAAGCAATGATAGTAATAGTGATGACCAAAGCACAATACAAGGTCAAAAGTATAAAATGAAGCAAAGTGAATGTTTAAGTTACAGTAATCCACAAGTGTAAATATATTTGTGCCCAAACAACTTAGCTAAATTCAAATAAAGAGGAAGACAAAAGCTGAGATAAATCAACAGTCACGTTGAGTTTTCCTTAAAGAGAAAAAATTAAATGCAAATGTGCAAAATGAGGCATGAGAAAGGACCCTGTATAAAGATTTTTACAGATGGTTAACATTTAAATGGCAATAAAGAGAAAAGTTAGAAAATAAATGATATCTTGGCAAAAATGCTAAGTAATAAAATATTGATCTAAAAAGTAATTTTAAAATAATCCCATCAGACCAGCATTATTAAGAAAAAGAAAATGTATAGTATTTTCAAAGGTACCTTGTACAGATGGTTCTGTTTAACCCTACAAAACAGAGAGTCCTCATAAAATAGCTCTAAAGTGCAGAAAAGGCTAGGGAGTTCACAGAAGTGGGAAAACAAATAACTCGTAAAACAACCATTCAAAAAGTCAGCATTTTAGAGATTATATACATTGATAAACTAAAATAAACAAAATATTTTACAGAAAAGGAATGCAAATCAATACTAAACATATGAAACGTTGCTCAGCTTCAGAAGCAGAGGATATAAGTTTTAAAATGAGGATACATTTACCTTTCTAGATAGAGTGAGAAGACTTATAATCTTTCAGGATGTTGGGGGGAAAAAAAACTATTAAAATAAGAAATAATATAAATGACTTTTTCTTGGAAATCTATCATTAAGGAATAAAAACATCTGTACTTAAGAATACATGAACTAGTTTTTTGAATAAAAAAATATAGAAAACAGAATATACTATAATGAGAAAGGAGTCCTGCTGTGACACTATAGGGTATGCACTGGCACTATATCAAGGTTGGTGGTTCAAACCCACCAGTCACTTCTCAGAAACCCTTTGCAGAGTCACTGTGAGTTCGAACCAACTCAACAGCACTTAACAACAACATAGTGAGAAAGAGCTGACTCAACCAAGGTCTATGCACACTATAGAATTAAAAACAATTATTAGAGAATTTTTAGAAACATATGCACTGATTCGGGATGTAGTCTCTAGTAGTCAAAATCAGCTCAAGGGTAATAACAGTAACAGCAGGGGTGTCCTTGACATATTATATGAAAAAACAAGTACAACCCCATTTTTAAAGGTATACACACAAAAATCACAGAAATGTAAAGGGGAAGAAAACAAGTGGAAATATGCTCAATTATATTCGTCTAGGGAATACAAATCAAAACAGATTCCATCATTTCAAAAAGGTTAATTACGGCCAGTTCTGCTGCAAAAATTCGCCCTGCTCACATTTCAAGCAGCCCTGGGTAATTGTTAGTTAGAACCTCTTGGGTAATGAATCTGGCAGACACTCTTTCATTCAATAAATGCCTCTTTGGAGACTGCATATTGCAAGAATCACTCTACCTGACAGAAAAATGGAAAATTACTTGAAAGTGCATCACTGGAGATATAATTAAATCAAAATATGGAATGTTACACAGCAATTAAAAAATAGTGAGACTAGCACACAGTGGTAGATTAAAAATGAACTATCGATAAAAGAAATAAATTAACGGGAAAGAAAAAATAATAATGTGAAAAATATAATTGCACACACACAAAATACCTCTGAATTGTGGAAGGAGACCCACTAGTTAGATAAAGTTGTAGTGAACATTTTCCTGCACCCAGAAAAACTTCAGGCACTTAGATATATTGCAGAAAGGTATACACCAGACTCTTACACAGCAAATCTCAGAGGTAGGAAGCATTCACTGTTCTTTTTCTTTTGTACACAGAGGTTAAAGGGGACTTTCTAGTTGTGTGACTGTTTAAATCTATATGATCATAGAAATAAGAATGAAAAAATGCATGTGAGTTACTAACAATCTGGGAGGGGAGAGTTTCTTTGGAAAGGAAGGATCCAGAGAGCAACTGAGAAGATGAAAGTGAGTAGTTTATCCTTTGTGCTGCTTGGGGTCCATTTTACAAGACTTTTGGGCAGTAAAAAAAAAAAATAGAAGTTTGAAAAAAAAAAAAAATACAAGGGAGAAAAGTTAGTACATCTAAACCTATCTCCTAGTCAGATCTAGAAACTATCTGAAGAAATCGATTGGAGGAGATGCAGTTCAAGGCAATGGAGGATAGAATGAAATCCCCATGCTCTTGGATTTCAAAGCTCTCACTCCACGACTCCTCAAAGATACTATTGTTGTGTGCCATTGAGTTGATTTCCTCATATGGCAGAGTAGAAATGTCCCCAGAGGATTTTCTAGGCTGTAATCTTTATGAAGGAGTCCTGGTGTGGTGCTGTGGGTTAACATGCTAGACTGCATGGTCAGTTTGAACCACAAGGTTGGTGGTTCAAGCTCACCAGCCGCTTCTTGGAAACCCTATATAGGATTGCCATGAGTCAGAACTGACCCAATGGCACTTAGCACCAAGAAAAGTCTTTATGAGGGTGGCAGGAAGTCCTGCTGTGGTACTATAGGATAAGCACTGGACTGCTAACCATAAAGTCGGTGGTTCAAACCCACCAGCCACTCCTCAGAAACCTTACCAGGGTTGCTTTGAGTCAGAACTGACTCGATAGCACTTAACAACAATAACAACAATGGAATTTGCCTATGTCTTTCCCTCTTCACTGCTCCAGCCTAATCAAAGCCCCATAATCTTGCACCTTGATAACTGAAATCACCACCACCTCGTCTCCTTACCTCTTTGGTGGCTCCTTCTCTCCTCTTCACACCTTTCAGTGGATCCCCACATCACTTAGAGTATACTTCTAACTCCTTACCCCACCCTGACTCCCTGTTCCACAATGTCTTAGCACCAGTCTCCCCTTAAGAAACACTGTCTCCTTTCTGTTCTTCAGGAAATACTGAACTCCGTGCCTCAGGGCCTTTGCACTAGCTGTTGCCTCCTGGAGGCCTCACCCCAGTTCTTCCAGAGCTGGCTTATTTTTATCTTTCAGTCTCTGGTCAAATGTCACCTCCTTCTAAAAGGCCTCTACAGACCACCCTTTCTAAAGGAGCACCCCCCACTCCACCTGGTTACTTTCTATTTGGTTTCCAGGTACCAGAATCTGAACTTATCTATTTAATTCAAATCTATATTTCCTCATTATGTCTCTCCTCCACTTTCTCACTAGAGTATAGACTATAAGCCTCATAAGCTTCTAGACTTTTATCTTTCATGTTCACTGATGTGTCCACAGTATCTAGAATTATGAATAGCACATATTAGTCGTTCGTGTTAAATGAAGAAATGAGTGACTGAGCTGTTCTTTTCAAACTGGACCTTGGCAGAGGCATATTTGAAATGTTAAATATTTCCTAAATTTTCTCCAGAATCGAAAGTGTGAGTCAGACAGCTACCAGGCAACTCAGACAGCTGTCCTGAGATGGAGTTTTAAGGAGTTGGGCTAATGATGGATTCTCACCTTTACCTTCCCCTTCCTCTTGCTCAATCTTTATTTCCCCATATTATAAAAGAAACACAACTCACATTTTCTGGACTCTTGTTACGGGGACATTGCCCTGGGATATAGAAAGATAATTGAGAATGCCTGTTTCTGAGAAAGAGTCCCTAATATGCCCAGCCTTGAGAAATATTGGAGAAAAGGGGGCTACTTTATCTTGCCGAGGCAACAAGCCTTTCCATCCATCCATCCATCCATCCATCCATTATCCATATACCCATTCACTCATCAATTCATCTATCCACTCTTCCTTCCCTTCCTTAATCCCACCTCTTCTTTCTCCCTTCTTCCATCCTTCTTATCTCTATTAGACTTAGAATCAGAAGAAAGATGTATATTAATTAACATAATTATTTGAACTGAAATATGAAATCTAATTTTTCCTTCATTGAACTGAAATATGAATCCCACAGAAAGTTTTATTTGTCTGATGGGATTATATAAAAAACAATTTCTATAATAAGAATTATTGTTTTTTGGTGCCATTGAGTCAGTTCCAACTCATAGTGATCCTGTACAGTGTTTCCTAGGAGCAGATGTTGAGTTTGAACCACCGACCTTGTGATTCAAACCGACCTTGCAGTCCAGTGCTTTATCTCACAATGCCACACCAGAACTCCTATAATCAGAATAAACATTTTTTTTTAGGCAACAAAATATGCTAAAAGGTATAAAAACACCCAGAAAATTCATCCTTTGAAGCTATTTAAACTTACAATAATTTTTTTTAGATGTCAATCTAAAAATGTCTGAGGTCAATATCTAATTTTTCAAACTTCTTTTATGAGGAACATGAGCAAAAGTTTGAGAACTACTGTTCCACAGATCCCTCCATAACCCAGCATGATCCTAGGTAACTGGCTTCAAAGTAAAGGACCAGCAACCCAGGAGGTTCATGCAGAGAGGCTGAAGTTTGTGACCGTTTTCTTGCCTGACACCAACTCCTTAGCCTTGTCTGGTTTGTCAAGATAGAAGATTTTGGCTACTCCCAATTTGTTTACTGCTTTGATACCTGGTATAACTTGAATTCTATCCCCTGAAGACAGGTGTTGTAAATCCTAACCCTTGTATTGATGGATAAAGAGCCCTGGTTGTTGTTGTTGCTGTGAAGTGCCATTGAGTTGATTCTGACCCATCGCGACCCTGTATAGGGTTTCCGAGAAGCAGCTGGCGAGCTTGAACCACTGACCTTGCAGTTCAAAAAGCTTTGCAGTCTGGCGCATTAACCCACAGCACACTAGACCTCCAAGGAGCCCTGATAGCACATGGCTAAACATTTGGCTGCTAACCGAAAGATTGTGTGAACTTACCAGCCATTCCACAGAAAGGGATGTGGCAGTCTGCTTCCATAAATATTATAGCCTTGGAAACTCTATGGGACTCTTTTTTCCCCCAAAAAAACAATCCCTATTACTCAATTTATATACAACAGCATGGAATGAAAGTGAAATGACAGATCCTTGCACTTCAGGGAAAGTTGTGTGAATGTTACAACACACTCGATCTAAGTAGAGTACTAGGGTAAGTTGCTTCACACACCACCCACTCCCACACTCAACCTGCCCCTCTGGTTCCTGTCTGCTTTTCCCACCAATCAACTTGGATGCCCCAAACTTAAACCGTTTTCATTTAATTGTTTACAACAGTGGAGTCAAAAATGGAAGCCACTAAATGCCTCACATGAACTCTAACCTTTGTGATTACATATTCTAGAACAGGACAACTGAACTAACTAAGATCAAAACCAGGTGAGGATTTGTAAGGACGACTTCACAAAAACACTAAGAATAACAAATGAGTTGAATTCCAGAAAAAAGTGCTATTGGGGGAAAATGGTTTTAGCTGTTGTTCTGAACTGTCCCATAAAACAGGGTATCCAGGCATGAGTTTTGCATTACAAACAGAGCTGTAGTCAAGGTCAACAGAGTCTGGGTCTGCAGAGCAGGATAACCTGAGGACTGCCCAGCATGCATACTATTATTGTTGTTGTTAGATGCCATCCAGTCAGTACCGACTCATAGCAACCGTATGCACAACAGAATGAAACACTGCCCGGTCCTGGACCAACCTCACAATTGTTGCCACACTTGAGCCCATTGATGCTGCCACTTTGCCAATCCATCTCTCTGGGGGTTTTCCTCTTTTTCTCTGACCCTCCACCTTACCAAACATGATATCCTTCTCCAGCGACTGGTCCCTCCTGACAATATTTCTGAAGTATGAGAGACAAAGTTTGGCCATCCTGGCCTCCAAGGAGCACTCTGGCTGCACTTCTTCCAACACAGATCCGTTGGTTCTTTTGGCAGCCCATGGCGCTTTCAATATTCTTCTCCAGCACCATAACTCAAAAGCATCAATTCTTTTACGGTCTTCTTTATTCACTGTGCAACTTTTGCATGCATATAAGGTTATTGAAAATACCATGGCTTGAGTCAGGCTCACCTTAGTCCTCAAACTGGCATCTTTGTTCTTCAACACTTTAAAAAGGTCTTGTGCAGCAGATGTGCCCAGTGCAATACGTTGTTTGATTTCTTGACTGCTGCTTCTGTGAGTGTTGATAGTTGATCCAAGAAGAATGAAGTCCTTGACAACTTCAATCTTTTCTCCATTGATAAGAATGCTGTTTATTGGTCCAGTGATGAGGATTTTTGTTTTCTTTACATTGAGATGCAATCTGTACCAAAGGCTGTGGTCTTTGCTCTTCATCAGTATTTTAAGTTCTCTTCACTTTCAGCAATTATGGCTGTATCATCTGCATATTGCACACTGTAGTCCATCCAATCTACAGAAGAGTCCATCAGTTCCATCACCGAGTACTCTCCAATGTATTATAATTGTCTTTAAAGCTCTTCAATTTGAGGAAGTGCTTGGCACATTCACTCTTTTCACTGAAGGGGAGGTATGTCACTTGGATTGTTGTTGGGGAAACATCAGGAGATTAGCTAAGGTCTTTCGTTGCTGACTGGTAGTGGCATGGACAGGTCCCACTTTGTGCTTTGGCCAACATAACCATCCAGCAAGGTACAATGAGGGCCTTTTGCACATGCTTGAAAGGACTACTAGTGTTTTGAAGTTCTAGCAGGTAGGAGTGTAAATTCCTGCCTATTAGGGAATGGGCATGGCAGCCTTTGGCATGAAATGGGATCTCCGAGGTACAGTTGGCGTCCAGAGCGTTCATCCTGTACAGAAAGTTGTAGCAATTTGTATTTCCTTTTCCAGCATCATCATCTGCCAGAAGATGGAGTTCACACTTGATATCCTGACCCCTGGATAGTCAAATATCAATCTCCTCTTTCAGATCCTTGGCGACATTGTGTCCTACAGGGACATAAGGTCCCCTTCGAGATTTCATTGCAAAGCTCATGATTTGCCTCTTCACAAAAATAAATAGCAGTACAAAGACCAGGCTCTCGTAGGCCATCACCAGCAGAACATTCACCCTGGACAGCCAGTTACTGCTGGACATCATGGGCTCCCCACCCCATGCAGAGTTGGTTTGTCTTGTCAGCCCAGGTTCCACCGAGGCAATGGCGCTTGGGATTCCCGGAGCTCCCCAGCCATTTCCTTACCGGGGAAAACCAAGTGAGACCTGGATTGAAAACATGGCAGCTTACTGTGGCTCTATGAGACTCTTCTACTGTGTCCTGCAGAGTCGCTATGAGTTGGAATTAACTCGACGGCAGTGAGTTTGGTTTTATACCTGGGACTATTATCCCATTTGATAACAGAGTTTTTCATCTAGAAAAAAAGCCTGTCTACCTACTCTCCCATGCATCCATCCATCCATCCATCCATGCATCCATCTAACTCTTCCCACCCTTCATCCTCACTTTTGAGATAATACACATAAAAGAACCCATTGGGCCTAGAACAAGAGAAGGCAGACACAGGAACTCCAAAGTGGTCAGCTAAATCTGCCACCATGAACTCTGACCAAGTTGTTGGCATTGTAGAATATTCACTAGATAGCTTAACCTATTTGTGCCTCTGCTACTCCATATATAAAGTGGATAACATGGTACTTACCTCATAGAATTTCTTATTAAGTGAAGGAAAGCATGTGAAACTTAGACTAACGGCTAGAGTATGGTACCAAGCCCAATGCCGTTGAATTGATTCCGACTCATAGCAACCCTATAAAGTGTTTTTGAAATTGTAAATCTGTATGGATGCAGACAGACTCATCTTTCTCCAGTGGAGCAGCTGGTGGGGTTGATGGCAAAACTGAATCTACAGTAACACCAGGCCTCCTTAGAGTACGACAACAACAATTTTTATGGTTAGCATCACCACCTTTAAAACTTTTTTTACAAGTTGGTTTTTGGTTTTTCCTCTTGAATAGACTCTTATAATGTATGTGCCTGTGTTAATATTATTCCTGGGTAATATAATAATAATAATTTGTGATTGTGAATGAGATTGTTTCCCCCTGTTTATGTTTTTATCAGCAAATGTTGATAAGAAGGGAAAACTGAAGCTTTTCACGTAGAATCTCCTGGGAAAGACAGACCTTGTAGAGAGATTGATTTTATTACAATGACTCAATGAAAACATAAGGGTAAGTCATAGGCACTGTGAAAAGGCAGAGGAGGTCTACCGAGCTAAACTTGAATGCTGTAGTAGGAGGCTGAGTCTCGGGAAATGAGTTGCCATTATGCTGGGGAAGAAGAGGAAGCTACTAGACAAAAAAGGAGCAGAAAATGAAGTGTTTGGTATATGAGGGAACCATTAGCAGTTTGATATGAGGCTGGAATGAGAAACAGAGGCATAGTTTACAAGGGTCCTGTGTTTTGCACATCTCATGGCTGCTGTGCCCCACAATTCTTGTGCAGTGGCCCCATTCATGCTAGAACCTTTCTGTCGGGCAAGACTCAATGGCTGCTGTTCCTAAACTTCACAGAGATTTCATGACCCTGACTTTGCAGCCAAGATAACTTATTGGTTCCGGCTTCCTTTTGGAGGTGCAATACTAGTCTGGCTCAAAAGGCCTGTCTTAATCTGTTCATCCTTTTCTTGAGCAGGGTGGCTTTTACATGATGCCTTCTCTCCTTAATTGCAGCCCAGGTGGTATAGTCCGTTATGCATTGGGCTGCTGACCTGAAGGTTAGAGTTTGAATCCACCAGCAGCTCTGATGGAAAAAGATGAAGCTTTATGCTCCTGTAAAGATTTACAGACTTAGAAACCCTAAACAGGGCCGCTATGAGTCGAAACCAACTTGATGGTAGGTACACAACACACACACACAATCTCCATAACTATAGGTTCTTTCCAGTTTTCCATTCCAAGTTCTGGGGACCCTCTTCTGCACCTATGCAGTGAGATCAAGTAGATTGAACTAGATATTCCCCCTTACTGTGACACATGAATCAGGGCAATGGAAAACTGGCGCCATCTTCTGGTCTTGAGCATGAGTAGCTTTCTTGAAAAACAAATGTTTTATTTTTTATAAAGCCAATTACTTTTACTTGAGTGTTAACATAAAATCTTTTTAAAGACCACAGGTGTTTACTGCCATATACCTTTTTTGTTGTTGTTGTAACTGTATATATATAACAAAATATTTGTCAATTTAACAGTTTCTACATTTATAATTCAGTTTCCACTTAAAACCAAATGATCACCACTTGTCTGTCAGTTTGTCGTACTATAGTGGCTTGTGAGTTGCTGTGATTCTGAAAGCTATGCCACCAGTATTTTAAATACCAGTAGGGTCACCCATGGTGGACAGGTTTCAGATGAGCTTCCAGACAAAGACAGACTAGGAAGA
>NW_006408566.1:14090663-14091792 GCF_000296735.1 Chrysochloris asiatica
AAGGCTGTGCTCTTTGATCTTCATCAGTAAATGTTTTAAGTCCTCTTCACTTTCAGCAAGTAAGGTTGTATCATCTGCATACCACAGGTTGTTAATGAGTCTTCCTCCTATCCTGATGCTGCATTTTTCTTCATAGACCCCAACTTCTCAGATTATGTGCTCAGCATACAGGTTGAATAAGAATGGTGAAAGAATACAACCGTGTTGCACACCTTTCTTAATTTTAAATCATTCAGTGTTCCCATGTTCAGTTTGAACAACTGCCTCTTGGTTCAGGTACAGATTCCTCATGAGCATAATTAAGTGTTCAAGAATACTCCTACTTCACCATGTTGTCCAGAGCTTGTCATGATCCACACAATCAGAAGACTTTGCATAGTCAGTAAAGCACAGGTAAACATCTTTCTGATATTCTCTGTTTTCAACCAAGATCCAGTGGACATCAGCAATATCTCTCATTCTACGGCCTCTTCTGAATCTGGCTTGAACCTCTGGAAGTTCTCTGTCAATATATGCTTGCAGCCATTTCTGTATTACCTTTGGTAAAATTTACTTTCATGGGATATTAAAGATATTGTCAGATGATTTCCACAGTCTGTTGGGTCACCTATCATTTGTTCTTGTTATGTGCCGTGGAGCTGGTTCCAACTCATAGCGACCCTGTACAGGATTTCTGAGGCTGTAAATCTTTACAGGAGCAGAAAGCCTCATCTTTCTCCTGCCGAACAGCTGGTAGTTTTGAACTGCTGACTGTGAGGTTAGAAGCCTGATTCGTAACCACTATGCTACCATAGAACCTCTTACGGATCTTTTCCAATCAGCCGGCTAGATAGTTGTCTTCCAAATTTCTTGGCATAGACGAGTGAGTGCCTTCTGTGCCTCCTCACTTTCTTGAAATATTTCAATTTTTTATTCCATCAGTCCTTGGTGCCTTGTTCTTTGCCAATTCATATTGGCAATGCACCTCTTCAAATGGATGAACAGCAGCCATTTCCTTTTGGTACAGTGACTTTGTGTATTCCTTCCATCATCTTTTGATGCTTTCTGCATCATTCAATAATTTGCTGAGAGAATTCTTCAATAATGAAATTTGAGGCTTGATTTTTTTCTTCAGTTCCTCCAGCTTGAG
>NW_006408566.1:14093079-14096746 GCF_000296735.1 Chrysochloris asiatica
ATGAGATGATTTGGCACAGTGGCTGCAACAATGGGCTTACACCTCACAACTGTGAGAATGGTGCAGGACTGGACAATGTTTCATTCTGTTGTGCGAAGGTCAATATGAGTTATAGCCGATTTGATGGCACCCAGTAACCATAACAACAGTTGTGAAGAAGAAATCCCTGGGTGGTGTACACAATTGAGTGCTTGACTACTAGCCAAATGAGTTGTGGTTTGAACTCATCCCGTGGCTCCTGAGGAGACAGGCCTAGTGATCTGCTACTGAAAAATCACAGCCTTGGAAACCCTATGGAACAATTTAACTCTGCACACGTGGGGTTGCCATGAGTCAGAATTGTCTCAACAGCAACCAACAATGGTAGTGGTAATAGTAACTGTACATTAGCGGTGGACACTACAGGAAGCAGGAGACTGGAAAGGGTTGACAATGAGGATAGAGAACCCTTCCATACTTAACTGCTTACCCTAAGGCTAGGTCATATCTAGAGCTGTCAGTTCAAGGTCCCATGACATCAGACAGGGAATTTGTTCTTGAACTTTAAAAACTGGTGAATCCCACCCTTCAGAGCATTTGGGCCACTGGAGCCTGTTTTCAAACAGCTACACCTAAGTGAGATGACAAGACTTCATCTCAAGTACTTTGGACACGTTATTAGGAGGGACCAGACCCTAGAGAAGTGCATCATGCTTGGTAAATTAGAGGGTCAACAAAAAAGTAGGGCCTCAGTGAGATGGATTCACTTAATGACTGCAACAAAGGACTCAAACACACTTAGCAACCTTAGTGAAGATGGTGTTGGACACCTAACTTCCAGGAAAGTAAATCATTGTTCAGTTTTTCTGTTGAGATTTGTTGAACAGTCAGTACATTTTATTCTTTCTGTTCTCCCAGAAAAGGAAACTAGGGGCATGCCCAGTGGAACTATTAGACAGGAGTCACTGACAACATACCTGTTATCAAGTATGGCTACCTCGAGAAGAAGAATGCTAAAACCTTGTAGGTAATCAAGGTGTTCTGTCTTGGAAAGTCCCGAACTGTAGAGACATATAGAGCATTGATGGACAAGGTTTTCTTTATCAATATCCAATAAACCTTTCTCTTTTTCTATACTTTTTAAAAAAAAATTTTTAATGTGTGTGTGTGTGTGTGGTAAATGTCTTGTGTTAGGGAGACCTGGAATAAGATTTTTTAAATTCTAGCTAATTTAGAAGCACTATGTGCGTGTTCTAGTATAGTTTGTTAAATTTATTAATTCCTGCTAAGGTTTATCAAAAACTCCTCTGCCTGAAAATTATCTGGGTGACTGGATAAATCACATATACCCCCAACCCACCCTGGTCCTGGAATAAGCAAGATCCATTCTAATTTTAAGTCTGTCACTAGTCTAGTAATCTGACTCTTAGAAAGGGGGGTCAAAGAAACATTTGCTCCTTTACGATTTTGCCCAGCATGGATCCTGATACAGCCAGAATCTCAGGGACCCAAGGCTAAAGAAACTCACTTGCTCCTTAAATGCCTGAAAATGGAAGCACTTGTAAGAATAGGTGGAGAATAAACGTGTTTTGAAATGGGTACTCACATACAAATTACTCTCCCTAATTTCAGTATTGTGCAGGTAGTTAAATGTTTCCTTTTCATCTCTGTGTAAATATAAAGAACCTGAAAATTAGATGTCAAGCTGTCAGAAACTTAACATTTGTGGTATGCTGACATAAAATTGGAACTATAACCTAAATTTCAATATTTTGTGTTAAAAAAAAGTCTCATTAAGCTGACTGACATTAATAGAAAAATATAAATTTGAACCAAACACTTAGCTTTTGTGTATTTTTTAAATTGGGGGATAAAAAAATGTTACAGATACTTATTGTCTTAGGATGGGTTCTGTAGAAGAGTAAAACCAGTGCAATGATATATATATAAATATATAGAGAGAGATTTATTTCAAGAAAATGTCTCACACCATTATGTTGTTGTTGTTAAGTGCCACCAAGTCGGTTCCGACCCATAGCGACCCTGAACAAAGTTTCTGAGGCTGTAAATCTTTACGGGAGCAGAAAGCCTCATCTTTCTCCCATGGAGCAGCTGGTAGTTTCTAACTGCTTACCTTGCGGTTCGCAGCCTGATTCGTAACCACTGTGCTACCAGAGCAGCCATTATGGAAGCTGGTAAATCCCAAATCTCTGAGACAGATGCCAGGCTAGAAGCTTCTCCTGGCTCAAATGGTTGCAAGAGCTGATGACTTAAAATAAGCAGGTCAGAAGGCAGGCTGCTGGCTCATGTCCCAAGAACCCAAGGTCAGAAAATGATGAGTTGGATGCAGGATTGAGACTGGAAAAGCTTTGCTAGAATATCCAAATATATTGAACATAGTCCATACTCTCAAGGAAACACCCCTTTCAACTGATTGGCTATTCACATCAGATCACAAAATACAGGATAACTACATAATATCTGCCAAACTGAGAACAATTGTCTGGTCAAGTTGGCAAATAACCTTAACCTTCACAATTCACTCCTTGTCAACTTGGCACTGTACACATCTCCATAGCATACATAATCTCCAAATAAAAACAATTATAAAGTCATACTGGCAACTAATATGAGTCAACTAATATACATTGTTGTTGTTGTTAAGTGCCATCGAGTCAGTTTTGACCCATAGCGACCCTATATAGGGTTTCCGAGGACTGACTGGTGAGCTTCAACCACCAACCTTGCAGTTCAAACGGCTTTGCAATCTGGTGCATTAACCCAGTTGATTCATATTGTTTATTAGACCAATAAACAACATTCTTATCAACAGAGAAAAGATTGAAATTGTCAAGGACTTCATTCTTCTTGATCAACCATCAACACTCATGGAAGCAGCAGCCAAGAAATCAAATGCATATTGCATTAGACAAATCTGCTGCACAAGACCTTTTTTTTTCTTTTCCAAGGATAAATTCCATTACCTTTTTTAAAAACTGTTTTATTGTGAATTATGTGATAGTTTACATGGGAGAACATTAGCTTTACATTCATCCTAGCGTATATCATTACATTGCAATGGTTACAATCCCCTCCATGCGTCATCAAACAACCAAAGGGCATACCCTGCAAGGCTGTCCCCGGTTGTCAGCACACAGCCCCTCTCCCTCTCTGGGTCTAAATTCCCCAGCTATTCCATCTCTCCATGTCATCTTCTCTGCCTCCATCTCTGGCATCACTGCTTCTCTGGGTAGGGTCGGTCTCTCTGCTCTTCTCCTTTGATGGTCCCAGGGGGCTCTGCTCCTGGCCTGTAAAGTCAACCACTCCCCTCCTTTTCCAACAAAATGTCTACCTTTACATTTCCAACCCTCACAGTCAGTCCTGATCATAATTATTCACACTATTATACCACATGAGTGATATCCCTATCTCCTTTCATCAGTCCCACATAGACAGATTGGATACTACTCAGTGGGGATTCTACCTTCCTCCGCACCTTCTGGATGTAGGCTTCCTTTTGAAAGCTTGTAAGTCAGTCACTACTTGCCTTTGTAGCACTCCCCAAGCCCCCGTTTTGGGTAGCCAATGTCCAAGTTGCCCATCCCTGTCTACTCTGTGTATTGAGGGGGTGGGAATGATCCTTGCTGTAAAGATTTGTTCCCTCGTTTGAGTTACTGCATCCTAGGTA
>NW_006408566.1:14101001-14121343 GCF_000296735.1 Chrysochloris asiatica
AAAACTCTCCCTATTTGCAGACAATATGATCCTATACATAGAAAACCCCAAAGACTCAGTAAAAAGGCTACTAGACCTCATTGGAAAATTCATGAACTTTTATCACAGGTCATGGTAGAACTAAGACATGTCCTAAGGGATATTTATGATACACTCTTCTTGACTTCCATTATGTAATATCAGTCCAATTTCCCCTGGGTAATCAGGATCAGTCATACCAGCCAATATGGTTAACTCCCTTCTCTGACTGTTGGTTCAGAGGTAAGAGGAGCCCATAGTGATTAGGTGACATTCTTAACTTGCAGTTCAATGGAAAATGTTGTGTCTCCCAGTGGGGGCATGCCTCTCTTTAGAACTAAGACCTCTAGATCTGAAGAGCATAGGGTCATAGGGAAAAGCAAAATTTTGTGAGTGGGTCACTAGGGATAATAGTGACTGGTACTACTCCCATTACACAACTTTAATTCCTATACCCATGAATCCTGGCTATGGGATATATGGAGAAGCAGTATCATATATTGGATGCTGGTTTAGAGTACATATAGCTTCCTAAAGAACATTGTCCTAACCCTGCAAGGGTCTGTAACCTAGCTGGTACTGTAATTAATTGTGTCTGTAGAATGCTATTCCATCATGCTATCAAACTAGCTGATTCAGGAGGATGGGGAATGTGGGAAGAACAGTGAACCCCAGGAGCATGGGACCACTGCTGCATTTCACTTGTGAAGTGAGCTCCTTGATCATAGATGATGCTGTGTGAGTCACCATGACAGTGGCTAAGACATTCCTTAAGTCTATGGGTAGTAGTTTTGACAAAACATTGAGTGCAGGGAAGGCAAATCTGAATCCAAAGTAGAGTCTATTTCAGTTAAAACAAAACACTACACTCTTTATGATGGAAATGATCAAAGATAATCACATTGCTACCCTGTTGGTTGCCCCTAGGAATGGTTTTACATTAAAGACTCTGTGTTGGTCCCTGGTGCTAGCAGAGTGGGCACTCAGCAGTGGCTATCGCCAAGTCAGCTTTGGTGAGTAGAAGTCCATGTTGCTGAACCCATGCAAAACTGCCATCTCTGGACCATAGCCAATTTGGTCATAAGCCCACTTGATTGTTAAAATCCTCCTCTGCTGAGGTCACTCATAAAAGATGAACATTCATAAAAGATGAAAATATCTTCACTCCTTTAGACCACTCAAAGGGTCTAGCCACATGCCTCTTCCCCACATTGCTTTGTAACTAATTTTCCAATCATGCTCCTTCCAAACCATGACCACTCAGCCAAACTATGGGCCAACAGTCTATGAATCAGAATACAACCACATTTCTGGCCATCTCTCCTCCAAAGCAGACAACCAATCGTATTGCTCAAAGTTTTGCTCATTGGGAGGATTTCTCTTCACCACTGCTATTTAGGGAGGTCTCAGAAAGGGGCTGCAGTATGGCCACTGCCCACTTCTGAGTGGTGCCTGCCCATTGTGCAGGTCCATCTGTAAACCAGGCACGAGTATTCTCTTCTTCTATCAGCTGTTCATAAGGAACTCCCCATGAGGTCAGAGATGTAGTTGTGACAGGAGGGGGAAGATTGACATTTGAGTCACTTCCTCCTGCAACTTACTTATTCCTTTAGATCCTGCGTGGTCCTGCTCTTGTACATATACAGAGCTTCCATTTAATGACAGAGGGTTGTTGTGCATGTCCAACTTTGACTCTGTGAGTCAGACAACACCCAGTTCATGATGGGCAGCTCAAGCCACATGGTGACTTGGTGGTCCATGGTTTAGCATTCAGTTCCCACTAAGGTCCAGTAAC
Organism: Chrysochloris asiatica; assembly: GCF_000296735.1. NCBI lineage: Eukaryota > Metazoa > Chordata > Mammalia > Afrosoricida > Chrysochloridae > Chrysochloris > Chrysochloris asiatica. The sequence continues at coordinate 14,102,815 of NW_006408566.1, forward strand.
AAGTCAAAAGCTGTTCCTCAAAAGGAAAGTGGTTATCTGCAGAGGATGGCAGGGCTCTGTTCCAAAATCTTAAGAATCTGTACTATGATTCACCAATAAGGGTCTACCAAAGATTCCAAATAACATCTCTATTTGCCAATTCCACTTCAAGCATCATTAGATCAACTAGATTATATGGCCCAAGTGCAAGAGTGGCTTGCATAGTAGCCTGAACCTATTGCACAGACTTCTCGTTTTGTGGCCCACTCAAAGCTAAGAGCTTTTCAAGTCACCTGGTGAACAGGCTGGAGTAGCACACCCAAATGAGAGAGATGATGCCTCCAATGTCCAAAAGAGCCCACCATGCACTGTGCCTCCATTTTAGTTGTAGGAGGGGCCAGATGTAACAACTTATCCTTCACTTTAGAAGGAATATCTCAATATGCCTCACACCATTGGACCATTAAACATTTCACTGAGGTAAAAGGCAACTAAATTTTTGTTGGATTAATTTTCTACCCTCTAGTATGCTAGTGTGGCACTGCAGGATAATGCACTGGACCACAAGGTCAGTTTGAACCGCAAGGATAGTGGCTCAAATATGCAAATGGAGTTCTGGTGTGGCACTATAGGAAAAGCACTGGACTGCTAACCACCAAGTTATTGGTTCAAACCAACCAGCCACTTAGGAAACCCTATACTCAACAGCACTTAAAAAGCATGCAAATATCTTATCAATATGTCTGGAGTCATGGGTACTTTCTCCTTACAAGATGCAATCAGCATAAACGTCATCAATTGTGATGGACCAGTGTGAAGTCTTGTGTAAGGGAAAGGTGATCAAGATCCTTGTGGGTTAAATTATGAAATAGGCTGGGTGGCTGACATAGCTGAGATGGCACAGGGAAGCTGCATTGCTGGCCTTGCCAGCTGAGGGCAAACTGCTTCTGGTTTCTCTTCAAAAATGGAGTCAAGTAAAAGGCACTGGCTAGATCAATAGCTGCATATCACATACCATAAGATGTATCAATTTGCTCAAGCAATAGAACCACATCTAGAACAGCAGCTACAATTGAAGTCCCCACTTGGATAAACTGATGATAATCTATGGTCATTCTCCGACAAGATCTGTTTTCTGCACAAGTCAAATAAGCCAGTTGAATGGGGATGTGGTAGGAATCGTTGCCCCTGCATCCTTCAAGTCCTGGATGATGGCAGTAGTCACTGCGATCCCTTCAGGAATGTGACATTGCTTTGGGCTTACTATTTTCCTAGGTAGGGTCAGTTCTAATGACTTCCACTTGACTTTTCGTACCATAATAGTCCTTACACCACATGTCAGGAATCCAGTGTCAGGGTTCTGCCAGTTGCTGAGAATGTCTATCCCAATTATGTATTATGTAGCTGAGGAAATCACTACAGGCTGAGTTCAGGGACCAGCTGAATCCACTGTGAGTCAGACCTAAGCTAAACCCTCATTAATAACCTGACCTCTAAATGCCTCTACTCTGATGCCACAGTGGTGTTTTGGCCTCCTGGAATTAGTGTCTGTTCAGTAATCCGTCCGAAGTCTGGTTCTGTTGGCAGGAGTGAGCTAATGGAATTTAGGGACTCAACATCCCCTGCTTCCTGATTATCTGTCCCTATCTGAAGCTTCAGAATCCCATTTATTCCTAATCAATACTTTCACTTTAACTTCAGATACCATTCAAGGTTGGGAATTCAACTGGCATTGTAATTCAATTACTATTATGATAAAGCTCCACATTTGGATTTTGGCAAGATCAGTTGTTACTGTTAAGAAATAAAGCTTTCATTCAGGGTACAGATGTCAATTTTCAGGTTTTGCATGTTGACCTGTGACTCTGAAGATTTCAGCCGGTCCCTTTCTCTCACCATTTTGCCTTGTAAAAGGAGAACCAACCAGCTTGCCTCTCATTCTGATAAGACTGTAGAAAATGTTCAAATATACAAGCACCCAGATTTCTATTGTGTATTTCTATTGCCAACTCACACCAGGGATTACCAGTGCTCTCTACTCCTGGAGGCAGAGTCATCAGTGCCTGAGACCAGGCAGACTTGAGAACCAATTCAGAAAACTTGTCATATTTATTCTTCTAGAACTACTCTCTAGAGAGTGCAGTGGCTCTGTAAGATAAGCACTGGACTATGAACCACAAGGTTGATGAATTGAGTCCACCATCACTCCACGGGAGGAAAGATTCCCTCGGAAACTGTATATAAGGTTGCTGTAAGTCGGAACAGACTTGACAGCACCTAATAACAAGAACCATTCTTTGATGGCAAAATAGGGTCCTTATGACATTTTAGGACTGGGCTGGACTGCTAACCACATGGTCAGCAGTTCAAAGCCACCATCCACTCCTTGGAAACCCTCTACAGGGTCACTATGAGTTGGCATCACCTTAATGGCTCTTAACAACCCTCTATCTATTGATCAGTATAGATATATGATGGTGGTGTGCCGTGGAGTCAGTTACAACTCACAGGGAACCCTGCATAGGGTTTCTGAGGTTATAAATCTTTATGGGAATAGCAAGTCTCATCTTTATTCTGTTGAGTGACTGGTACATTCAAACTGAAGACCTCGTGGTTTGCAGCACAACATGTAACCCACAACATTACCAGAGCTCCTTCATGTATATTGTTGTTGTTAAGTGCCATCAAGTCAGTTCTAACTCATAGCAATCCTGTATAGGGTTTCCAAGGAACAGCCAGTGAATTTGAACTGCTGACCTTGAGGTCCAATGCATTATCCCATAGTGCCACACCAGGACTCCTTCATATACACACACATATATACATAATGGTGGTGGTAGTGGTTATGTGCCATGGAGTCGCTTCTGACTGATAGCAACCCTGAATAGGGTTTCTGAGCTGTAAATCTTAATGGGTGCAAAAAGCCTCATCTTTCTCTCATAGAACAGCTGGTACTTTCAAACTACTGTCTCATAACTACACTACCAGAACACTCTCACTCACTCTCTCTCTCTCTCTCTCTCTCTCGCGCTCTCTCTCTCTCTCTATATATATACATACATATATATATACAAATATAGTTTCCTGGTGTGGTGCTGTAGGATCGGCACTGGACTGTGAACCACAAGGTTGGCAGTTCAAACCCACCAGCCGCTCCTTGCAAACCCTATATAGGGCTGCTATGAGTTGGAGAGATTTCAAGGAAATGGCTTGCACAGTTGTGGAGGCTGGCAAGTCCCAAATCCACGGGTCAGGTATCAGGATAGAGGCTTCTCCTGACTCAGGTGGTTGCAGGTCAGATGGCAGGCTGCTGACACACTTCCCAAGAACCAGAAGTCAGAGTATGATGAGTCATATCTGGATTGAGAGAGGGCAAGTTTTGCAAGAACATCCATATATACTGGATGCAGGCTGCACCCTCAAGGAAATGCCCCTTTCAAACAACTGGCTGCTCACATCAAATTACAAAATGCAGGGTGACTACACAGTATCTAGGAGCTCTGGTAACATAGTGGTGACAAATCGGGCAGCAGTTCAAAACTACCAGATGTTACGTGGGAGAAAGATGAGGCTTTCTGCTCCTGTAAAGATTTACAGGCTCAGAAACCCTGTACAGGGTCGCTATGACTAGGAACCGATTCCAGAACACATAACAACAACACACAGTAAACCACTGAGAATCATGGCTGTATTAGTTAAGGTTTTGCATCAACTTTAATGAGCCTGGATTCTCTGGTTAATCAGTGAAGACTCACAGTGACTCTGTATAGGTTTTCCAAGGAGTGGCTGGTGAGCTTGAACCGCCAAACATGCAGTTCAAACTGACCTTGCAGTCCAGCGCATTAAGCTGAAACACCACACTAGTAGTCCAATGATGTAGTTATCACAGCCATAATGAGATCTAACATGATGCAATCACTCTCATGATGTGACAAACCCTAAATGTTTGTCCTAAATGTTATAAATTGTCCTAAATGTTATAAATGCATTTGTCCTAAATGTTATAAATCCTCACTTCTATAATGTTAACGAAGTCCTGGTGTGGCAATGTGGGTTAATGTGCAAAGCTGGGTCAAACTCACCAGCTGCTCCTCAGAAACCCTATGTAGAGTCACTGTGGGTTGGAACCGACTTGATGGCACTTCACAACAACAACATGTTAATGAAGGAGTCCTGGTGGCACTGTAGGGTAAGTATAGGGCTGCTAACCACAAGGCCACAAAACCACCAATTGCTGAGAGGGAGAAAGATGAGGCCATCTTCTCCCTTAGAGATTTGCAGTCTTAGAAATCCTACACAGCTTTGATATTAGTCAGAATTTACTTGATGGTGTTAATGAGGTTGGATGCAATACAGGATTAGGTTGTATCTTGAGTCAATCTTTTTTCAGATATAAAAGAGATTAAACTGGCAAGCAGAGGTCAGAGGGGCCTACTACCACCAAGAAAGAAGAGCCAGAAATGGAGTGCATCCTTTGGACCTGGGGTCCCTATATAGGGAAGCTCCTGGATCCAGGGGAAGACTGATGCCAACATGTATCAATCAGCAAATGTTAAGCCTGCAGATGCTAAAAGGGGACAAGGACCTTTCTCCAGAGCGGACAAAGAGAGAATGCCTTCCCCCATAGCCAATCCTCTGAATTTGGACTTCTAGCCCTTCAACTGTATGAGAATAAAGGTCTGTTTGTTAAACACATCCACTCGTGGCATTTCTGTTATAGTTGCACTAGAGAACTAAGACAATGGCCTAGCCAAGTTGACAGACATATAATCTTAAATTTATAGTTTGAAAATCAATATTGTAATGAAAAGCACTATTGCTTAATCTTTACAGAAAAGACTGTGGTAGTTCTGATCCTGATTATCTATACAGGAAAGGGGTATCCTCCTTAGTGACCTGTGCAGCTCTGGGAAAAGAGTCCAAGGATTGTATTAAATGGGCAGCTAGTTCCAAGAGCAGGGAGAAACCAAGAGGCTTACTGGAATAGTGCTTCCAGAAAATGTTATTAATCCATTTTACTGACTGCCTCCAGTCTCCATCTTTTTGGCTGACCCTCTACCAAGCAAAACATCCTTTGCCAGGGATTGGTACCTTCTTCCAAAAAGAAAAAAACCCAGAGGCACTGACTTGATACCAACTCAGAGTTATACTACAAGGCAGAGTAGAACTTCCCATAGAGTTCCCAAGGCTGTAATAGTGCAGAAGCAGACTCCCACATCTTTCCAACCTTCTGTCTGGTTAGCAGCTGAATGCTTACCCACTGTGTCAACAGGGCTTCGTTGGCCCCTCCTTAGGCAACTACATTTACTAAGAGCCTTTGGGAAAATACAATTTACAAATAAACATTCAACAGTTTTACTTTACTAGGTGAGCTTACTCACATTAGTGCTATCATTACTATAGCAAATATTGGTCCACATGATCCGGCCAAAATAACCTATGTGGCTAAAAGAAAATTACGTCTTACTCAAATTCCCACGATCACATCCTCTCAACCTTGCCAGTAAGTTCTTACACACATTTTTTGAAGGGGTGAGCAAGACAATAATTTATTAGTCATCCCAACAGAGACAAAGGGAACGTGGTGGCTCTATATAATAAACACTGACCTGCGAACCACAAGGTTCATGGTTCCAGCTCACCAGCAACTCTGTGGGAGAAAGATGAGGCTTTCTGCTCCTGCAAAGACCTACACAGGGTCGCTATAAGTCAGAACTGACTCAACAGTACTTAACAAGAACAGAGATAAGATCAATAATGAGAGACAGTCATTTTGTCAATTTATTACTGCAAGTATGTTGTTGTTTAGTGCCACTGAGTTAGTTCCTTCCCAAAGTGACCCTGTATGGAGTTTCTGAGGAGTCACTGTTGAGCATGAACTGCCGACCTTATAGTTCAAACTGACTTTGCGGTCTAGCACATTAACCTACAGCACCACACCAAGACTCCTAAAGCATTATAATTCCATTACCAACAGACTCGACCCCAAAGGACAATGTGTAATGAAACACAACTATCACACATTATTTCAAAAATGTGTATTTAATGGCCATTCCGTCAAAATCAAGCACAATTACATTTCACTGTTAAGTTGCACTTGCAAGTTTTATTTGGGCTTCATTCCTTATTGGCTGCCTGAGGTTTTCTTGCAAATGCATAGGAAAAATTCAGAGGTTGGTAGTTTCTCATGCATTGAAAGGCCAGAGCTTAACAACACTGAATATCTTAATTACATTAGAATTGGATACATGAGAAATTTCAAAAGCCATGTGTACATTCAGAAAACTTAATACCAGTCATGAAACACATTTTCAGCATAAAATTCAGGCACTCTATCCTTTGGAATAGCTACAAAATATTCCAACAAGACTTAATGCACTTTGTGATTGCATCTATGCAAAGATAATTTTCCATTAAAATCTATACTTATTAAATAACCTTTTTAAATTAGAGCCCATTAAATTTTGATAATTACTGTGAATCATTTGCAGCATTATGTTTTAAATAATACTCAACTACTTCTATTACTGACCCTCAGATTCATCCTTCATGATACACTTTTTTTTTACAGAATACCCTAAAACTTTCACTGATAAGCATTGTTCCTTTCTCCTGCTACTACCTGAATAACAATGCTCACAAAAAAAGCATTCTGAGCTTTTCTGCTGCATTTTGCTTTCTTAACATGCAAAACATCAGCAAATGGGAGGCTCCATGGAGAACAGAACATATTAGCCAACCATGTCCATCACTGATCCCAAGTCCAAGTTTGTTTGCTCAGTCATTTAGTAGCAAACCACATTGCTCCATGTGGGTTCCTGCTTATATATTTGTTACTGGACTGTCCAGACCTTGTCTGGCATGAGGCAAAACTTGCTGATCTCTGCAGTGTGGTTCTGCGCCAGAAGGCTGAGGGTGAGAATACTTAGACACCTACCTGCTGAAGTGCCATTAACTCTAGATGAACTTCCTAGACCTGAACATGACTTAGCACTCTTAGAATTCAGAACATGGATGCTAATTGTTCCTGCTGAAAATAAAGCATGTTTGCTTGGTGGTATGGATTTATGTAGCTCAGAAAGCTTTTCAGAAATTTTACAAGATTATAATTTTACAAGATTATATGTTTTCATTTCAGAGCCTGCAAATTGACTCATCAAAATCATCAATGACTAACTTATAAAGATCTACTCAGAAACACAAATTTGAGACTTATTTGGTTATAAGTCATACAGAAGACAGCACAATTATTTCCCACAGGAGATTTTGGTATTTCATCATGGGGATCACTGGTAAGTTAATTACACTGCTAATGTTTTCTGGCATACTTGGAGAAACAATTAGCATAAGTAAATCATGAATGAGATGACAATTTGCTTAGCGTTTGTTTCTGCTTGTTGGATGAGATCTGAAGCAGCTGTTAAGCCTCTGTATGAACAGGGTATGGACAGAGGGTTGTTAACTTCAATTTTGGCAAATATAATCAGAACCAGTTACAAGTGGCCAATAAACTTCAATGTTCAATGCAAAGCAGGTAAGACGGATTCACATTTTAGAAATCAATTTCACCAAGAGGTTGCAGAAGCTAAGAAACACTGGGGAGATGACTGTTGATTGGTGACATTCATGTGAAATCCCAGTTCTCTGTGGAGAGGATGACAACAGTAAAGGTGAATTTGAGCTGCGGTCACTTCTCGTTCTCATCCAGAGCCCATCTTCCCATGTATATTCTAAAAGAACAACAATCATCGCATGTTTAGGTGCTAAGGCTCATGATAACACAGTTAAAGCCACAGTTCCTCTCTGGCGTTTTAGAATGGCCACAGCTTGCTCATGAGTAACACCTTCCAGAGTTTCGCCATTAACAGCTAAAATCTGATCACCTCGCTTCAATCGGCTGTCATCTGCAGCTGCTCCCTATAAACAAGAAACATTCCAGGTTAATCCACAGGAAGCCATTTATATTCAAATATTAGTACAAATTCTAACTTGTTTCTGGTACTCAAATCAAAAGGAACAGATTTAAAAGCCACCAATTAATCTTGTCTCTAAGTAATGGTTTTTAAATTAAGAAAAAAAAACAGGGTATGTTGAGAAGTAATGGTTGAAGAATAGTTACAATTTATGAATCATACTAGAAGAAATATATTGATACATTTCTTTTAATACAAGTAAACCCTTACTTCAATATTCAATGCTAAATGAAATTGATGGAAACAAATGTAATATGCAAAAGAAACAGACTTAACAGTTGAACCTGGTGGTATTAGTCTTGTTGCAAATATCATTATTATAAAGGGTTCTAACTGTATTATTCGCTATGGGTCGGACTCGACTCGATGGCACTTAACAACAACAACAACAACTGTATTATTAAGGAGCTCTGGTAGTGTAGTGGTTACAAATCGGGCTGCTAATCACAAGGTCAGCAGTTCAAAACTACCAGCTGTTCTGTGGGAGAAAGATGTGGCTTTCTGCTCCCGTAAAGATTTAAGCCTTGGAAACCCTGTAAAGGGTCGCTATGAGTCGGAACCAACTCGACAGCACTTAACAACAACAACAACAACTGTATTATTAAGCAATAAGCACTGCAGTGGTATGTCAAAAATAAGTGTAGCTTTCAAATGGGTGACTTATATAGAATGTGAATTATGTCTCAAGCTTTCTTTACATAGTTATACATGGGACCTTCTAAAAGATTGTAGAGAAATTCCATTGTTTTTCAATTCGATTTTTCCATGGACTTTTTGAAGTCCCCTTTGTACAGATACGTGTGTAGCATCTCTAAAATATTGCAATATAATGTTCAAAAGCTTCAATTTATGTATCTTTGTTCATGTAGATAATTTTCTAAATGATTACTTTTAGAATGTACTCAGTCATGCATGGCTCTTCAAAATAGCTGAAAGCAAGTGAAATTTGGGCATGTTTCCATTCTAAAGTTAAGCCAAAATGCCATGATATTACCAGATATATTTCGGATGGGTAAGGACCTAGAAAATGGACCTCGGAATGAATTACGGGAGGCGTTCTCCATTTGTTGGAGTAACTATTAAAGTCTCTTGAAAAGTTTCTGTCAGGAGCATCTTCCCAAACAGGATGAATCACTGAAAAGCTAAGAGGTGTTGATACTCCAGAAACTGTGCCACAGCTGCAGCAAGGAGGGCCTGAGGTGGCAGGGGAATGTTCTAGAATTTCAAAACTGTGGAAAGGATGCAATTCCTATATGAAGGCTGACTAAAGAATATTCAATACCAATTCAATAATGGGAGGAAAATGCCAAAACTAAATAACCTGCAATTGGGTAACCTTTGCTCAAATCCTTTTTCTTTTAAGAAAGGAATGTGCCAATGCACAAGTAACTCTAATGGATAAAAGCAGAATTACTGAACTAACTTGATCTTACTACATTTCACAGATTAAAAGGAAAGAGCTTCAGTATGCTTCAGATGTCTGTATTTAGCGTTTAAAAAAATGTGTTAAGCCCTTCAAGTTTTCATTTTCAGTAATGCAAAGGAGGGCTGGTTTTTATGTTTCTACGAACATGATTTCAGGTATTACTGTGCTGACCTGATACTTACTTACTGATCAGTATTTACTTTCTTATTTTATCAAAGTGGCAACTGTGAATGAAGGAAGGGAAGGAGAAAACAAATGGCTTGCAGGTCTCCATCTAGTTGGAAATTCTGACTTTCCCCACTTGCTGTTTGCCTTTATTTGATTCCTGAGGTTTCTTGGATCCTGTGAAATGGGCACACTACATACTAACCCTAGTGATTAAATGTGTGACACAGTAGCTACTCAATAAAAGGGAGGAGCATAATGAAATGAAATTCAAGTGAGAATCAAACTCAGGTTTTCAGATGTGACCGGCTCTGAAAAACTGTTCTCGACGTTTTCAGAGTTGTTAAAAGTCTTCAGGAGTCCTGTCTGGTGTGGGGCTGTAGGATCAGCAATGGACTGCTAGCTTCAAGGTAGGAAGTTTAAACACACCACCAGCTGCTTCTTGGAAACCCTATACTAGGTTGCATGAGTCAGAACTGACTTGATGGCACTTAACAACAACAAAAGTCTTCAGAATAATCTCTTGTTGGCTTATGGTAAAATCCAATTGCTAAGGTACAAAGGCCTACTTTGAAGTTTCCAAATACTATACATACACCTGAGAGAATGTGGAAGGTGCTGACGACCTGCTATCAGACTGACTTTGTCTCGCAACACGTACAAGCCCCGAGTGCCTGGGGATGCTTCATGATACCTTTGGGGAAGAAGGGATCTTGATGGGCCATATTAAATTCTTTCTTAACTGAACAACAAAATCTTTAAAAGCAGCTTAAGACACCAAAAAAGTCATATAAAAACCCCATACCTACAGACATCTGAGCTCCAGACATTTTAAGAATGTTTAAGGAAATGGAGAAAACATAAAGTTAGAGTTCACAGATCTCCAAAATTCCAACAGGGAAAATTTTAGCTCAGTGTCAGAATTAGTTTTAGCAAGATTTCAACCTTAAAAAAATCTCCTTTGTTAGTTTTTGGTTTATTGATTCATTATAGAAGACTTTTTCATTTGACTCTATTGACTTACTATAATAAATCATAATAATAAAAAAGACAAAGTCATTAGGCAAATGAAATCTTATTAGAATACATGCTTAGGAACTAGCCAAATGAAAATTTTCTTTTTTTGAGACTGATTGAATCAAGTGAGTCATTAGGTGGTGGTGGTTATGTGCCATGGAGTCGGTTTCAACTCACAGCGACCCTATACAGGGTTTCTGAGGCTGCAGATCATATTTCTCCTGAGAAGCAGCTGGTAGTTTCAAACTGCTGACCTTGTGGTTCGCAGCCCAATTCATAACCACTACGCTACCAGAGCTCCTTAGGTAGTGTATGGAATTTTCCTTTTTTTAATACAGACATTTTAGGTATGCCTCACTTTATAAGAAAGGGCCTTTCCTTAAAAACAAGAACCCAAGGACAGTCTATATTCCTTAGGGGCTTCTTAAAACTGCACTTTGCATGGGGGCCTTGCAAAGGGCATTGCATGTGAGCTTCAGTCCTCTCCTCACTCCCAGCACCCTTCACACTATCATTTATTTGATGATGTTTCTTTTCAAAATTCACCAGCAATGAATGGCCATTTTGCTCTCCCTGAATTGCATTGTTCTGGGGCCTGACTCCCATACCACCTAAGTGAACGTGGAGACAGTCACAGCTTGAGGCAGGCTGCTGGACTCTGGGGTCCAGGTCAAGACCTTCCAAGCTGCCCTGCCCCTGGATTGTAGCTGATTTGCTCACATAGTGCTATGCAGTGAGCTGGTCATTACAAACATCTTAGAGGGACTTACAGAGGCAACGGCAGGCTGGCAGGATTTGCTAACACATAGGGATTAACTCTGAAGCCCTTACACTATTCTTAACTATAGAGTCAGCTCTTTCAAAAGGAAAGAATACTATGACAATTCTTCAAGGTCTTATGTTGTATTTTAGGAGAAGGGTCCATGTTGGAGATTACCAGTCTGGGTTAACACTGTTAACCCACATGTTTCTGAACTCCTCTTTTGCCTACAACCAGCTCAACAGGTGAGTGTTTGGGAATGCTATGCTTTACTTAATAGGCAGCCTAGAAAACCAAATTGGTGAGGAAATTACAAAAGCAAATGCAAAACACCTTGGAAATTATGCCAAATCACAGCTAGAATCAGGGCTTCTAATTGGTTTGAAATGGTTCAGTCATAGCCAATGGAAATAAGAGCAGCGTACATACTGCCTAGCAACCAAATCTCTTCCCATGTTGAGGAAACAGCCGGCAGTGGCCCTTTTATCTTAGAGTGGGGTACTGCTGTCTGTTTCCTACAGGCAGAAACAAACTTGTGTTTGATGTAAAGTATGGGTCTCTAAAAAGAGAAATAATCTTTTTTATTTTGTCTGTAAAAGACTTACTTCTTGAAGAAAATAAAGATGATAAAATAGGAAATAAAGATGATAAATTAACAAGCAAATGATTGGGATACAACCAATGAAGAAAAAAGGGTGCAGTAATACCAAATACTTCTCAGAAATCTTCAAATTTATAATAAAATCCCATTCCAATTTTTGAAACCACAATGATGAAGTAAATAAACAAATAAATGCTTCCTTCGCGCCATCTAGAGGCAGCAGTAGGAATACACTCCACAACCTGTGTACTACTTTCAACCCGGATTGGTTGGAAATTGTAGTGATAATTCCTGGAGAACATTTTATTACCCAGTCATAAGTCTAACCTATTGAACTGATGATTATCAAGTACTTAGCAGAGTACTAGAAGAGATAAACCGCCTTATGCATGTCTTGAGATTTGGGTAGGCATTGGTTATGGGCAGGCGTTGGTGCTTCCATCTGAGGCTTCTAGAAGAAAGCTTTATGCCTCAGCGCTCCAGTGAGAGCTGTCATCTTTTCTGAAAGGAAAAAGCCAAAGCCTGTTCTAGCCCAGCACAATACTTCCAAGGTCAGCTTCCAAAGAGCATAGTGATGCTCCTCGTACTGTGTGGCTAAAAGAAGACCCTCTTTAAAATCTGTTAGCCTCTACTTCTGCAATAGGGTCTAAAGAAAAGTACACTTCTAACAGATCCATAAGAGAGCTCTTCTTTCACTCATCTGGTGCCAGAACTTCCTATACTACTCAAATGAAACAAGCATACATGCACACATCCAGGTTTAGTCCAAAGCAAAACAAAATACTTAATTTTTTTTTTAATCTCACCTAGCTTTGATTAAAAAAAAAAAAAAAAAAGTACAGTAAAAAGGAAAAAATACCTTTGCAAATATAGTCTTGACATAAATTGGCAGGTCTCCATGGGGACTTCCATAACCCCCTACAATACTAAACCCCAATCCTTCAGAGCCTTTCTCCAAAGTAATAATCTTAGGTGGAGGTGTTCTGAAAACACAATGCATGCTGTTTAATTGAAGAATAGATACTGAGAGGGAATTTCATTTTTATGGAAGAACACAGATTTGAGAGAGACTTTCATACTGCAAAACTATGAAGATCGATTTATTAATTCAAACTCTCAGAGAGCAGCCTAGAAAGTTATTTTTTAACTTCTCATGCCTTGTCACCCACTAATGATTTTTTAAGGGCTTCTCTTCCATAAAACTTACTGCTTTCAGATTAAAAATAAAGTCATGATGCTGAAATTGTCAAAGCACCCCTCCTATCTCCTTAGTTTTTTAAACCTTAAATTGGCTGTTTAAAACTGAATGAAACTTTTTTTCTTGCCTTATAGTCATTTTTCAGTTATTATTTTTTATATCCCCTTGTAGAATGTGCACTGAGAGGACTACACCTGAATGCTGAATATACTTGCCAGACTTCCCTACAATTCCCACAATGGGTGGGAATTCATCCAAATTCTCCAAGGTGAAACTTTTCTAACTCCCTAAGGAAAACTATAGCCAGAATGCTCCTTAGAAGCAAGAATGGCGAGACTTCATCTCATGTACTTTGGATATGTTATTAGGAGGGACCAGTCCCTGGAGAAAGAGATGATGATATTTGGAAAAGTAGAGGGTCAGGGAAAAGGAGGAAGATATACTCAACAAGATGGACGGACACAGCAGCTGCGATCATGGACTCAACACAACAATTGTGAGGATGGCACAGGACTGGGCAGTGCTTCATTCTGTTGTCTATAGGGTCTCTATGGGTCAGAACCAACTTGACAGTGTAACAAGGACAGTCTCCTTCTTCTCTATGATCCCTTTGTACTTGGTATAATTTACCATTATGACACTTACATAGTGCGATGATTTAACTATCTTTCTCCACCACCACATTATGAATTTCTTAAGTCTTAATTATCCAAGTATTCCCAGTACTATATGCTGTGCTTATCACAAATTCAAGATCATGACTGAGGTAAAGAAGAACCAAAATCCAGGAGAATACAGAGAAACCAAAGTGGGGAAAAAAAAAAAAATGAAGACAATCTGCTTCAAATGTATAATTTTGTCTTTCAAAGCTTCGTCCAGTGTGGAAGCCTTCTCTCTCACAAACAACATGGCTAAATTTAAATTACCTATGTGGGCTCAAGTAGTTTAATCCAAGGTTAGCTAACACTAATTTCTTATTCCCAAATGCTGTGATTAGAAGGGTAAGACTCTAAAGGGACTCTGGTTTCCCAGACCCTGTCCTCTCATTTCTAGCAAGAAATTCAGATTTATTTACTGGCATCACTTGTTTTGTGGCAACATGCATGTCTGAGAGGCAGAGTCACTGATAAAACACTGCCCTTCATATATAGCGAGAGAAATTTGCAAAACTGGGTGGGATCTAAGCAACCTTTGAATCTGTTCTTCTGTCTGACTAGAATATTCTTCTCTTTCCTCCTCTCAGTTTTGCTTGGCTGATTTTCACACACTGAAACCAGTTGTTTACTGATGTGCTTCCTAGTTGTTTACTCTAGGCATTCATATTATTTGCTGAATATCTATGCCATATAAATGAACTGTTTTGAGTATTACCCTGCTTATTCCAATTTTTCCAAAACTCAGTTTAAGCATTAGCCTCTCCCTCACCCCGAGTCATGCCCCTCTTCCATGTTTTCATAGGACCTTATGCTTGATCTCTTCCATTGACATTAACTCTCATAAGTTTATCAACTTTTTTACAACCATGGATTTATGTGTCAGTTTTTCACAGTTTCTTGAAGACTGGGGCAGTGCCATTACTTATGAAACCTCAGGTTCATTTGTGCAACGTCTGGCCATAGGAAGATGCTCAATATATATCTGCTGAAACAGTGATGAGTGATCCCCTCTGGCTGAACAGTAACGATGTCATGAATAAGGTCACAATCTCTCACCAGTTGGAGGCTACAGAAGTACTCTCAATAATGGCTCCATTGGCTAGATAAGACTTTGCTTCATGCTTCCTCTTGCAATCACAGTCCCCATTTCCAAAAATATTGAAATGAGCATGTAGATACCCAAAGCTATTGTGCCTATTCACAATCAGCAACCTGCTTTTAGAGGAGAGGGCTGAGTGTGGTTCCACTTCTCAATTGGCTTGCCTCCATGTAGCTCAATGTTATAACATTTTCAACCAGTTACTTTTAATTTACTTTCATACAGAATTCTGGTAAAGGAAAGTCTCTAAATGTAGACAACAGTGGGAACACATGATTATTTTAAATTCTTTTGTGCTACTAGTTCCTTAGCTGATAAGGGAGCTGTAGAATTACAGCAAAGGAATCAAGACGACACGGGCATATTTGTATTTCCATAGGCACATCAAAACGATGCTAAAAGTACATTCTCTTCCTATAAGGCGTCTGTTTTTTGTTTTGTTTTAATGGAAAAGGCCACTGTGAGTTGAATATATTACACTTCAACACAAGGTTGACAGTTCAAACCCGTCAGCTGCTCCTCAGAAATGCTAAACAGAGTTGCTATGAGTCCAAACTGACTTGGTAGCACTTAACAATAATAACATATATTTGTCATATTTTAATGGTGTGCATTTGATACTCTTATAATGGAAAAAAAAAAGTAAAATGACCTTAATTTAACATTCAAATCTCTAAGAAAATAAATTCAAACAGGTATCATTTAAGGCAGGTGTGGAGAATGTCCGGCCCACAAAATTATTTGGTCTGGCCCTGCCAAGGAAACCTCAGTTCCAGCTATCACATTGTTGTTGTTGTTGTTAAGTGCCGTCGAGTCGGTTTCGACCTATAGCGACCCTGAATAGGGTTTCCGAGGCTGTAAATCTTTACGGGAGCAGATCGCCTCATCTTTCTCCCACGGAGCAGCTGGTAGTTTCGAACTGCTGACCTTCTGGTTCGCAGCCCGATTAGTAACCACTACGCTACCAGAGCTCCTTTCACATTAGGGGTAAGTAAATTAAATGTTTGACCATATGCAGCAGGTTAATTTTTAAGTTGATAATTAGTATGGCCTACAAATGATGTTATAAGTTTTGGCAGAAAAAAGGTTCCCCACCCCTGATTTAAGGTGATGAACTGCCAGGAGAAAATTTAGGAATGGTTGTGATCATGTGCTTCAGCTCAGTTCAACAAACATTTATTGAGCACCTACTAATGACCAGGCACTTGATGCCAATTCCTATCATGGCACTATTGGTAGAAGAGAAATAAATTTTGGCAGCATTTCTCAAACTTTGGGTCCTTTGCCTAAGTGTAGCAGAATCACCCAGGGAACTTTCTGGACTCACTGTAGACCACCTAATCAGAGTCTCTGAGAGTGGGTCTGAGGAATTCGCATTTCGAAAAGTATACTTTAGATTATCCTTATCCACATTTTAGTTTGAGACACGTTGCTTTACTTAACTGCAATGGCTGGTTTTAATGAAGAATGTTACCAAATACAATAAGGTTTAATCTAAGAACAAAATTTTAGCTCTGGGAAATTATGGTTCCTTGTATAATAAAGCAGGGTGGACCTGTGCTGTAAATTTACGGTTTCTTAGGTACAAGTCAAAGTGACCACAGTGGTGTATGCAGATCCTGCACAATGGCCTTTTAAAATCTTGTACAGTGGAATTAAACCTTTTGAGAATTACGGAAATCAAGGTGCCTTCTTAGAGATACTCTATGAATTAGAAAAAATATTGTACATCTTCCTCCTCTTCTCCTTTAGAAAGTACAGTCTCACTGAGCTTTGCCATGCACATAAGAGGCCCTCTGCATTGAGAATACTCACTCTGTGTCTTCTGAATGGTGAGATGCAGTGGGTGAACCAAGATGGTAGCCTGTAGACATGCTTTCAAGTTGAGTTGCAATGGCGCTTATATTGGTATCTGCTACAACCTGGGGGCAAAGTTAGAACAAAATCATCCATCTGTAAGGCAGGGGGAATTAGATAAACCACACTACACACACTGGTAAGTTCTCAGTCCCCACCTTATTCAATCTATCAGCAGTATTTAACTTTTGGGTTATTTTTTATTTCTTTGGGCACTGTTTTCTTTATTTGGTTTCCACACTCTCTAATTTCCTTTCCATCTATCTGGCCACTCCTTCATATCTCCAGAACCTCTAAAATCAGAGTGCTGCACAGAGCAGTGCTTGAGTTTCTTACCTTTCCTGTCTATACATATTCCCTTGGTTATCTCATCTTATGAATTGCTTTGAGGTGCCATCCAGTCGATTCCAACTCAGAGCAACCTCATGAACTGAAACACTGATCATCCTCACAATTGTTGTTTGAGCCCACTGTTGCTGCTACTGTACCAATCCATCTTTTTGGGGTCTTCTTCTTTGTTGCTGACCCTCCACTTTACCAAGCAGATGTTCTTCTCTGGAGACTGGTCCCTCCTCTAAGTATCTAATGTATGACAGACAAAATCTCACTATCCTTGAATCTATGCAACACTTGGCTGTATTTATTCCAGGACAGATTTGTTTGTTCTTCTGGCAATCCATGGAACTTTCAATATTCTTTTTCAACACTATAATTCAAATGCATCAGTTCTATGGTTTTCCTTTATTCAATGTCTAACTTTTACATACATATGAAGCTATTGAAAATACCATGGCTTGAGATAGGCACATCTTAAACCTCAGTGACTGTTTTGCAGCCTATTTGCCTAATGCAATACGTCACTTGCTTTCACATCATTTTCAACGGGAATACCTATTCTTCACAATGTTATGATCCACACAAATACTTCTGCACAGTTAATAAAGCACAAGTAAACACCTTTCTGGTATTATTTCCTTTGAGCCAAGATCCATGTGACATCAGCAATGACATCCCTCATTCCACATCCTCTTCTGAATCCAGCTTGAATTTCTAGCACCTCCGTGTCAATGTACTGCTACAACCATTTTTGAAATGTAATATTAATGATATTGATAATTTTCACTTTTAGTTGGGTCACCTTTCTTTGAAGGGATACAAAAATGGATCCCTTCCAACTGGTTGGCCAATTGTCATCCAAATTTCTTAGCATAGACCAATGTGTGCCACCAGTGGCTGCATCACTCTGCTGAAACATTTCAATTTGTATCCCGTCAACTCCTAGAAGTTTGTTTTTTAAATCTTTTTATGATCAGCAACAAACATTTATTGTTTATAGTGTATCAGCTATGTATTGCCACGTAACAAACTACTCCAAAACATAGAGGTTTAAAATAATAAACATTTTCCATTGAATTTCTGTAGGTCAGGGAATGACAGCAGCTTAGCAAATGGGTTCTGGTGTAGAGTCTCTCATGAGATTGCAGTCAAGGTCTCACATAGACCCTGGAATCAATTCTGACTTACAGAGACATCATGAGCCAGAGTAGAATGTCCAGAGTGTTTTCTAGTCTGTATTCTTTTCTTTTCTTTTGTACTCATCCCACTGTATTTTGTTTCACTGCAATGATTACAATCCCTTCCATGCATCATCATTTAGCAATATTTGCTTCTATTCCCTCTGTTTCTGTGTGTGCTTTTTTTTTGATGTAGACAAAAACACTCAGGAGTATATAATCATTGGAACAACCAAAGAGCATATTCTGCAAGCCTGCCTCCTGGCCACTAGCACACAGCACAC
>NW_006408566.1:14121978-14126489 GCF_000296735.1 Chrysochloris asiatica
AAAGATGAGGCTTTCTGCTCCCGTACAGATTTACAGCTTCAGAAACCCTGTACAGGTTTGCTATGAGTTGGAACCGACTCCACGGCACATAGTAACAACAATATCCGTAAGTATAGGTCAAGTTCATCAAATTGTAGCAATTTACACTTTCTGGAACTTTGTTTTTTGCCAATGTCCTCAAACAGCTTGGATTTCTTTCTTCAATATTATTGGT
Organism: Chrysochloris asiatica; assembly: GCF_000296735.1. Lineage (NCBI taxonomy): Eukaryota > Metazoa > Chordata > Mammalia > Afrosoricida > Chrysochloridae > Chrysochloris > Chrysochloris asiatica. The sequence continues at coordinate 14,122,193 of NW_006408566.1, forward strand.
CTTAATCATGAAATGATTGATCATGAAATGAAATGATTGAACATCGACCTCTTCTTTTTGGTAGAGTGACTCTGGATTCCTTCACCTTCTTTTGATGATTCCTGCATCATTCAATATTTTGCCCATAGAATCCTTTAATATTGCAACCCAAGGTTTTAAATTTTTCTTCAGTTCTATCGACTTGAGAAATGCTGAGCAGCATGTTCTTCTCATGAATTAAATGCCATCTATGTGTTGAAATCTCTAACACTATTTTTTACCTAATTCCAGATCTACATATTCAATTGCCAATTAGATATCTCTACGGCAGTCAAGAAATCAAACAACGTATTGCATTAAGCAAATCTGCTGCACAAGACCTTTTTAAAGTATTGAAGAGCAAAGATGTCAGCTTGAAGACTCAGGTGCACCTGGCCCAAACCATGGTATTTTCAATAACCTCATATGCATGCGAAAGCTAGACAGTGAATAAGGAAGACCGTAGAATTGATGCACCTGAGTTCTGGAGTTGGAGGAGCATATTGAGAGTGCCATGGGCCACCAAAAGAACCAAGAGATCTGTGTTGGAAGAAGTGCAGCCAGAGTGCTCCCTGGAGGTCAGGATGGCCAGACTTTGTCTCTCATACTTCAGACATATTGTCAGGAGGGACCAGTCGCTGGAGAAGGCTATCATGTTTGGTAAGATGGAGGATCAGAGAAAAACAGGAAGACTCCCAGTGAGATGGATTATTGGTTGAACTAGATGGGATGGCTTTGCTAAGTTTATATTATTTCATTTGTTTGCTTAAAACCATGCAGAAGAAACCCAGTTCTCTCCGATCACAAGGTGAATTTCTTACTATGAACTACAAGGCCCTATGAGATCTATCCATTATTTCTCTGTCCACATCTCCCGACAGTCTCCTCTGTGCTCTTGGCTCTAGAAATGTGTATTCTTCAAAACAATCAGAAGAAATATGGTCTAGCTCTGAGAGCACTTATAAATAAACAGAATGGAATTCTAAAGTTCAGTTTTTGTCACTTAAATGATATTGCACCTGAGTTTCAGCTTCCTCATCGTTACATGTTGTTGTCAAGTCGGTTCCGACCATAACGACCCTATATAGGGGTTCTGAGGAGTGGCTGGTGAGTTTGAACTGCCAACCTTGTGGTGCAAACCACCTTTGCAGTCCAGTGCATTAAATCACAGTGCTATACACCAGGACTCCATCTGTTAAATAGAAACCGTAAAAGCCTGCCTTGCCTGCTTACACTGGAGATGCCTTCCACATCAGCAGAGATTCTTTCTCAAAAGCTCCTGGGTTTGCCCTCCTTTTGTTCAATGGCCCTGCTTTTAGGATGTGATATTTATTGCATAAGGGCTTGATTTGGCTGCAATTTCAGACAAAGCCAACAGAGGGCACAGCTGCCTAATCACTAAGCTGCATCTGCTATTTGAAGCATTCAGATCAAGAAAGGTGACAGGCCTTCCCTGGTTGGGTCAGAATACATTTTAGTTGAAGTATCCTACTCTGGGGAAGCCATTGCTATGTTAAAGCAAGTTACAGGATCTTCTGGTAAGATCCCCAGATGAAGAATGACTGAATGAACAGGGAAATATTTAGGATAAAAGACTTAAGTAGGAAATGTCAGGTTCTCCCTAGTCACTGTTAAGTGCCGTTGAGTCGATTCCGACCCATAGTGACCCTGTATAGGGTTTCCAAGGAGCAGCTGGTGAGCTTGAACCTCGAACTTTGTAGTTCAAATGGCTTTGCAGTCTGGCGCATTAACCCACAGTGCCATACCTCTCAATCATCACCAACTTCTTTTGCTTTCCTCTACCAGCTGCTCTGAGGGAGAAACATGCGGCTTTCTGCTCCCATAAAGATTTATATAGCCTCGGAAACCCAATGCAGGATCACTACAAAACGGAAGAGACTCCACAGCAAACTACCACCACTGCAAGTGCATCTTAAGAGCTGTCTTTGCACACCATTTCGGGAATCTCATCTATTCTTCATGTACATTTTAATCATCCACTTTGTCCCAACTTCCGTTCCCATTAGCCAGTCCAAATCTCCTAGACCCACACTCTTCTGGCTTTTCTGCTGCTGTTCACCCTACTTTTCCATCTCCTTGCCTATTGTCCTACTCACCTCTCTCACCTCAACCCTGGGCCCTTTTCCTACTTGCACATTTGGGCAGATACATTCCCATGGTTTCAAATTCCAACACAACGCTGACAATCCCCAGCCTAGTCTACTATTTCAAGCTGCCAACTTAACATTTGTATTTTAATGTTTTAAAGGCTTATCAGAAAGAATGCAACCAAATGCAAAGCTTTAGTTTCCTCTAGTTTTCTGTACATAGCACCTCTACCTGCCCAGTTAGAATTCTATTCTCTGTAATACTGCTAGCTGGTAACTGTCCACTTAGGAAAGATGTTACTAAGATGCAAGCCTTATGAGTACTGTCCCTCCAAGTATCAGGAGTCAGTCTGACAACTTCCTCTCCCACCTGCCATATATAAACCTAAAAAAAACTATGGATTCTAGCTCCAAGGTACTTCTTAAATCTGTTTTTTGTTTGTTTGTTTGTTTTTTTAAATCTCTCTCTACCAACTGTAACAGAATCTACCTCTCCCCACATTCTCTTCTAACTTTTTTCCACAAAGCAGCAAATTATCTTCCTGAAAATAAAATGGGTATTGCCACTCCTTTGTTAAACTCTTTTAGTGGTCTCTCCTTGAATCGAATTCAGAGTTCGTAATTATATATAGGAGTCATGGTGTGGCGCTGTGTGCTAATGCGTCAGACTGCAAAATTGATTTGAAATGCAAGGACGGTGGTTCAAGCTTACCAGCTGATCCTTGGAAACCCTATACAGGGTCGCTAAGGGTCGGAACTGACTCGACGGCACTTAACAACAAAAACAATTATACATAGGTGTCCTGCTAATCATAGGTGTCCTGCTTAAACCCACCAGTTGCTCCTCAGAACCCCTATACAGGGGTCTCTGAGTCAGAACCAACTCTAAGGCACTTTACAAAAAATGTATACATAAATGACCTCCCAGTGGCCTACCACTCTAACTCCATCTATCTCCTTCTACTCCCCTGCCACATTCCTGCACTTCTCTGGAATTTCTCCCTCCTCCAGTTGCCCTGGCCTCAGCTTAAATGTGACTTCCCTATATAAGCTCTCTTGGACCACCCCTTTTAATTTCTCCTGTTTTCCTCTCCCTCGCACTTTCAAAGCATTTCCCACAAACTGTGACGGTGCATATTTGTGAGACTGTTGAACTTTCTTCCTGTTTGACAGCAGGACCCATGAGGACAAGGGCTGCTGCTTTTCAGTTCAATGCCATTATGTGCCCACACATGAAGATTGCTCAGTAAGTACCTGTGGAATGAAGAAACAAGTCAAAAGGCTTTCAGGAGGAATAGGATTACCGAACTCCATTCTCTCACTTTCAACAGAGCAGACAGACACCAATGAATACCACAAGATATTTTTTTCTTTTTAAATGAAAGAAAACTCGAACCATTAAAGCAGTTAGAAATGGCACTAGATCTCCTTTAGTCAGGAATTCAAATGGGGTTCAGTGTTTTTCAATTTAGTACAGGGGATTCCTTGCTTGCTAGGAAGCTGAACATGGACTGTCCACTGTCCATGATGGGACTGAGGAAGAAAGTCAGTAAAATACTGTCTTTTCTAAGAAATTTTCAAATGCCAAGATTTGATGACAACCTGCTCTTTACTTTTTACTTGTTTAATCATCACTACACTAGTACCAAATACACATTGAGCACTTTATGGAAGGCATCCTTCAAAGTCTCTAAAGAGATAGGTCCATTTCTAATTCCCATTTTACAGATGAAGAAACAAACAGAGATTAAGTAACAACCTCGAGGTTACATAAGTGGTAATGGGTAAGGTCAGGGCTCAAATCCATGCTAATATCTTGTGTGCGCTCTTATAACATTATGTGATTTCAAGTAAATTGCCTGTTGAGAGAAGTACAAGACCCAGTTTCAGCATGGGTATTACAGTCTAGTCATGCAGTGGAGGCGGGGAGCCACAGATGTCAAACAAGCAGTGACAAACAGAGCAAAAGATCACCAGGATGAACACATAGCAACAGAAAGAAGAAACTGTACCCCCAGAATGATTTGAGGAGAGAGAATGGGGTGGAGAAATAGACCCCATTGATGTTCTAAGAAGAGAGCTTTCTAATCTTTAGAAAGAGAATATACTTTCAAGAGGTCATGAAATCAGTCATGTGTTTTCCCTAGTCAGCTGCAAAATATAGAAACACT
>NW_006408566.1:14126589-14133186 GCF_000296735.1 Chrysochloris asiatica
CAGTGGTTTAAACCAACCAGGAGCACCAGGGGAGGGGGGGGGGGTGGAAGGACTTGGTGATCTGCTCTTACAGACTGTTGTTGGAGTTAAGTGCCATTGAGTCGACTCCAACTGATAGCGACATTACACAACACAGAGTGAGACGCTGCCCGACCTTGTGTCATCCTCAGAATCCTAGGTAAGCTTGAGCCCACTGCTGCTGTCACTGTGCCAGTCCATCCTGCTAGGGACACCTTTCTCTTTTTCACAGACTCTCCACTTTACTAAGAATGACATCCTTCTCCAGGGACTAATCCCACCTGATACTATGTCCAAAGAATGAGAGACGAAGTCTGGTCATCTGGCTTCTGCATTCTGATTGTACTTCTTACAACATGGATTTTTTTTTTTTTTTTTCTGGCATATGGTAGAACTTCTAATATCTTCTCTAACACCGTTAACTCAAATGCATTGATTCTTCTATGGTCTTCCTTATTCATTGTCCAATTTTCACAAGCATATGAGGCTACTGAAAATATCAGGCACACCTTAGTCCTCAAACTGACATCTTTGTCCTTGAACATTGTACAGAGATCTTGTGCAGATCTGCCTAACACAATATGTCTTGGGTTTCATGACTGCTGATTCCATGTTGATTGTGGATCCAAGCAAAATAAAGTCTTTGACAATGTCAACCTTTTCTCCATTTATCATGATTTTATTTATTGCTCCAGGGGTGAAGATTTTTGTTTTCTTTACATTGAGGTACAATCCATATTTAAGCCTGTGGCCTTTGATCTTCATCAAGTATTTTAAGCCCTCTTTACTTTCAGCAAGCAAGGTTGTATCATCTGCATATCATAGGTGATGCCATGTACTTCTACATAGAATTGAGCTTCTCAGATTATCTGCTCAGTATGCAAACTGAAAATAAGTTTGGTGAGAGAATACAACTTTGGCGCACACCTTTCCTGATTTTAAACCATTCAAGTAACCCATTGTTCTGTTCAAACAGCTGACTCTGGGTCCATTTGCAAGTTCCTCATGATCACATTTAAGTGTTCTGAAATGCTTATACTCTGCAATGTTGTCCATAGCTCGTCATGATCCACATAGTCTAGAAAGCACATCATCAATAAAGCACAGGTAAACATCTTTCTAGTATTCTCTGCTTTCAGCCAAGATTCCTCTGATGTCAGCAATAATAACCCTCACTGCAAGAACACCTTGAACCTCTACCAGTTTCCTGTCAATGAATTGTGGAAATAGTTTTTTGAATTATCTTTAGCAAAATTTTACTTGCATGTGATATTAATATTGTCAGATGACTGCGGCATTCCATTGTGTCACCTCTCTTTGGATCTCTTCCAATCAGTTTGCCAGGTACATGAGTTTATTGGTGTAGATGAGTGCCTCCAGTTGTTGCTGTTGTTGTTGTTAGGTGCCATCAAGTTGGTACCAACTCATAGAACCTTATGCACAACGTAATGAAACACTGCCTCGTCCTGTGCAAACCTCAAAATCATTGCTAAGCTTCATCCTGCTGCTGCTGCCAATGTGCCAATCCATCTCATTGGTGTCTTCCTCTTTTCCACTGATCCTCTACTTTACCAAGCAAATGTCCTTTTCCAAGAACTGGTTCCTTCTGATAATATGTCTGAAGTATTAAAGATGAAGTCTGGCCATTCTAGTTTCAAGGAACATTCTGGCTGTACTTCTTCCAACACAGATTGGTTTGTTCTTTTGGCAGTCCATGGTATTTTTAATATTCTCCTCCAACACCATAGCTCAAATGCATCAATTCTTCTACGGACTTCTTTATTCACTGTCCAATTTTTACATGCATATGATATAAAGGAGCTCTGCTAGTGTAGTGGTTACAAATCGGGCTGCTAACCTCAAGGTCAGCAGTTTGAAACTACCAGCCGTTCCATGGGAGAAAGAGGAGGCTTTCTGCTCCCGTAAAGATTTACAGCCTCGGAAACCCTGTGCAGGGTTACTATGAGTCGGAACTGACTCCACAGCACTTAACAACAATAAAAGATTATTATTGAAAATACTGGGGCTTGAGCCAGGCACACCTTTGTTCTCGAACTGACACCTTTGCGCCTTAACAGTTGTGTAGCAGATCTAATGCAATACGTCGTTTGATTTCTTGACTGCTGCTTCCATGTGTTGATGGTCGATCTCAGCAAAATGAAGTCTCTGACAACTTCAATCTTTTCTCCATTTATCTTGATGTTATTTATGGGTCCAGTAGGGCTGGTTTTTGTTTTCTTTACACTGAGGTGCTCCCCATACTGAAGGCAGTGGTTTTGGATCTTCATCAGTAAGTATTTTAAGCCTTCTTTGAGTTCAGCAAGCAAGGTTGTATCATCTGCATATCACAGGTTATTGATGAGCCTTCCTCCAATCCTGATACATTTTTCTTCATATAATCCAGCTTCTTGAATTATTTGCTCAGCATACAGACTGAATAAGTATGGTGAAAGAATACAACCCTGGCGTACAGCTTTCCAAATTTTAAACCATTAAGTGTTCCTTTGTTTTGTTCTAATAACTCTTGGTCTATGTACAGGTCCCTCATGAGTACAATTAAGTGTTCTGGAATACTCATTATCTGCAGTGTTGTCCAGAGCTTGTTATGATCCACACAATCAAAAGCCTTTGGGTAGTCAATAATGGGCAGGTAAACATTTTCCTAGTATTTTCTGCTTTTAGCCAAGGTCTATCTGTCATCAGCAATGATGCCCTTAATTCCACATCCTCATCTGAATCCGGCCTGAACCTCTGGAAGTTCCCTGTCCATGTACTGTTGCAGTCAGTTTTCAATTATCTTTAGCAAAATTTTAGTTGCATGCAAATATTAATGATACTGTCCAAAGACTTTGGCATTCCATTGTGTCACCTCTCTTTGGAATGGGCATAAATATGGGTCTCTTCTAATCAGCTAGCCAGGTAGCTGTCTTCCAAATTTCTTGGCGTAGATGAGTGCCTCTAGTGCTTGATCAGTTTGTTGAAGGATTTCAATTTGTATTCTATCAATTTCTAGTGCCTTATTTTTTTTTTTTTTTTTGCTAATTCCTTCAGTGCACGTTGGACTTCTACCTGCATTATCACTGGCTCTGGATCATATGGCTGCCTCTTGAAATGGTTGAACATTGACTACTTGTTTGTGGTACAGTGACTATGTGTGTTCATTCCATCTTCTTTTGATGAATGCATCATTCAATATTTTGTCCACAGAATCTTTCAATATTGCAACCCGAGGCTTGAATTTTTTTCCCCTCAGTTTTTTCAGCTGGAAAAATACTGAGTGTGTTTTTCCCTTTTGGTTTTCTAACTCCAGATCTTTGCACATTTCATTATATTTGACTTTGTCTTCTTATGCTGATCTTTTAAAACTTTCTATTCAGCTCTTTTACCTCATTTCTTCCATTTGCTTTAGCATGTCTATGCTGCAAAGCAAGTTTAAAAGTCTCTGTTGATTCGTATTTGGGCCTTCTCCTTCTTTCTTGTCTTCTTAATAACCATTTTGCTTTCTTCCTGTTTCATGTTCTTGATGTCATCCCACAACTCTCCTGGTCTCCGGTCATTAGTGTCTAATTCATTAAATCTGTTCTTGAGATTATCTCTAAATTCAGGTGAAATGTGTTCAAGGTCATATTTTGGACCTTGTAGACTTGTGTTTTAATTTTCTTCAGTTTCAGACTTGAACTTGCATATGAGCAACTGATGGTCTGTTCTACAATCTGTCCTTGGCCGTTTGGGATGATGATGATATTTAGCTTTTCAAAGGTCTTAGATGTAGCCAATTTGATTTCTGTGTATTCCATCTGGTGAGGTCCATGTGCATAGTCATCCTTTATACTGCATAAAAAGGTGTTTGCAATGAAACAAGCCATTGATCTTGCAAAATTTTACCATATCATAGCGACTCTATATAGGGTTTCTGAGTAGTGGCTGGTGAGTCTGAACCATCTACTTTGTGGTTCAACCAACTTTTCAGCCCAGTGCTTTTCCTACAGCACCATACCAAGACTCCTTGTAGGCATATGGATATTCCTAACATTGACAGTATTATACTTCAAGATAGAGCTTAAAATCTTCTTTTTGATGATGAATGCAATGCCATGCCTTTCCATTTTGTCATTTCTGGCATAGTAAACTATATGACTCTCAGATTCAAAATGACCAATATCAGTCCATTTCAGCTCACTAATGCCTTGGATATCAATTTTTATGAATCCCATCTAATTTTTGACAACTTCCAACTTTCCTAGATTCAGTCTTTGTACATCTCATGTTACAGGTGTTAATGGATGTTTACAACTATTTCTCCTTATTTTGAGTTGTGCCCCAACAGTAAATGAAGGCCTCGAAAACTTTACTCCATTTGCGTCATTGTGGTCAACTCTGCTTCGGGAAGCAGCTCTTCCCCAGTCAGATTTTGAGTGCTTTCCAACTTGAGGGGCTCATCTTCTGGCACTATATCTAACAATATTCTGGTGCTTTTCATAGTGTTTCAGTATTCAATAATCTGGTGCTGACAGCGTTCCATTGCTTTTCACAAGGTTTTCAATGGCTAAACATTCAAAATTCCTTCTCCTTCCTAGTCTGTCTTAGTCTGGAAGCTCAGCTAAAACCTATCCACCATGCGTGTACTTTGCTGGTATTTAAAACACCAGTGGCATCATTTCCAGCATCACAGTAACAGGTGACAAACTGACAGACAACTGGTGGCCTGTAATGCTTACAATTTAGGAAATCCTATGGGGCAGGTATACTCTGTTCTGTAGGGTGGCTATGAGTTGGAATCCACTAAATGGCATACAACATAACACCACTGGGAAGCATAGAAAAGTCACATTCCTTTCAGGTCTTGCTCACCAACCTCCAAGTCCTGATATTAAAGTGGCCTTTCAACCACTGACAAGTTAAATCCAGGAGATCTTCCCAGGATCTCTGCAGGTGTTCAGGCTCCTGCCTTTTTCATAGAAGCTGACTGGAAAGTGTGAAGGATTTTCACTTACAACCTTGTCTTCCACAGGAAAAAAATGGTTAAAGTTATAAACCATCAGCCTTAGAATAACTTCTCAGAGTTGATTGAGGAATAATTTAATAGCCAAGTGACACCTTCCCAGGGCTTGGCTTGTGAAAGGGCAATCTCCTCTCCTGAGACTGTGTGCACATAAATGCACACCAATTCTATAAGATCCATGGTCTTGCCTCAGTCCTGCTTTTGAAGGGCTCTTTCTCCATCTCAATGCCAGAAACTGAAGGATATGGGAAGCAAGGCTTAGAGATTTCTATTGGTATGTTTTGGGGAAGGGAAGGCAAACAGAATAATGACAAATTTACATATTTCATTCTTTTTTTCTTTCCCTCTGTTGCTCCCTTTTTCTCCTTCAGCAAATTTTGAGCTCCTGTGTATAAGCTTCTGTAGTGTGTTCTGAGGATAAGGAAGGGAGGAGATGAAACCAACAGCAAAGTTCCTGCTGTTCCCATAGGCTTAAAATTGACCTGGTGTGGATGGATAAGGTCAGCAGTTCAAACCCACCAGCTGCTTCTCAGAAACACTATGTACAATTGCTGAGTCAGCACTTAACAACAACAACAACAACAACAACAACAACAACAAGTGAGAAAAACAGAGTTCATGAGTGGTGCAAACGGGCTCGACTACTAGCTGAAAGGTTGGTGGTTTGGACCGACCAAGAGGTGCATTGAAGACAGGCTTGGTGATTTGCTTCTGAAAGGGCACAGCTTTGAAGCTGCCATAGAACAGCTCACATTAACAAGTACAGGAGACAGATAAGGACACAGGAGTGCTAGGTGGAGAGAGGGAAGGTGAGTGAAGGGGAGATTCCTCCTGCGTATTAAGGTCTATGGAACTTAAATGTGTAATTCAAGAGCTATGGTGTCTGGAGCCCTGAAGTCTGGCTTTATGCAAACAGATCAGCATCTGCCTCTCATTGCCCTACACATGGAGACCCAGAGATGAGGTAGATGCTTTTCTTGCTCCCTGGAGCCCTTCAAAGCCATTAATCTGACTCAGAACCTATGTGGGTGTATGAGGGTGCTCCAAAAGTTCATGGGAAAATATAATTAAAAGAGAATGGAATTTTTCAACAACCTTTTTCTCTTTCTTTTTCATGAGTCATCAGGAGGCTGGGGACCCTAATGTCCTCAGCTCATACCACTGGGCCATTGGGCTAAAAGGAAATGCTATCTCAACAAGCCCATAGTTGGTAATTTTAGCCATATTTCCACTAACCTTTTGAAGCCCCCTAGCATGCGTTCCTTAATATTACAAAGATATGTTGAGTAACTTGTTGGGTGATTGGTATGGTGCTCTGGTAGAGTAGTGATTACAAATCGGGCTGTTAACCTCAAGGTCAGCAGTTCAAAACTATCAACAGTTCCACGGGAGAAAGATGAGGCTTTCTGCTCCCATAAAGATTTACAGCCTCAGAAACCCTGTACAGGGTCACTATGAGTCAGAACCGACTCCACAGCACATAACAACAACGGCTTCTATGAGTGTGGATGGTAGATACAAGAAAAATAAAGTCTTCAATAACTTCTATCTTTTTTCCATTTATCATGATGTTATTT
>NW_006408566.1:14133286-14135036 GCF_000296735.1 Chrysochloris asiatica
CCTCAGAAACCCTGTACAGGGTCACTATGAGTCAGAACCGACTCCACAGCACATAACAACAACAACAAACCTTCTTAAACAGCCAAATGATGGCACAAATTGAAAATCTCACCAGGTATTTACTGTTTCCCCATATATTTCTTAACCCTTGTATTAACAAACATTTGGTATCTGCCAACCTAAGGAAGGGAATGCTCTTACCTAGAGAAAAAAGGAGGAACTAGTTTTATATAAAGGTCAACAGGCCTTTCAGCTTGTCAAACAAAGGATGGGAAGAAGCTTTATCCTTTAAACTGAAGTAACAGGCGAGAAGGAGACTTCAGTGGAAGAGAAAGAACCAATAAGATGTTCCGCCCTCGGTCTGTATTTTCCTCTCAATTTGTTTCCCCCACCAAATATAGTTCTTCCTTGAAATGATTTTCCCCTTCTGCTGCCCTCTGCAAGCAGGTTCCCCCTCAATGTATATTTATATCTCCAAGTATCTCCTCCTCAAACTGTTTTTCGATAAGAAAGCATTTATTCTGATACCATCTCTCATTATCTGACTCTGTGGCTTTTGACAATTTAGGGTCAAAGCAAAATGAAATCCATTCAGAACTGTGTTCTATAATAAAACAACATATGTCCAATAAACCTTCTAATTGAATAATAAAGCACTGGTCTTTATTGTGTGGGTTTAAGGATGAGTTCCTTTCCTTTAAAACCTGTTTGGGGGATTGTTTTTGGCAAATTGTGAAGTCAAAGTACTTTTCAGATAAGTGGGCTATTATAATACTTATTAGCTTGAGCTCCTTGCTTAGAAACCTTCTGGGCTTTTGAGCCTGTGAAGAAAAAAAATAAAATTAGCCCTTAGACTTGAAAGTATCCAAATCTTTCAGTAACAAACATAAAACTTATTCCTCAATGTGTTATGAGTAAATTCTGAAGACAAACAGAAAGACTATAAAGTTAAGTTGACCCCTGAGAAAGCTGCCATCTTAAGATGGGGGCATATTATAAAGTAAGAAAAGCCTTGTCCCATTTTGTGTGTGTGTGTGTGTGTGTGTGTGTGTATGTGTACCTTAACGGAGTAGAGTAGTCCTAGTGTGGCGCTGTGGGCTAATGCGTCAGACTGCAAAGCCGTTTGAACTGCAAGGTCGGTAGTTCAAGCTCACCAGCTGCTCCTCGGAAACCCTATACAGGGTTGCTACCTCCCCGGAAACCCTATACAGGGTCGCTATGGGTCGGAACCGACTTGACGGCACTTCACAACAACGGAATAGAAAGCACATCTGCTTAATGCTTCTAGTTATAATTAGGTAACACTGGTTCCAAAGATATCAAAATATATTGATTTTTATGTGTATACTTTAAAAAAAAAATTAATGGTCTGAACTACTGTTTTAATTTGAAGTAAAATGAAAAATGAAGGGGAGAACTGATGGCTAGCCACATCGCCATCTGGTGGCTCAGCCCATAAATGCCACCTGGAAAAGCACTTTGTTTTCATGACTTTAAAAGAAATGGTAGCATTCTCTGATTTCTAATCTTGTTGTTGTTATGGGCCACAGAGTTGATTCTGACTCACAGTGACCCTGCATAGGGACACTGAGGAGCAGCTGAGTTTTAACTCCTACATTCCATATTGCAGTTAATGTGGCTCCTCCCATTCCTCCAAACTCTAAAACAGCCGGGGACGGGGGAATCTCTTAAAAATCCAGAACAAGCCACATAAGGTCCTTTTATGAAAATATTCTTGATATGCTTATTT
>NW_006408566.1:14136051-14182056 GCF_000296735.1 Chrysochloris asiatica
ATTGAAGTGCAATCCATACTGAAGGCTGTTGTCTTTGAGCTTCATCAGTAAGTATTTCAAGTCCTCTTTGCTTTCAGCAAGCAAGGTTGTATCATCTGCATATCGAAAGTTGTTAATGAGTTTTCTTCAATCCTGATACTACATTCTTCTTTTATAATCCAGCTTCTCAGATATACAGATTGAGTAGTGGTAGTGGTCATGCACTGTTGCATTGGTTTTGACTCCTAGTGACCCTGTATAGGATTTCTGAGGCTGCAAATCTTTATGGAAGTAGAACTAGCCTCATCTTTCTCCCACAGAACTGCTGGTAGTTTCGAACTACTGACCCTGAGGTTAGCAGCATGACTCGTAACCACTACATTACCAATGCTCCTTACAGATTAAGTATGGTGAAAGGATACAACACTGGAGCACACCTTTTCTGATTTTAAACCATTCAGTGTCCTCTTCTTCTGTTCTAAAGACGGCATCTTGGTTTATATACAGGTTCCTCATGAGTACAATTAAGTGTTCTGGAATACCATTGTTTATAATGCTATCCATAATCCATATGTTGTTGTTGTTAAGTGTCACTGAGTTGGTTCTGACCCATTGCGATCCTGTATAGGGTTTCCAAAAAGTAGCTGGTGAGTTTGAACCACCGACCTTGTGACTCAAACTGACTTTGTAGTCCAGGGCTCATCCTACAGCGGCACACCAGAACACACACACGTTATTGTTAAGTGCTGTGGAGTTAGTTTGAACGCATAGTGACCCTGTATAGGATTTTCCAAGGCTTTAAATCTTTTGTGGGAGCAGAAGCCTCACATTTCCTAGGAGTGGCTAGTGGGTTTGAACTCCTGAGCATTTGGTTCAAAGTCCAGTGCTTATCCTACAAAGCCTCGGCACTCATATACATACACACACACATATACACATACATTCTTCCATTCATACATGAGGGAGCTTCAAAAGGTTTGTGATAAAAATAATTGAATTAAAAGGTGACTTATTTTTTTTTCCACTAATAGAGAGTCTGGATCACTTAAATTTTGCCAAATTAAGTTTTTATAGCAATTCCATAGACAAAAGAACTAAATTATTAGCTAAAAAAGCAACTGTAACTGGAAATATTTAAAATGACCCCAAGCAGCCAAATCAATTTCAATGAACTATACTGACCAATCTATAATGGATTACGGAGTACGGTTATAGCAATGCATGATAAGCAATGGATTGCAAGGTCAGTTTGAACCACAAGGTCAGTGGTTCAAATTCACCAGGTGCTCCTTAGAAACCCTATATAGGGTTACTATGAGTTGGAACTGACCCAATGGCACTTAAAAACAACAACTAGTGACAAGTCAGTGTGATAATTATATTGATGGTACCCCTCCCAGAATATCGTTTAAATGACAACAAACTATGTTACTGAAAGGAATTTATTTGATGTAGAACTTAAAAGTTTCTTGGGTCTTGAGTCTAAAGCCTTTGGTACCATATCTGTTCCATATCCAAAGCTGTCAAAATTCCAAAGGACTTTGTTAAACTTTAAATGGCACACATCAGAATATCAACTACTGAGATTAAGAGTAGGACAAGCACTCAACCACAAGGTCAGTTTGAAGCACAGTGTTGATGGTTTAAACTCACCAGTCTCTCCATGTAAATCCTGTATAGGATCGTTATTGGGTTGGAACCAAACGGATGGCATTTAACAACAACACCACTTAGATTAAGGAGGACTCCCAGTGTGGCACTGTAGGATCAGCATTGGACTTCAAACCACAAGGTTGGCAGCTCAAAACCATCAGCTGCTCTTTGGAAACGCTATACAGGGTCGCTGTGAGTCGGACCTTACTCAACGGCATTTAACAGCAAACAAGGCTAAGGAGTCCTGGTGTAGTGCTATAGGATAAGCTCTGGACTGCTAACTGCAGAAGTTCAAACCCACCAGTCATTCCTTGCAAACTTCATACCAGGTCACCAACAGTTGGAAGCAACTTGTCAGCATTTAACAATAAGATTAATGCCAGAGAATATTCTAAAACTAAGTATAATTTTCTTCTTAATATACAGAAAAAACTCCTTCAAAAGTATATTTATAGTGACAATTTGGTTGAAATGAGTGCTAATTCTCCATGGGAAATCTGAGCTCATTTTCATTGAAGGTACTTTTCATATTATTGTAACACTTAAGGTAGTTCTCTGTTTTTTTGTTGTTGTTGAGGAATATGGAGCTGAAAAAATTATATCTGGGCATGAAAATATAAAAATTAGATTTTGCTAATGAACATACACATACTTTTTTTTTCTTGCCATACTTATTATCATTTGAAATAACTTCCTCTTAAAATTCTGTGTCACTAATGATGGAATCTTGATGTGGTGCTGTTGGTTAATGCGCTGGACTGCAAAGTCTACTTGAACCAGGAGGCTCGTGGTTCAAGTTCACCAGCTGCTCCTTGGAAATCCTCCCTATACAGGGTCATTATGGGTTGGAACCCAACTCTATGGCACTTAACAACAACAACAACAACAATCCATAGCTCTGAAATTGAAGTTACATTTATAGAGTCTCTAGAGCTCAGTGTAAGTCAAAGGAAGAGCTCATACAGCAAATAATAAAAACAAGGATCTGTAGGCTCTGACAGTGGCCTAGGTGGAGTGGTGGGGGAAGCAGTTAGGCAAGTTTCCACAATGTGGACAAAAAGAAAGGACTGGGGAGAAGCAGAATCTATGACCAGTCAACATAGTGCTGAAGTTCATGTGTAATATAAACCGACGAATCTAAAGTATATGGCCACATGAACGCCAGTAAAAGCACTGGCAGTATTTCCATAGTTTGCTGAAAACCATTTACCTATTTTAATGACTGCTTTGGCACTTTGGACTTAACCAGTGAGATTCTAGGAGTAAAAGCACCACAAACTGGTTCTTCCAAACGTAATGGTTTTTCAGTTCAAACTTATTTTGTGGCTAGTATTATCTGAGTAAGGAACTCTGGTAGCGTAGTGCTTATGAATCAGGCTGCGAACCTCAAGGTTGGCCTTTCAAAATTACCAGTGTTTCCATGGGAGAAAGATGAGGCTTTCTGCTCCTGTAAAGATTTACAGTCTTGGAAACCCTGTGCAAGATCATTATGAATCGGAACCGACTCCACGGTACTTAACAACAACATCTGAGTGATGGACTATCCCTCTCACTAAGCTACAAAATGGTGGGCTTTAGTCTTTTAACCTACACACTGTTTTACACCAGTTCTGCAGAAGTTTGATGATTATACTTGTACATTTTGGGGGAAACTCATTAAGGACATTCACTGCTAGGATGCTGCCTCTCAATCAAGGTATGATATCAACCTCAGAGACATTTGAAAGCTGACAGATAAAAAGGTAATTAACAACCCAGGTTGTATCTCTGGACACTTGGGGGCCAGAGCTGATAAAGAATTGTCTTCCTTCATTGGTGGCTATCATACAGTGAGAATTTAACATTGAGAGGAATCACTTATGCTTCAGTAAAAAATAGCATTGTGCTTTTCTCTTACTTTAAATAAAGAGGGAAAACCAGTTCATGGGCAGTTCAGTACCAGTCTTGGGCATTAAAAAAAGAAGAAGAAAAGAAATCATTTCCTATTCCTTGCAAACTTTGATTTACAAAAGAATGCTAGAAGCTAAAAGCCTTGTTGATTTATCATGTGAAGCAAAGAGTAATTTTTCTCCCCTTGTTATGCTTTCATATAATCATGCTCACTGCCTGTATGGATGGCATTAAAGAATTTCTGAATAAAAATAATAATTTCTTGCTTTCAACCTTCATAATTCACTTCAGCAGGCACCCTGCTGAGTGGTGATGCCTACTGCCAGTGACGTTCAATCTTTTTTGCATGCCACTTATCTGCCTGTGCAGCTGCGTGTTCCATTGATCGTAATACCTGCAGGATAATGCGCCCATAGGCATTCTTTAGAAGATTAACCACATCCGCATGAGACAGCCCATCCAAAGGTTGCCCATTAATGCTGACAATTCGATCTCCAACCTAGAAGTACAAAAGTGGCAGAAAATCACTATCATTAGGAAAAATTAAATTTGAGGAGAATGCTTCAGATTCTTTGTAAGTCATATTCCTATTTGTGGCCATTGTAAGGGTTCTGTGCCTCTACTGTGCATGCACATAGAGAAGCATGTGGAATTTTTACAGCCTTTCCCAAATACAGACCAATCAGAGAAACAGGAAGGGGGTCAGATGTGGTTATTAAAAGGCACGCTAGGCTACTTTTATATTTTGATAATGGTGGTATTACAGGCACCCTTTTGCCAGTAATAGTGGGGTGGACAAATTAACTGTTCAATAAAGCTCAAATGAGGAAGCCAAATATTTTTTTTACTTTATTTTTCTTCCTGACTTAAGTTGAAGGGGCAATAGGAAGAGAGAAAAAAAAATCATTAAAATGTTGATTCCTTTTTTTTTTTGAGGCATGTTTATAAGGTCAATTTTTGGTTGAAAACCCATTCTGGGTGGAAAGAGGTGCTAAAAAGGATATGGGAGACTTTGAAAATGAGCTTCAATTTCTTCTTTCATTAAGAAGCTTGATACAAACAATAATATTTTCATAGGCCCAGAGACCTAGTGAATTTTCAAGTGTTAGCTTTCTGCAAATGTTTTGCCCTTGGTGTGGGTCTCTGATGGCTATTGGAATTCAGACTTTCCACAAACTGTCCATGGCTGCAACTTCCCTCCCCCGCTGCTGCATGCTGTGAGCACTTGAACCATTCCCCTCTTGTTTACTTTTAGTTTCTGTGTCCGAGCTGCCACTCCACTGGCCTGAATCATGGCAATAAAGATAGGAATATCTCCTAAGGGGCTTCCTTTTCCTCCAGCAATACTGATTCCAAGGGCATCATTGAGATCCTGAAAAAGGAGGACAAACATGATGGTAACAGAATGAACTTTCATTCATTTAAAGGTCCACAGCCTGACTGTCCCCAGATGACTGTCAAACAAAATCCTTTCTGTGACACAGGAAGCCAGGATAACATCAGAGTTAAGTATAGGGGCTTCAGAGTCAGAAAGACCTGTGTTTCAGCTCTAGAACTTACTTAGCAGTGGAATCTTGAGAGAGATTACTTAAGCTCTTAGAACCTTAATCTCTGTGCACAGAATGGGAAGGATACCTCCTACCTCACAGTATAAGTTTGAGGGTTGGAGGAACTGATGAAGAACAGGCTCAATAAATGGCAACATTTCAAGTAAAAACCCCTCTGCCACCGCTCAGTTGAGTGGCCAATTTTGATGCAGACTTGGCAAGTATCTACTCATATGGTGTTTATGATTAAGCTGCCATGCACATCATGCTCGTCTGGGTGTGAGCAAACACACTTGGCTCTAAAAGAACTGCACGTCTCCATCACAACAAAGGCTCTTAGAGGACAACCATTGTAGCAATGGCAGAATATGGAGAGAGAAGTGAAATGTGACTGAAGATATTCCCCAAGGGTCTTTCTTATGTGAGGCAATTTAGTTCACTTGAACCTTGGGGAAGAGATCCTGGATCTAGTCTAGGTTTTCCACACACTTACAACACCAGAGAGTTAGGACAATCTGTGAGATTGGGACTTTTCAGAGAAGGGGAACCCAAATACTTTCTACTATATTGAGTAATAGAAAAGTAGCAAGCGCACACTGTCAAAAATGGAGATCTGTAAAAACATGGTGGTCTCGTTGAGTTCCACTCACAGGTTTCACTATCTTAAAAACAAAAGAAAAAGTCATTAAGAGAACAAATGGTAAGTTCTGGTTTCAGCAGGGTGGTATAAACACACCATAGAAAAGAACTCTGGTCAAAATATAAGAAGACCATCTCCTAGAGGCCCCTGAAAAGGCAAGCACAAATTCTGGTGGAGGAGGCAGAATTGGAGAAATGACTCAGGAGGTACATTTCCTGATAGCTTTCTTGTCAGGGTGAGTACCAGTTTAGAAGCAAATGGCTAAAACTCTGAAAGAAGCCCCATCTTTCTAGCCAGATGACCAGAAAAAGGAGGTGCTGGTAGCTGGAGAACAGGGGAGGGATGCAGAGTGGAGAGAGAACTGAAGGAACAGTCTGTGTGAACCCACAGACTTGTTAGCTACCCAAACCAGCATGGCAGAGCTGAGACAACTGAACTGGGTTTTGAATCATTGCCCACAAAAGACGAACCAGAATTTGTAGTTTGAACCTACTCAGGTTGAACACCTACTAAAACAAAAACCGACGTTTCTTAGAGTCTACACATTATAACATAGAAACCCTAAATTACCCAAAGAAATGAAAAAGAGCCACCAGGAAATAGAACAAATTTTGCTTTTAGGTTTGTTTAAAGTATGTAGGATTGTTGAAAGTAAAATATTAATTGTTGTTGTTAGGTGTTGTCGAGTCTATTCCGAATTATAGCTATTGTGTGCAAAACAGAATAAAATACTGCCGGCCAGTCCTGCGCCAACCTCACAATTGCCAATACATTTGAGCCTACTGCTGCCACCACTGTGTCAGTCCATCTTGTTGGGGGCATCTCCGTCTTTTTCACTGACCCTCCACTTTATCAAGCATGTCCTTCTCCAGGGACTGGTCCCTCCTGATAATACACCCAGAGTATGAGACACGAAGTCTGGCCATTGTTTAGTAGAGCTCTTGATTTATATAGATGTAAAAAAACACACCAAACCCTTCATGTCAATTTGACTTTTAGCAAGCCTGTAGGACAAAGCAGAACTGGTCCATAGAGCTTCTGATGCTATAAATCTTTATGGAGACAGACTGCCTTGTCTTTCTTCCATGGATTGGTTGCTGGGTTCGAACCTTTGACCTTTCAATTTGCAGCCCAACACTTAGCCCACTGTGCTACCAGGACACCTTCCAAAGATGAAACCTATCACAAGTAAGATGTGAATGTCAGTGGAGTGGTGGTTGTAAATGGACCTATGTGGTTACAAAGCTTTTCTAGTTTAAATTGGTCAAACTGCTCATTTAGCGTGCTTCAGTTACACTTTCAGAAAAGTTATTATTAGGGGAAAAAAAGACCACAAGACCCTATGTGCAAGCAAGACCCTATGTGCAAGTACGGACAAAGGTAAAAAGATGATTAGCTAAATTAACAGCGTCCTTGTTGTTGTTGTTGTCCATACTTTGGACATATTGTTAGGAGGGAACAGTTGCTAGAGAAGGATATCATGTTTGGTAAGATGGAGGGTCAGAGAGAAAGAGGAAGACCCCCAATGAGATGGATTGGCCAGGTGGCAGCACTGATGGACTCAAGTGTGGCAACAGTTGGCCCAGGATTGGACATTGTTTCGTTCTGTTGCGCATACGGTCGCTATGAGTTGGTGCCAACTTGATGGCACCTAACAACAACAACGCTGTCCTAGAGAAATGAATTTGGTTCACAAAGAAAGCTATTTATTCTGAGAGTGTTTCATGGAGTCGGATTCATGGTAGGGTTGAATGCATTACTTCTCTCCTGCTTAAAGTATTTATGAAGGATAAAAGTAAACAGATCATTTATTTCCCAAGTTCTTTTGATGGTAGCAAGTAGATTAAACTGAGAACATGACAGATTTAAGACTGCATGTAGCTATGGATTTCTTTTCATATTAGAAAAAATTGCATGCTGGTTAATATCTTAATGTGTAATTTTAATTAAACCCCTATATACTTATACAGCATTTGCCATTTCTAGAAATTTATTGACATGAAAAATAAGTATTAATATGTCTTCTTAGCCACAGAAAATGAAACTTGCATTTGTTATTATTACATAGTGTGTTGTGTTATGTGATGTTGCTGTTATGTGCCATGGAGTTGGTTCCGACCCATAGCGACCCTATATAGGGTTTCCGAGGGTTAAAATCTTTATGGGAGCAGAAAGCCTCATCTTTCTCCCGCAGAACAGCTGGTAGTTTCAAACTGCTGACCATGAGGTTAGCAGCCCGATTTGTAACTACTGCACTACCAGATAGATATGTGATAGATAGCAATAAAAAAAAAGTCCATTAAAAAAAAAAAAAAACCAGATAGATATGTGATAGATAGCAATAAAAAAAAAGTCCATTAAAAAAAAAAAAAAAAGAAGAAAACCCGTATGTGAAAGAACTTTCAAAACTTGTGCACGTAAGTGTGAGGAATGGTCTGTATTGTTGATACGTGTATTTGTGCTGCCATACCAGGCAGATAAGACCGAGTAAGGGTAAATGCTGAAGGCTTGTGTGTTGCTATGATGCTGAACTGGTTTCAGTGGAATTCCAGACTAAGAGCGACGAGGAAGAAAGGCCTGGCAGTCTGCTTCTAAAAATCAGCCACTGAAACCCCTATGGCCACCATGGCCTGATCAACAACTGCTCATGGGGTAGTGTTTTGTTCCCTTGTGCATGATAATGCCATAAGCAGAATGCCAACTCAACAGCATCAACCA
This sequence comes from Chrysochloris asiatica, assembly GCF_000296735.1. Lineage (NCBI taxonomy): Eukaryota > Metazoa > Chordata > Mammalia > Afrosoricida > Chrysochloridae > Chrysochloris > Chrysochloris asiatica. Next base: position 14,144,479 of record NW_006408566.1, read on the forward strand.
ACAATAAACTGTATTTATTTTTAGACCCTGTTTCTGTCATATGTACCTGATATAGGTATTCCACAGTATTTGGGTCTAGCTTATTCTCTCTAAATGCATCAACGATTAAGCTCTGCATCCCAAACACCAAGATATGTTACATCACGAATTTTCAGCTGGGATCATGTGTGAAAATACTGTTGATAGGATTGGGTCTTATTATAAAAACCTTAAATTTGAAAAAAAAAAAAAGTGATTGAAACTGACCAATGAAACATAAAGCTGGTGTATTTGAAATCTTGGGATGTGGAGAAGTTTGGAGGAAGTTGGCTTTGTAGTATTGTCATCCTCATTCTACAGATGAGAAGACTGAAGTTGAGTGACTTGACAAAGGTCACAGACAGTAGGGAAGGTGTCATCAATCGCAGTTAGGACTGATGCCAGAGAACAAAGCTATCTGTGCTGGAAGACCCTTCCCTGTAGTTAAAGTGAGGGGCTCTGGTAGCATTGTAGGATAAGCACTGAACTAATGACCAGAGGGTCAGCAGTTCAAACTTACCAGCTGTTCAGAGGGAGAAAGATGAGGCTTTCTACTCCTGCAGAGATTTATAGTCTCGGAAACCCTATGCAGGTTCACTATGAGTCAAAACTGACTCTGAAACAGTGGGCTTGGCTTCATTTGGTTTGGATAGTTAAACTATGGGTCAAACAAGGCCATAATTATCTACTATTCCTTGAATCCCCAACTTACGGCCAAAATGATCAAAACAGAAGTTATCTCTATTTCCCAATATTCTGGATATCACAAAGGAGAGTAAAATTCAGGATTTGGGGAATTTATGAATTGAAATACATCTTATGCAGTCTCCTCAGCAAGACAACTGAGCCACTTGTATCAAAGCCTTTGGTAACATGCATGGCTTTAGACCCAATAATTCCATTTTTAAGAATGAATCCTGAGGAAATCATCCATTACAAGGGCAAAAATTTCAATGCAGAGATGTTTTACTATTATAGATATCAAAAACAGAGAAATATGATAATTGTTCAATAAAAGAAAGTTGATTAAGAAAATTATATAGCACTTTTGTATGATGGAAAGCTATGCAACCAATCAAAATCATGCTATATACTGTCAAAAAGAAATACTTATTAGATTTCATGCTGCAAAGTGAAAAAGACAAGCTACAAGGGTATGTCCAGTATGATACTATGATTTGTTTATAAATTTTAAACACGCACAAAATGTAGTGAATAGGCATGTCTCAAAAAATTCAGTGGTCATCTTTATACTTAAATGTATTTTTCTACATGTTTGTTTGTGTTAAATATAGATCATACACTTAATTCAGTAATTTGAAAGCACATGTAAACAATTCAATAAATTTTACTCAAGAGAAAATATCTATTTTATTCAAAGCCAGCAAAAAAGCATATCAAAATGACTGACTTACTCTGATTATCTCAACCGTCCTTGGTTCCATATCTGTGCCTATAAATAAAGAAGCAATATAATGAATTGTTTTAAAATGAAAAGAGATAATACATTTAGGATATATTATTATCCCTTAAGAACAGTATTATTTTCTACTCCTTTTAAGAGAGAATAGTAAAGCAAACAGGCATTACATGTTTTCCTTTCTCAATGTCTAAACTAGCAGCCATTGATCAGGGATTATGTCCTTCCTCTATTATAACGAGGTCCTCTCTGTTTGCCATAGATGCAGCCAGAATCATTTGCTCTGACAAAAGCAGCTGCCTGGAACAAGGTGTTAAAATGGCTGGAGGGTAAGTCATTTGGATTTCACTGTACATTTTTTGCCTTACTCAAAGATAACCCCCTACCAATGAAAGAATGAAGAAGATACTTTGGCTATCTGCTTTTCTCTTGTTCACGTACATTTGCACAATGTTAAAGGCATATCCCAAAACAACCTCTGTGGTTTTACTTTCTTTAGAACAGGCCTTTCAGACAGTGTGGGACTACATGGTCAACTCCAAACATTTTAAACATGTTGTATTAAAGGTGAAAAGACTGTCTTTTAAAAACAATAAGAGGATGATTTGTACACAAATAATACCTGAGTTTTGGGGAGAAGGATTAGGAGCTCTTTTTGGACCGACCAGGTTCTGCAGGCTGGTAATACAAGGAGCGATGGAAGGAAGAAAGAAGCTGTGTGTGCTGTGCTGGCTCCCCTGAAAAGCAAACCCAATGGTCAGTGGTGTGGAAACAGACGCTGCCTTCAAAACTCCATATTTATTATTATTATTGTCTTAGTTACATAGTCATGTTCATTACAACTGTTAAGGTAATTCTGAAGAGGGAAGGAAGGAGGGAGGGAGGGAAGGAAGAAAAGAAAGAAAGAAAAAAAATCATCTGAACGCTAACATTATACAGGACTTCAATCATCAAGGCAGAAAATAATCTCCCATGTCTCTGATTTTTTTTTGTTCCTCATGAAATAATAATAATTAAAAAAAAAAATCCTTAGGCTGTTACATAGTCTTTGTATGTGATCTTTCTTTATATATATATACATATATAATCTTTTAATGTGCTCAATGTATCATTTTAAGCTCCTAGGTGTTGTAAATGGTTAACATTCTTGACTACTAATAGAAAGGTTGGAGGCTCTACGCTACCCAAAGGTACCCTGGAAGAAAGAACTGGCAATCACTTGTGAAAAACTGGTTATTGAAAACTGTACAGAGCTCTAACACACACGGAGTGCCTATGAGTTAGATATTACTCAATGGCAACTGATGAAGGTGTGATTTGGGGTTATGTTGTTGTTAAGCACTGTTGAGTTGATTCCAACCCACAGAGATCCTGTATAGGATTTCCAAGAGCTGGAACCACACCGACCTTGTGGTTTAAGCCAGCACATTAACCCACAGCACCACATCAGGAGTCCATTTGGGGCATAGTCAACAGTTATTTCGCTATTACCCAAGTTACATTATATATTTTGCTACAGCAACTCAAACAAAACCTTAATCAAACAGTAACTGGTCCAACTGGAAACCTCAACTATAGGAGAAAGTAGCAGTTACCAAGAAGACAACACTTGCTTTAGGAATCTATATGCTTTTTCCTAACAGATTTTCCTGGAGTTGATAATACTTCAGTTCAACTATGCCTCCATTATTTGTCCCTTTATTTAAACAAATTCTTGATTTTATGGCTATTGAATGAAAACCACATACCTAGTGAAGGTCATTTTTAAAGCTGAAAACATTGCTAATAATGAGTAATATATTTTTTCTATCCAATGACCAAAGCTATCTCTAATTAAATCATAACACTTTAAGCTAAGCCTAAGATTACAATATTCAGTGGACAAATGATCATTTGATCCATTTCCTTAATTCTATAATGCATGAATTAAGCATGAAAAACATCAAACTTAGAGAAAAGTTGAAAGAATTACATAACTGACTTTTATATAGAGCCACTTAGATTCTAAAATGAGTATTTTGCTGCACTGTCCTTTTTATTGTTGTAAATATATTCTTTATCACATAGCCACTCAAAAGAAGCCCAGTTGCATAATAGATTAGAGCTGGGCTGCTAACCACAAGGTCAGTAGTTGGAATCTACCAGGCTCCACGAGAACAAGAGCATGTTTTATCACCCACTTTCTAAAAGTAGTGAGGCAAAGGAGGCAGCCAATAGCATTCCAGGAACATCCGTGGACTAATGATAAAATCAGAGCATCTCCTTTTGAACAAAGACCTCAGAGAGGCTTTAAGTCTCAGGCAGTCAGAAAAGGCACTAAAAGTTGTTTTTAACCTCAAAATAAAGTTCCACCCTGAACCCACAGAAGGGATTACGGGGTCAAATGCAAGTTTCTATATTTTCATTATGTACCAAATGGGACTAAAAAACTAGTCTATCTTCTTCATTTTGGTTTGCTGTTATAATGAAAAAACTGCAGTGAAATAACTGTTTTTTGTTTTTCTTTTTAGAGTGACACTTATGTCAGCCTTACAAATAAGCACAAGATATTTACTAATCCACAAAATATCACCCACCAAGAGGGAAACCCACAGGAGAAACCCCCACATTCTTTCCTCTCCTAGGAATATACCATTAATTGCCCTCAGCATGTGTGAGTGGCTATTCACAAGTTAACTTTATAGCAATATTTAATTGAATGAATAGAACAATGTTGTGCTAATGAGGGTCAAATTGCCACCAGATGTTGCTTCTTTCTTTCTCTTTTTTTTTAAATAAACACAGCTGTGTACATGTGTGTAAAGGCAATATAGAATTCACAGTGGGCAAGAAATGTGGTTCTTTAGAAAACATTTACAGGCCATAAAGGGGAGAATCATCTGGAAACTAATGAATTCCCATCCCACCTTTCAATTTCATTTCAAACCAGGGCTTTGAAATGGCTCATTCTGGGCCAATCCCCTGGTGAGAATTTGCATTTCCATTCCAGATATACTGAGTCAGAAACCATGGTGATTATCACCTGGGGGGTCTTGTTGAGCCATAGATTGATTGAGTATATCTGGGTTGGAAAAGCAAATTCTCAGTAGGAGGTGGAACCAGAATCAATTGGTTCAAAGCCCTGTTTCAAACCTATTAAAACACATGGAACTCGGTGTTGTGAACATGCTGTATACTCGTGTATTAGATACTATATCAAAGAATCACTTATGACGTGGGGAACTTTCTCCCAAGTAAGGGCAATAAAGAAAAAATGATTTGGAGACAGTTGGTCACCACCAACCTGACTATTCTGTGATGTCTTCCTGGAGGAAGGCCAGGAACCAGCTTGAAGTCTCCCAATCTCTAGCTGCACGAGCCCTTGAGCACACTTGGGAAGGTAAGAAAAGGACAGAAATAATGAACAATAGTTTTAGGTTCTAAACCATATAACACAGCCTCTACTTAATCCTGCAGTCAAGAATAGGAAATGGGTGATGATGGCAACAGAGGAAAAGGAAATCCAGTAACCAATTAAGTAACAAAAATTTAAACACACATCAGTATTCATCTTCCTAACTTGTTGACAACATGGACCTAAAAGAACCGGATTTCAATTCATCCCTTTTCTCTTCCTCAGCTTTCCTTTTGTTGGACATACTCATGAGCGGTAAAATAATTAAGTCAAAGTGGAGAATGGGAGGACAGAAAAGTCACAGATAATCTACAAAAACAAATCCTCTCAAATAACAAACAAAGTTGACTATCAGGTTTAAAAGTCAACAAATGTGTTTGTCTTTGCAAAAGCTTCCACTGTTCTTTATGATACACAAAATAAACTGTAAGCCATTAATGCTTTCAGTTGCTAACCAAAAGGCTGAAGATTTAAGTCCTCCAAAAGGTGTCTCGGAAGAAGGGTCTGGTGATCTACTTCAAAAAATCAGCCACTGAAAACTCTATGGAGTAGTAGTTGTACATGGAAAAAACACTGAGTTGCTGTGACAATGGGTTTCATAGAGCTGAATGTAAATTGAGAGTTTTTATTAAGCAGTTTCATCCATGGGAAGTAGGGTTCATGTGGTAGAGACACTTGGAAGTGAATTTTGAAGTTCACTGAGAGATAGCTTAGGTGGAAGGAAAACCACTCTACTATTGCAACTTGGGTATGTCATTTTTCTTCTCAATTTCAATCTTTAATGTTCTCCTGAACAATAAGGAGCTCTGTTAGCGTAGTGGTTACGAAGCGGGCTGTGAACTGCAAGTCAGCTGTTCTAAATTACCAGCTGCTCTGCAGGAGAAAGATGAGGCTTTCTGCTCCTGTAAAGATTTACAGCCTCGGAAACCCTGTACAGGGTCGCTATGGGTCGGAACCGACTCGACAGCACTTAACAACAACAACATGGCAACTTGGGTATGTCATTTTGCTTTTCAGTTTCTATCTTTAATGTTCTCCTGAACAATAAAAGCTGAGTTTGATGAATTTATGACAATATGCTCCCTGACAAAGCTCCAAAGGGAGGAGAATGAGTTCAGTTACAAGAAGTGACCATTTAATCAAATGCATTTAGAGGACAATTGGGCGTTTTTGGAATTCTCACAAGTATTGAAAACTAGATTAAATGTTCCAAGGCAGATTGTCTTACAATATTGTCAGTCAATATAACAGAGCTTTCATTGAAAGCTTTTACTGATAGTTTAAAGCAATCAAAGATTGTTGTTGTTGTTGTTAAGTACAGTTGAGTCAGTTCTGATTCATAGCAACTCAGTATAGGGTCTCCAAGAAGTGGCTGGCGGGCTTGAACAACCAACCTTATGGTTAGCAGTCTAGTGCTTATTCTACAGCATCATAATCCAATCAAAGATTAGACTTCTAGAAAAACATGTAGTTGTCCGGTGCCATCGAGTCGGAACCGACTCATAGTGACCCCATGCACAGCAGAACGAAACAATGTCCGATCCTGGGCCAACCTCACTACCGCTGCCACACTTGACGCCATCAATGATGCCACCTGGCTGATCCATCTCGTTGGGGGTCTTCCTCTTTTTCTCTGACCCTCCACCTTACCCAGCATGACATCCTTCTCCAGCGACTGTTCTCTCCGGACAATGTGTCCAAAATATGAGAGACAAAGCCTAGCCATCTTGGCCTCCAAGGAGCACTCTGGTTGCACTTCTTCCAAAATAAATCTATTGGTTCTTTTGGCAGAAAAACATGAGTCATCATAAAATCCAACCTACTTTATAATCAACATAGATTTCTAGAAGAGTTCTCCCACTGGACTTGAGTTTTACTGGCTAGGCAGAAAGCAGCTAAGGGACTCACCTTCAGGATAGTGGCCACAGTTTCCTGTGAGGCATTTCTCATGTCCTCTCCATTCACAGATAAGATCTGATCTCCCTGAATCAACCTCCCATCAAGGTCTGCAGCTCCGCCTTTCACAATGTCAGAAATGAACACTCCACTTCCATGTCTGTTAATGCCACAAAGCAGCGAGGTGTCAGCACAACGTAATCTTTCTTTATTAAATCTGAGATTAGTGACATCCTATCTAGATGCCCCAAATCCTAAAACTTGGAAGGAAGGGCCTGACATGCCAGATAATCCAGTAACATTCACCAGCTTCCCAAATGATAAACTTCAGAGCGCTAATCTGTTAAATTGTTTATGCCTATTTATGCTGTCTATTGTAATGTTCGTTCTAATTGGTCCAAGGGTATGATTCTGCTAAATGATAATTTTAGTGAAGTAAAATGGAAATGCACATTAAAAGGCATAGCTAAGTCCTCTTAAAAATGATAGGTTATTTCCCTAGAGATGATTGGCACAATTAGGATCACTCTTCTGTAAAGTGTGCTGTACTGTGGTGGCTTGTGTGTTGCTGTGATGCTGAAAACTGTGCCACCAGTATTTCAAAGGCCAGCAGGGGTCATCCACAGTGGAACTTCTATAGACTAAGATAAGCTGAAAAGAAAGATCTGGTGACCTAAGTCTGAAAAACATCGGCCAATAAAAACCTTATGAGTAGCAGTGGGACATCCATTGATAAATGGATGTGGTGTGGTGCTGAGGGTGACTGGACTGCAAAGTCAGTGTGAACCGCAAGGTTGGCAGTTCAAGTTCACCAGCTGCTCCTTGGAAACGCTATATAGGGTCACTATGGGTCGGAACTGGCTCAATGGCACTTAACAACAACATTGACGGTGGTGGTGGTGTGCCATGGAGTCGGCTCCAACTCATAGCGAGCAACCCTGTATAGAGTTTCCGAGGCTGTAAATCTTTATGGGAGCAGAAAGCCTCTTTCTCCCGTGGAACAGCTGGTAGTTTCGAACTGCTGACCTTGAGATTAGCAGCCTGATTTGTAACCACTCTGCTACCAGAGCTCCTTACATCCATTGATAGAGTTCCAGAAGATAAGCCCCAGGCACTCCAAATATGAGGGGCATAGGAGAGGCGGAGATTGCCTCCTAAAAGTTGAGTTAACCTGAATGAAGTGACTGGAATAAAACTTTCAGGACCGTCACTTGCTGCTGTGTTCATAGCTTGAGTATCTCCAAGAAACATACTGGGTACAAAAAAGCAAATTCATATGTGTGTGTGGATAACTAAAAGAACATACACATACATACTTTTTCTTCCAGTTTTGTTCTCTTTAAATTTGCTTTTTTCACTTAGTATGGTTGATGGCTGGTCTTTATCAGCACTTGGAGATTCTTTATTTTCTTTAATGGCTAGATCATAATGGACTCCTGGTGTGGTGCTGTAGGATAAGCACTGGACTGCTAACCACAATGTCAGCAGTTCAAGCCCACCAAGCTGCTCCTAGGAAACACTATACAGGGTCATTATAAGTTGAAACCAACTCCATGGCCCTTAACAACAAGCATAATAATTAGCCTGTAGATATTCCATAATTTCATTTATCAGTCATCTACTGATGTACTATAAGTTATTTCCAAGCTTTAGTGATTGCAAACAATGTGCAACAAATAACACATATGTGCATTCCTAGTCATAGGACTGCTTGTCAAAAAGTGAACTGTAAGTTTTGAGAGTTGTACATCTGATCTTTTGCAATGAAAATGTCTGTGCTAAGGACTATAAGGGTTCCTTATGAATGGTGGGTTATGAAGATTCTTTTATTGATCTACTTCTAGTTATTAAGAGCTGTTGAGTTAGTTCTGACTCAAAGCAACGCTGTCCAAGAAGTGACTGGTGGGTTGGAACCACCAACATTACAGTTAGCAGTCCTTGTTTATCCTACAGTGCCACATCAGGACTCCAGTTTTAACATAGTATGAAATTAATGCTCTGTGTGAAGTGGCAGAGCAAAATCAGCATTGTGTAAATCTGCCTCTTTTCTTGCTATTGGGTGTTCCATAGGGATGCCAACCGTAATTAACACCTGGCCAGCCTCAGCTTTTGGGGATTCCAGGCTGAAAAATCTAGGTGACGCTATCTTTATTCCATAAGGAATAAAAGCCTAAAGTTTGGGTGGTTGGGCTTGGAGTTCTATCTTCATGGGACATTTATGTGTATGTGGGGGTGGGGGGTGGGAGGGTAGATAGGGTAGGGGGAATAGCTTGCTCAGAAATATGACCTATGTTATTCAAACATTCATGAAATTTCAAATTTGAGAAATAATATATATAATTAGTCTAGGTTAGCTTTAGCGTTCAGTGTTTATCAGCAGTGGTCCCTAGAACGCTGATGAAAAAGTCAATCCTGACTTGTATTTCTTTACCGTTTACCAACAATGCTCAGGCCCAGTCCTCGGCCGCTCTTCTTCTGCAGATCCACAGGAAAAATGTCTAAGTTTTCCTCATCCCTGTAGTGTGCCTCGTCTCTGTACACCACCAGGCGCACCTTCTGGGGGGTATGCCTCAGGGCTGTGATGGCCTCCTCGTGGCTGGCGTTCCTCAGGTCAACTCCGTTCACCTGCAATGATGGGTACTGATGATGGGCTGCTGACAGCAGACGCCTCTTTGCCGGTGCATGCTTACCGGAGCTCCGTGATCCAAACAGTGGAAAATCTCTAAGACATTCCCAGCCACTCTCAAATCACACAGGGCCCTAGCAGTAGTAGCTGTTTTATATATAAAGGAGGTGATCCTTCACTGCCCTCACCCAAGCATACCCCAAATCACATTGAAGAGGCTTCTTGTTAGGTGCCATGGAGTCAGTTCCGACTCATAGCGACCAAGGCTGTAAATCTTTATGGGAGCAGAAAGCCTCATCTTTCTCCCGCGGAACAGCTGGTAGTTTCAAACTGCTGACCATGAGGTTAGCAACCCGATTCGTAACCACTATGCTACCAGAGCTCCTTCAGAGAAGGGGCTAGTATGCATGAAAATGCATGTTTGTACTGCTCTGAATTTACTACAGAATCAATATGAATGAGAGAGAGCAGGGTCTAAGCAGCTCACTTAACTGAGACCAAAGGGTAACTAATGTTAGTAGTTTCAGATCCAGCTTGTTTACTAGATTCGACATCCAACTGTGAACATCTTAGTGATTTCATAATGGGCCCAAGTATTTCCAATCCCATCCAAGATTCCCTGAAATTCTCTCATGGGAATCTGGACACTAGCAAGCAGAAAGGACTAGATATCAGTTAACTAGATGTTGTTAAGTGCCGTCTAGTTGGCTCCAACTCATAGTGACCCTGTATAGAGTTTGCAAGGAGTGGCTGGTGACTTTGAACCACTGACCTTGTGGTTCAAATCGACCTTGTAATCCAGTGTTTTATTTCACAGCACCATACTGCAAACACCAATGACTAAAGTCAAAGCTCTGCTTATTGTGAGTCTTATGAATTGTGGTACGGTGTGTAACCTCTCTAAGGCTGTGATTTCCTTTTTGATTACACAGACATCACAGTCAATGGATACATTTAATTAAAAATTCATATAATGCATATATACTAGCCCTTGATGAAATTTAATCATTATACTAATTCTCTGAAATAGATAATGCTATTATATAACTGCTATTATATTTTACAGATGAGGAAACTGAGGTATGGTGAGGCTTAAAGGACTTGGACCAAGGTTATGCAGCTGGTGGAGGAATCAAGATTTAAACCCAGACAATCTGGTTCCACCTTTAACCTGTATATTAAGCTGCCTCACAACTTACCCTTAGACTGGCCTATTGGACTCTACTGCCCCAAAGAAAGCGACATCCTGATGTTGATTAATCAATAAGGGAGAAATTGAGGTGCAGAGGATCCCAGGACTCTGAGGGATGGAGTCATGTAATCTTCATGGTCACAAGTGGGGAAAAAAACCAGAGAAGGGTGGGCTCTGGCGGATGGCAGACTGGAAGAGTTCCTCCAAGATGCCGTTTTCCCTTGTCCTGGTCCTGCCATGTGTGCTCTCAGCATGTCAAGCCTACCTCTGAACCGCGGTTCCTTCATGGCTACCATGATGGACAAGTCTAGGGCCTTTTCCAATTCTAGCATTCTAAAGACTATGGACAGGTACAGAGCAGAGAGAAAAATGAAATGAAACTGTCTTGAAGAAAGTGACTATTTAAAAGTTAATTTTCTGAACCAAGAAAATGTGCAAATATCTTAGTTTCAAGCTTTTTCTTATCTGGTATATATTGGTGGGCTTGGGTACCCACTTAGGCTAATTATACCCAGACTAACAGTGGTTAAGAACAAGAGTTTTGTACCTAAATGGACTTTAAATTCTAGTGCCAATTCCAACGTACTGGCTGTCATGGATTGAACTAAAATATATGTAAGAGTCCTGGTTGTGGCACTGTAGGATCAGCACTGGACTGTGACCCACAAGATCAGCAGTTCAAACCTACAACTGCTCCTCGGAAACCCTATGAAGGGTCACTATTAGTCAGAACTGACACGACGGCACTTTAACAACAACAACAATTAACCACAAGGTAGGTAGATGGTTCAAATCCAAAAGCCATCCTTTGAAAGCTCTATGACAGGGTCACTGTGAGTCTGAACTGACTTGACAACACTTAACAGCAACAAGTATGTGTCCGTTTGGCTGGACCACAATTCTCAGTGGTTTGGCAGTTATATGATGATCCCTCGTGATGGGATCGGATGAAATCAACCAGTAAAAGGATTAAGGGTGGGATTGTTGTTGTTCTGTTCAGCGACTCTGTCTAGGATTTCCACCTTTAATCCCACTATGACCCTAATCTGATATATGGAAGATTCCTAAGAGTGTGACATGCGTGTCTTTTATCTTAGAGGAGCTAAGAGGAGAGATGCGTGAGCAGAAAGGTAGGGACTCACTACCACCAAGAAAGAAGAATTGGGAATGGAGTCTGGGATGTGTGAGGTCAAGATACATGAAGATCTCCGAGGAATGCTGGGTCTACAGATACTGAAAGGAGACAGGGACCTTTCCACACTCAGTCCTCTGAATTCAGACTTCTAGCCCCCAAGACTGTGACAAAGTAAACTGCTGTTTGTCCAAGCCGTCCACTTGTGGTATTTCTGCTATAGCAGCACTAGATTACCAAGACATTGGCGATGTAAAACCTTGGGCAAATAGCTTCAGCTAAGCTACAGTTGTGGCGTCTATGAGTTGCTGATGATAATCATCATCACCATTAAAAACAATTACTACTTAGTGGTGTGAGGACTGATTGAAATAAATCCTGCAAAACATTCTGCACTGGGCGTGGCATACATTTAAGCTCAATACAAATTAGAAGTTCGTATTTCACAATGAACTCAGGAAACTGCAGTCAGTCTGCTTTCTCTCTGCATGGGTATTCACTCTGACTTTAGGTCAATGAGTGCATTCTTATAATTAACAATGTACACTTGCTGAACAAAGTGGAAAACAGAGTCTCTAGAAAACGTGGTCTCAGCTGATTAGTTTCCAGTATTTCAGTAGCTGGCACACAAGATCATTCACTCAATGCAGACAAGTGACTTCCAAAGAAAATAAAGTTACCTTTGTAGGTTGAAGGTAAAGTTTCTAAACCACTAAATATTTTTTAAGAAGACCCGTCCAATTATATTTTGAATTAAAAGCACTGTCATTAAACTCTAGCATTACAAAAGCAATTTCTCCTGAATTCCAGCATCAAGAGGTGTACTCAAATCAGAGTTATCAGTTCCAAACTCAGTTTCAATTCGTAACTCTACTTAGCAGAGACACCATGGAACGTGTCATGAGGAAATTAATGCTGTGTGGTTTGAATGTTGTGGAGTGATTTACTAGGTGCTTTCCAGAAGCACTATAAGCATTATTTAGAGCATTGATTAAAGAGGAGTAAGGAGCTCTAGTAGCGTAGTGGTTACGAAAGGGGCTGCGAACCTTAAGGTCAGCGGTTCGAAACTACCAGCCACTCCGCGGGAGAAAGATGAGGCTTTCTACTCCCGTAAGGATTTACACCCTCGGAAACCCTGTACAGGGTTGCTATGGGTCGGAACCGACTCGAAGGCACTTAACAACAACAACAACAAGGTGGTAATAGCAGAGCTATCGGGCAGATGAAGAAAGGAGCTCTGGTGGCTTGTGAGGTGAGTTATGAGCTGGGCTGCTAATTGCAGGGTCAGCAGTTTGAATCTACCAGATGTTCCATGGGAGAAAAAGGAGGCTTTTTTGCTTCCATAAATATTTACAGCCTTAGGAATCCTATACAGGGTGGGAACTGGCTCAACGGCACACAACAACAGGTGTATGAAGAAGTGTATGAACCACTGTTTTGGAAGGGAAAGATAATCAATTTAAGGCAGTTGTTGTTATTAAGTGCTGTCGAGTTGATTCCAACCCATAGTGACCCTGTATAGGGTTTCTGAGGAGCAGCTGGTGAGCTTGAACCACTGACCTTGCAGTTCAAATGGATTTGTAGTCTGGCGCATTAACCCACAGCGCCATACCAATTCCTCATTATTCCATTCCACGGGGAAAGTTTAGTATTAACCTTCTGTTCATTCTGCTCCCATTTGTACTAAGATGTTGTTAAGTACTGTTGAGTTGGTTCCGACTCATAGTGACCCTGTATGGGTTTCCAAGGAGTGGTTGGTGAACTTTGAACCACAGACCTTGAGCTTTGTACTCCTGTACTAAGATACTGAAGGGGCTCTGGTAGCATAGTGGTTATGAATCAGGCTGTGAACCGCAAGGTCAACAGTTCAAAACTACCAGTTGTTCTGTGGGAGAAAGATAAAGCTTTCTGCTTCTGTAAAGATTTACAGCCTCGGAAACCCTGTACAAGGTCACTATGAGTTGGAACTGACTCCATGGCACATAACCAACCCATCGACTAAGATACAGGAGGATAATGGGAGTATGGGTAGAGTCTGGGGAGGAACCAACACTAAAAGGAGAATCAAACAGAAGACTTAGTCCATGCCAATCATAGATTGATTCATAAATCTTCTCATGCTAAAACATTATTTGACTATTTCTGAAAGCAAATCTGACTTGGCATTAAAAGCATGGAAGGCCAGCTTGTAGAATGCAAAGCACCCTTATGAGTGGAAAGGCCAGTGAAAGAAAAGACAGAAGGTTGCCTTGTTTCCTGGTCTCAACTCTCCTGTCAAAGCTGGCCTGCCCTCCTCTCAGAGGGTAATCTTCAGGCCACTGGCTACTTAGGCACCTGCATACAGTGGCCACAGCCAGAACAGGTTCAAAGGTGGGGGTCTAAAGCTACTTAGGAAGTGTGCTGCCTGAGCAAACTGAGAACTGTCTTTTTGATCTCAGCACACTGTATGTGCATGCTCTCATATACTACAGAACCCGTCCTCATTATGTGAAATGACAAGTGCAAATCATCTATCCAGATTGGGTAATATTACCTGGGAAAGGGTTTACTTGACCTTTTTAAATTCTCCTTTCACTTGAAACAAATTTGCTTTCTTCATACTAAACTAGTGAGTGATCACTTATATATCAAAGTACAAGAAAGCAGAGAGCAGTACAAATGAGGGGCTGCTGACACAGATTTAATTTTTTTTAACATTTAATGAGAGTTATTAAAATACACAGTACATATCTAAAATGCATAATTTGATAGGCTTTGAAATATGTGTATTATATAGCAGTGAAACCAACACCACAATCAAGATAATGAACATATTTAGGTTGACGTGACCATAAAGAAATATTCCTATGAGTACGAAGGGATATGGCACAGTGGGCTACTTATCGGGCTGCTAACTGCAAGGTCAGCAGTTTGAATCCACTACTTGCTCCAGGGGAGAAAGAATGGGCTTTCTACTCCCATAAAGACTACAACTTTGGAAACCCTATAGTTTTTTGAGCTCTGGTGTTGCTCTGTAGGATAAGCACTGGACTGGTAACTGCAAGGTCGACATTTCAAGCCCACCAGTCATTCTCAGAAACACTCTACCTGGTCACTATGAGTTGGAACTCATTCAACAGCACACCACAAGTCTCAGATGGTTTAGTCTATTTCATTTTATCAAGCCAATTATGATAACATCAGATTAGGGAATCTAGGCAAAAAAAACAAAAATAAAAACTCCTAATCACTAAAAAACAGCACTGTAAGGTAAAACAGTCCTGCCAATTCCCAAAGAGGCCTAACTTATTTTCCTAACCTCTACACTTGTACCTTAATGAATGTCCTGGGAATTTATCCTAAGCTAATGATGAAGCACAGTAAAGACCTGCAGGAGAAACCTTATAACTTGCCCTGAGTTTAATTTGCAGTCAGCCTGACCTCTCCTTTAACCCCTTCTTGTCTATATTTTCTGCCCTTAATTATATCTCCGGTTTCATCTTGGGAGGCAGAAATGAACCACCAAAGGGGAAAATAAAATTCTATGATTTCATTCCTAATGTACTATATTAAACCTGCAAAGCAAAATGCACATGCCCACCATAAAATGTTAACTATTCAATTAAATTCATCCAATGAAAAAAGTAAATGTTGCCTAAAGGTTTCACATCACAGAAAAGCTCTTTAGTTCCACCTACCAGATCTCCTGGCGTTGATGTTCCATTCATCCATTCCCTAGCTCACACACTGCAATGCTTTGGCACTTTTTAAAAGGCTTTAATGCCTATGCTAAATAAGAGTCAATTTGAAAGAGTCAAGTTACAGCATTTCCACTTTTAATATGTACCATATACCAACTCAAGGAAGGAGGTTCTATATTTTCATCAACTTGAAAACATAGGTGGCAAGGTGTTAACCTCCTTTTGATACAGAGATTTTATTAGTATTAAGAAAATAGTTCTGAACCTTCAATTATGTCTTTAAACAATAATGTCTGTGTGTGTATATAAATTTGTGCTTTTAGGAGGGATTTTAGGAGGGAATACATAAAAGAGATGTGAAAAAAATAAACTGAAATAATACAGTCTCCTTTGTTATTTGGCACAGTGGCAGCAGCAAGGGGCTCAAATGTAGCAATCGTTGTGAAGTTAGTGCAGAACTGGGTAGTGGTGCGTTCTGTTGTGCACGGGGTCGCTATGAGCTGGAGCCATCAACAGCACCTAACAACATTTGATGTTTCAATTTTTAGAATCTTACTTATCATTTTTTACTTTTTAATAAAAGTTTTGATTCTAAACCAGGGAGTTGTTCAACATATAATTAAAAAAAAAAAAATAGAAGAAGATGATGACGATATATGTTATTATAAAATGGAAGTGAGATAAGGGAGAATATAGTTATTTTTGTTCTCTGCCATCAAGTCGGTTTCAACTCAAAGAGACCCTGTATAGGGCTTGAACCAGCGACCTTAAGGTTAGAAGTCCAGTACTTATCCTCTAGTGCCACACCAAGGCTTAGAGTTGAGTTGGTGGTGGTGGTGTGCCATGGAGTCAGTACCGACTCATAGTGACCCTGAATAAGGTTTCCAAGGCTGTAAATCTTTATGGGAACAGACTTGCTGATGTTGTTGTTAAATGACATGGTAAAACACATTTAATAATTTAATAAATTGACTTTGTGGCTCAAGTCAGCAAAGGGAACATATCTACTGGTATATAATAGAATTTAAAATCACATACCTCTAATATCTGGTCACCAACCCAAAGTCTTCCATCTCTGGCTGCTGCTCCTTCTTCATAGACCTCATGAATAACTATAGCATCCTATAAAACACAAAGTGATGTTAGTCTACAACCACCACAAATGTTTCCTTGAACATTCAACCAAACAGCAGGCAACAACAACAAAAATTTCAATTTACTAATAATATTGTATTGTATCTAACATAAAGAAAAGTAAGATACACAGTTATGATACATTCACAGCTACAATTAATCTTTTCGAAGTTTACTGTTTCATTCCTACAGAACTGGTTCTGCCTAATATTTCATATTAAACGTCTTCCATGTGTTTTACAGTTAACCTTGTACATCGCTGCTATGCATGAACTTGAAATGAACTCTGTGTCATTCTTATATATATTTTATGGTATATTTTGAAACATGGTTTCAAGTATTTATGGGTGTTCAAGGTTTTGGCATAGATGGGTGACCTGATGAAGGGGACTCACCAATCCTCATTACTTAGGCAATGAAAGAAAAGAATTTAATGGAATCAAGTGGCCCAGGAAGGCACAGCATAGAGGAGGGGAAATAGTCATGTGTTCTAATCCTGACTCGGCCATTGTGCAATCCTGGGAAAATACATTCCTCTGAATTCAGCATTCTGAACCATAAATCAAGATCACAATATATAACATAGGTAACCTTTGAGGTATTTCATGCTAATGAATTTTTAAGAAAAACACCATCAAGCAAACCCCCAACAAAGTAATTTGCATCTCTTCAAATTAATAATCTTAAATTTTTATCATCATAAAAAGTAACACATACCTATAGAAAAGAATGAAGTAATACCAGAGCATGCTATGTCATAAAACCATCACTGACAAGTTCCAAAGGAGGACCCCCTCTAGGAATTTTAGATTTACATACGTAAGCATTTATGTATTTTGGTGAGAACATTTACAATTATTAAATGGTTTGCTCATACTAGTTTCCTCTTTTCCCATATTGAACAGGGTAGTCAAGCTTTGAAATGGTTTGCTGGGGATTTTTGTAAAGCTGAAATCTGAAACAACCAAAAGTCAACAATTCTGGTTGTGGTTTTGTTTTTAAGAAAACTGAAACACACTGAACATTTGGGTTGAATGGATTTTGTTATTTGCACTGGAGGGAGAGGAGAAAGAACTTATGAGTGGAAACTAGAAACAGATACTGTGGATCCCATAGTGGTGAAAACTTGAGTCCCCAAACAGCCAGGCATCTTTTCTCTCTAAGCTATTCACACACACACAAAAGCCAGTTTCTGTTCAGTCAATTCCACCTCATGTGTTGCAAAAATAATTGTGTTGTACAGGGTTTTCAAGGCTGTAATCTTTCAGAAGCAAATTGCCAGGTCTTTCTTCAGAGGTACCTCTGGGTGGGTTAGTAACGGAGTTTTTGGTTAGCAGTCAAGTTAGTTTTGACTATGAATGCTTAACCTTATGCATCCCCAGGGATGCTTCTCACTGCCTGTTGAGTTGTTCAGTGCCGGTCAAGTTGATTCAGTCCCATAGCGAACCTGTATAGGGTTTCCGAGGAGCAGCTGGTGAGCCTGAACCGCCAACCTTGCAGTTCAAACGGTTTTGTAGTCTGGCGCATTAGCCTACAGCTAGGACTCCTCTCCCTGCCTGTTGTTGTTGTTGTTAAGTACCATGGAGTCGGTTCTGACTCATAGTGACCCTGCACAGGGTTTCTGAGGCTGTAAATCTTTATGGGAGCAGAACACCTCATCTTTCTCCCGCTGAACTGCTGGTAGTTTCGAACTGTTGACCTTGAGGTTGGCAGCCCAACTCGTAACCACTATGCTACCAGAGCTCCTTATAAGCACACAGGTTGTAATACCCTGCAGGCAATAGTCAATGACGGTCTTGATGATGGCCAGGGTTGACTAGTGACAATGACCATGGGCAGTTCTCAATGTCTGAGTGTTTTGTTAAGAAACTATGACCCCAGTAGTAAACGAACCACAAACAAGACTGGGGCTGACATTGTTCTTATTCCAGAAGAAAGAAGTTAGAAGTAGGTTGCCATCAAATAAATTGAGAGAACATTTAAAATGTATATTATACATATAGAATCTTTCTCTATCTATCTATCTATCTATCTATCTATCTATCTATCTATCTATCTATCTATCTATCTATCTATGAAAGGAGCTCTGGTAGTGTACTGGTTATGAATCAGGCTGCGAGCCTTAAGGTCAGCAGTTCGAAACTACCAGCTGCTGCTCTGTGGGAGAAAGATGAGGCTTTTACTCCCATAAAGATTTACAGCCTCGGAAATCCTGTAAGGGTCGCTATGGGTCGGAACCGACTTGACAGCACTTAACAACAACAACAATCTATCTATAAAACAAGAGAGAAAAACATATTTACAACAAAAAAACAAAGCAAACTTACTTCCTTGGGAGTTGGCGAACAGGCTGCTACACAAATTTTAAAGTGGAGAAGCACCAAAAGAAACCAGAGACCTCTAACCAAACAACCCATCTGGAATCCAAATACCTTTCAATATTAAATACTTCCCTTTTATCACCACACAGTTCTGAAAATATACTTTATCATAGCTGTTAAAGAAGCAGCTCCCAAGAGCCAGAAAGACTTCCTTGATCCAGATAATTGACATTTCAGATTCTATACCAGCAATAGATTTTAGATGATTCTCTGTTGGACACTGACTTATGAATTTCCAGGCCCAAGAAGTGTTTACACTGCCAAGACTTTTGTTTGTCAGAACTGTGATTCTAAGGAAAGTTGCTGGGTCAGTAGCTTGAAGTGATCCCAACACCATCACCAAGATCCCAACAAGGGTCATGTGGAGTAGGCAATGCACACTCCTGGTATGGCTTATATTATGCTGGCTTTCAAATTTGGGTTCCCAAACAACCCCATTTTTTGCTGGACAAGAAGAACCACAGACTGAACTCATCATATTCCCCATGGTTTTTAAAAAGCTTACTTTTCACTCTAAATTCTTTTTATCTTTGGAACATACAAACATCAACTCAGTAATTTCTATGCATTTGTCTTCCAAAGAAAGAAAAGACCCAATGGATTATTTTTTTTTAATCCCATAAAAGTCATATGAATCCAAAACCCTGACACACATTCTGGATAATTAGTAAGGTATTAGACAGAAAAGAAAAACACTGTTAATAATCTCAAATTCTCTTCCAATGATCCATTTTTGGTCTTTGAGTCTTTCTATATGAAAAGCTCTCCATTTATTTCTTTCCTTTTGCTTGACTACCAATACAAACAACTTCTTCTAAAACTCATCTGTTAGGTGGTCTGGTAATCAGTTTCATATGGGTGGGTTGCTGTGTTACTTTGAGGAGAGGAGGTAGGTAAACAATTATGAGTGAGGCTTCTAGAGTCAGATTTCCTTGGCTCAAATCTATCCCTTTTTGTAGGCCTGGGGAAAACTTTTAATCTCTGTAGGCCTGCCTCATCATCCTCATTTCTATACGATTGTAATATTATCTACAAATAAGGCTTTCTGTACAGCACCAGCAAACAGTAAGGGAACAATGATACATCTGAGCTCATTTAACATCTATGTGCTAAAGATACTACACACTTATTTATGCCATGTCATTCTCTTAACAACTCAGCAACTTCATTGTTATCTGTCCTATTTACACAGAGAGACTCAGAAAGGTTCACACTTGACCAGGTCTTTGTAGCTTCTAAGTAGGAAAGATGGAATCCCAACTCAGGACTGTTTAGTACCATAGTTTGTGCTTTCACCAGTATAACAAGCTTCTCATCTGTTTTGAGTATTTTATTTTATCCTTGTGCAAAAGCTGACTTGGGATTTTCCATATGGCATTAATTTTGTTGAAATATTGTCTCCTCGACTACACGGTAAAACCCTTGAGAGTGAGAGCTGATCATTTTATAAAGGGTGCACAGAAAGACAACTTGTGGTAGTGGAAACCAAAGCCTTTGGCTTAATGAGGCGAGGTGATGATCTATGGATTTTACTAGCTAGTGTTGGTACATATTAGTGATTCATGCTACACAAAGCATGATGGGTAGGCTCTACTTCCTGCTCCAACACAGACTCTCTCTAATTCCATTTGTTACTCTTGTCCCTTTTCTTCTTTCTCTTCTCACATCTTTTCAGTTCTGTTTCTTTGCATCTATATATTATTCATTGAATTGTTCTTTCTATAGGTTGTTCAGCCTGCATGTTGTCAAGTTAGTTCCAACTCATAGTGACCCCGTGTATGGTTTCCAAGACTGTAAATCTTTACGAGAATAAAAAGCCTCATCCTTCTCCTGCAGAACAGCTGGTGGATTCAAACTATTGACCTTCCAATTAACAGCCCAATGTGTAATATACTAGGTTACCAGGTCTCCTTTCTTTCAACAGGAGAGGATATAAAATGATATTATCATAGACATAGGGAATACACTGACATTTAAAATACAAAGTGGGTTCAGTCCAAGAACATGAATTAATATCTGTTAATTAATAGTATAAAGACGAGAATAATTTGCAGAAGGTCAAGACTGATACACAATAAAAAACTAACACCCTTTTGCTAGTTTTATGATTTTCACTGGGACAACAGAAATTTAAGTAGAATGGCCTGGTTACTTGCTGCTGGAGACAAGACCAACAATGTACTTATGGATACCCTAAGTCATTAATTTGGGTTATCTATTCTAAGACAGGTAAACACACAGGTAAACCTACACAAAGGCTAGACAATGGCTTTCAGTTGTGTGGATCATGACAAGCTATGGACAACACGGCTAAGAATGAGTATTCTGGAACATTTGATTGTCCTCATGAGGAACCTGTACATAGAACACGAGGCAGTTGTTCAAACAAAACAAGGGAACACCGAATGGTTTAAAATTAGGAAAGGTGTGCACCAGGGTTGTATTCTTTCACCATACTTATTCAATCTGTATGTTGAGCAAATAATCAGAGAAGCTGGATTATATGAAGAAAAACGTGGCATCAGGATTGGAGGAAGACTCATTAACAGCCTACAATATGCAGATGGCACAACCTTGCTTGCTGAAAGTAAAGAAGACTTAAAATACTTAATGTTAAAGATCAAAGACCACAGTCTTCGTTATGGGCTGCATCTCAATGTAAAGAAAACAAATCCTCACCAATAAACAATATCCACATAGAGAAAAAAATTGAAATGGTCAAAGACTTCATTTTATTTAGATCACCCATCAACACCCATGGAAGCAGCAGTCAAGAAATCAAACATATTGCGTTAGGCAAATCTGTTGTATAAGACCTTTTCAAAGTGTTGAAGAGCAAAGGTCAGTTTGAGGACTAAGGTGCACCTGATCCAAGCCATGGTATTTTCAATAACCTCATATGCATGTGAAAGTTAAAATACCATAGAAGAATTGATGCATTTGAGTAATGATGTTGGAGGAGAGTATTAAAAGAACCATGGACTGCCAAAAGAACAAACCAATCTGTGTTGGAACAAGTACAGCCAGAATGTTCCCTGGAAACTAGGATGGCCAGAGTTCATCTCTCATACTTCGGACATATTATCAGGAGGGACCAGTCACTGGAGGATATCATGTTTGGTAGAGTGAAAGGTCAGAGAAAAAGAGAAGACCTTCAATGAGAAGGACTGGCACAGTGGCAGGAGCAATGGGCTCAGGAGTAGCAATGATTGTGAGGTTGGCCCGGGGCTGGGCAGTGTTTCGTTTTGTTGCGTATAGGGTTCCTACATATGATTTGCTACCAACTCCATGGCACTAACAACAACAGCTCTAGCAAGAGAGAAGAATTTGATTGGGGAGTTTGAAAATCTCCCAAATACTGAGTTTGCCATAATCAGAAGGGTTTCAGGAGAGATTTCAAAGTTGTGGGGAAGAGCCTTTTGCTTAAAATTTCTCTTTCACCAGTTCATGTCTGACATACCTTTAACTGAGGAAAAAGCCTTTATTCCACGTTATAGAGAATGTTAAAAAACAACAAACACTCTCAATAAGTAACTGTCCAACAAATTCATCATATTGTTTAATGCTAACGTCTCCGTCCCCAAAATAAATGTTTATTTTTAAAGATATGATGGCCTTCAAATAATGTGTGGTTAAATAGCATTATATTTTAAATCAATTTCTGTGTGAATTTTTTGAAGCCCCCTCACATGGTATGGAACTAAAAATGGTATGTACACCGAGAAATAATTCTCTTCTTTGGTACCTGCCAGTCAGTTGCTCAACTTCCCTCATGAAAAATATACAGTATTAAGTTTCTTATGTATTTTACAGGGATATTTTATGCATCTGTGCAAAAACATGTGACACATGGCATCACATCATTCCTCCATGACACTCTCAGCTTCCTTGTTGGATCCCATAATCCACTGCAGTGGCCTCACAGAACTCAGACATCATACGCACAGTTATGGGGCTTCTTAAGAAAGTTGGTAAGTTACAATTCAACATCAGAAAATGCTCAGGACACATTATTCCAGTCGCCTGCTGATAAATGACCACAGGACACATCACTCCACTATAAGTCTCAGCCTGAAAGCACTCGGCTCTAGCTCCCCCAATTAAGTGTCTGAAGACACCTTACTCTACAAGAACGGTTCCTGACTACTCAGCTGTACTCGCTCCGTGGGCTGGGAAGCCCATTGCTCTGTCTCATACTCCAGTTTTTGGTTCTGCGGCTGCTCCTTTGCCACTCCTCCGGTGTTACAGCTCTCTGTCCCTGGGCCAAGAAGAGTCAATGCACAGGGATCTCGGGGCCAAAAGGAAGCACTCCACTCCTGGCTCTATCTTCTTGATGGTTGTGAGATCCCCTCTTCTGTTTCTGAGATGGCTCATTTTAAACCAACTTTAGCGTTCCAAGTTGTCAATGACAATGAACTCTGTCAACATCCACTGCTGAGTCACGTCATCCTATCAGTATCTTCCCCACCTACTTCTTAAGCAGACATATCAGAAAGAGAGTCATCTGATGTGATTTCCCAAGATAAGGCTAGCGGAGGAATATTAAACACCTCACTGCACTGCAGTCTGTATTTGAAAAGGAGGCAGCGGTACGTATGGGTCAGTGGAAGAATTCTTTCAGGCGTTCAGTGTGGGAGACTCAGGCTTGATTCTCAATCAATGCCTTTATGTGTAGACACCACCTACCTGTCTGTCTGTGGAGGCTTGTATATTGCTCTAATGCTGAACAAGTTCCAGTGTGGAGCTTCCAGACTAAGACAAGCTAGGAAGAAAGGCCTGGAGGTCTACTTCTAAGAAACTGCCAGTGAAAACCGTACAAATTATAAGAGTATGGTCTGCAATGCAATCAGTCACAGGGATGCCTTAGGAGCAGGCAGTGTTTTGTCGGGGAACATTTTGACAATGGCAAACAACAATAATGACATTTGAAACGGCTCCAAGTACTTGACAGTCATGCTCTCTTTTATCTGTCTTCTCTACCTCATTTGTTTTATGGACTTCTACTGCGAAGCCTGGTGTGGTACCTTAGGATAAACACTGGATCACAAGGTTGGTTTGAACCACAAGGTCGGAGGTTCAAACTCACCAGCTACTACTCAGAAACCCTATACAAGGTCGTGCTATAAAATTGGTCCCAACTTAATGGCACTTAACAACAAACAATAACAACATTGTTGTTGTTAAGTGTCGACTAATCAGTTCTGACTCACAGTGACCCTGTGGAAGGTTTCTAAGACTATGAATCTTCGTGGGTGGAAAAAGCCTTATCTTTCTCCTGAGGAGTGGCTGGTGGACTTGAACCAATAATCTTGTGGTTTGCAGTCCAGTGCTTATCCTACTGCTCTTACCCTAAGATATAATGAGATTCTAGTAGAGCCAGTTAAGTGGCACCTCTTTGGACCTTCTCTGACCCTCTTTCCTGATTAAGCTGTCACCACTATATCTCACAGGAGCATGGTGGCTCCATCCAATAAACACTGGATTGAGAACCACAAGGTCTGCCAGCCTCTCTGTGGGAGAAAGATTAGGCTTTCTGCTCCCACAAAGATTTTTAAAGCCTCCAAAACCCTCTAAAAGGTCGCTGTGAGTCAGAACCGACTCAAAGGCACTTAGAAACAACAACTATGTTTCACACTATTGTAAAATTTATCACACTATCAAAAGTGCATGTCCACAAGGGTCTATGTCTTGTACAACCTCCAAACCTCACTGGAACCTTTAAGAACAGGTGCTGCTTCCAACTCTTCTATGTATTCTGGTGCCAAGTGCAGAGTTGTTGTTGTTGTTGTTGTTGTTTTTAGGTACCATTGAGTTGGTACCGACTCATAGCAACCCTATGCACAACTGAACAAAACACTGCCCAGCCTATCAATAAATACTTGCTAAGTTATCATCAAGAAATTGGTTAGAAAAAAAGAAAAAGAAAAAGAAATTAGTTAGATATAGAAAAGGAAATGATGATACTAAACCAGCAAGGGGAGACTGGTGGAGTTAGCATGTCATAATCTTACTCTAACCCAACCAAGCCTCTGATAATTAAAGTATTAGTGACACCAACCAAGATGTTCATCACAAATGGCTGCTAAATCCATCTGAATTTCCAGAGGATTTACATTAGCCCAGAGAGCAATTTAAAGAAAGCTAAGTATAAGGGACTTAATTAGCACTGAGCCCCACAAAAATCTCAGACTCCTGCAGGGGAACGGAAACTCTGAATTGCTGGAAAAGAATTTCACAAGACACAATGCTATATCCTTTGGCAGAATCAAAGTCCTCAGATACTTCAGTCAAGCTGCCAACAAGTAGATTAAGTAACTCATATGCACACCAATCATTGAGCAAATGACAATTTTATAGTTCTCACAACAGGCCCGTAACACTTAAAGAAGCCATGTGTTAGAAAAATTAAGGAAGGGTCTCTTGTGGACTGATGAACACCAATATTTACCCTTCTTTTGTGGGTGAGCTATTTTAATAGATTGAGATTTTATATTTTACATTTCTAGATATTCAGTGAATTGTTTCAGCAAACATTCTTGGTCAGAACTTAGATACCACATATTATAAAGAACCATGATATATATATATATAATACATTTTACTACCTGCAGACATGTTTTACTTAATTTGGATCTCTCCAGAAGTAAACCTATTCTTAGCCATACTCATAAAAGCTACCTTGCTCTACTCTTTCCCCTGAAAAATCCTAAGGGACATTTTAACTACAAAAAGTTTCACACTGGACTTCACATTTATGTGGAAAGTATATTTACCAATGATCCAAGAGGAGTGTTATGTCCTGTTTCCCTGTTTTAAGAGAACAAGATCCCTGGAAAGGAAAGACTTAGGAGAGTCAAAAGAAACACTAAGGATATTATACATAAAATGGGGTGTTTTTCTCCCCCCATTTGAAAGAAACCATGGTCAGATGTGCAGCTTTATAGGAGTCATGTTACTTTTAAATACCATTTAACAGAGTTCTTTTCTGGTTAAAAACCATAAAACAGACATATCTTCTAAACAGTAGACCACTTTCTCAGCAAGAGAGCTAAACCAACGGAGGGTGGTAACATGGCAGGGGTTTCATAAAATATCAGGCCAATGCTGTGCAGCATAGAAAAACTACATTCAACTCTATACTGAAAAACACATGTCTAAGTATTATGTTACTGATTTGTAATGTTTATTACAGTTACAGTGAACTAAAAGGTCATCAGTTCTAACTCACCAGCTGCTCCTTGGAAACCCTATACAGGATCACTATGAGTTGGAACCGACTCAACATCATTTAACATCAACATTATAGTTACAGAGTTTAAAAAAAAAATGCTTGGTTAAAACTATTAAAGTTTACTCTCTTAATAAAAGTGATTAAGTTCTAAACTGGACTTATATAAATTGTTGTTGTTAAGTGCCATGGAGTGATTCTGCCTCATAGTGACCCTGTATAGGATTGCTGAGGAGTAGCTGGTGGGTTTGAACAACCAACCCTAACCACAGGGTTAGGAGTCAGTCTAGTAGTGTTTATTCTATAGCACTACACTCAAGAGATGAGTACCTAAGAACTTGATTTTTTTTTTTTCCCATCCCAAATTATTTGACTAAATTCTTTATAAACCATGCTTCCTTATTTAAATCAGGAAGAAAGGGCTCAGGATTGAGGTCAGTGGAATTAAATTTTCTGATAGCTCTACAGCTAACCAACATTTTGTTCAAGACAATAGTATCAGTGAAGCACAATGTTGAATTACATGACTTACAAAGTCATCCTAGCTCAAAAATTCTGTACCTCTATTAGTGTGCTGTTCTGGGTTAGGGCACTGGACTGCAAAGTCAGTTTGATCCGCAAGGTTACTGGTTCAAGCTCACCAGCTGCTCCTTGGAAACCCTATACAGAGTCACTATAGGTCAGAACGGACTTGACAGCTCTTAACAACAACTAGCTTAAAAAAAAGGAGCTCTGGTGGTGCTGTAGCGTAAGCACTGGACTGCCAACTGCATGGTTGGCAATTCAAACCCATCAGCTGCTCCAAGAGAGAAAGACTTACTGCTTGGAAACCCTACCCAAGGTCACAATGAGTTAGAATAGACTGAAAGGCAGTGGGTCTGACTGTGTTTTTTTATTAGCCTAATATTGTGGGAAGTGAAACTGAAATTGAGAAAGCCATTGTTTCATAAGTTGCTTTGGTCCTGCACTGGGAATAAGACCTCTTTCTAAACGGCAGGTCAGAAGAACCCTAACTTCCACAGTTGGAAAAATATCAAACGCACTTGTCTGGGGGTGGGAGTGGTGATTTGTAGGGTATAAGAATTTTTATCACTCATCTTTTGATGCAAAATAGGCCACTATAAAACTCAGTAGCTTAACCCAAGATCTAATCCTTTATTTGTTCATAATTCTGTAGACTGGAAATTTGTGAAGTTCTACTTTTATGTGCTTTCATAGCTGAGTAAACTAGGAAGCCTAATGTGGAAAGTAATAAAGGTAGCAATGTGGATAAATATTGTCTACAATAAAGAGGGCAGAATCCTGTGACAAAGGCAGCGAGGTTGTCCTTGCCACAGTGCGGTAGTAGGTTGATAATGGGAAACTTAAAAAGGCATTTTTTCCCCCTATATGTTACATGTTTTGTACATCTGTATTTTGCAAGCCAATTATGAAAGCAAAAATACAAATATGACTCAAGATAAGCTGCAAAGTTACCAACTTTCCCTACTTTTAGACTATTCCCTTCTTTTGATACACCAGATATTTGACCTCACCTCATTGATTCAAGAGAAAAAAAGATTAAGAGCCCAGTTATTTCAATATCTCATAAGAGTATGTCGGACCTGAGACAAAATGTAGTAATACATATTTCCTTTAAGGAGCTCTGGTAGCGTAGTGGTTATGAGTTGGGCTGCCAACCTCAAGGTCAGCAGTTCTAAACTACCAGTGATTCCACGGGAGAAAGATGAGGTGTTCTGCTCCCATAAAGATTTACAGCTTTGGAAACCCTATGCAGGTTTACTATGAGTTGGAACCGACTCCATGGTACTTAACAACAACAAATATTTCATTTATTCTACATTTTTTTTCTCTATATTTTAACAATTTTATAATTTAAATGAATACCAGTCAAGCGTACATTTAATGTATTACATTCTCATCATCTATGATATTAAAAGATTATCACTCAAGAAAAAAATAGTGTTTGTTGAACTCATGTAGTTTTGCTTAACTTCACTTGTTCAATAGGTAATTATTTCTGTTCAGAAAACCTGAAGAGCTACAGCTGTATCAGGGAGGTCAAAGGAATTTATCTATCACACTTGAAATCATAGTTTCTAAACAGTAGGTATTTCGCTCTGCTCACTAATAAATTAGCATTCACTACACAGAGTCCTGGTGTGGCACTGCAGGATAAGCACTGGACCCAAAGGTAGGTTTGAGCCACAAAGCTGGTAGTTCAAGCTAACCAGCTGCTCCTGGGAAACCCTATAGAGGGTCACTACGTGTTGGGACCAACTAGATGACACATAACATCAGCAACATGTTAGTATCTAAAAATACTAGATATTGACTAATTTGACCCATTTTCTTCCTCTTTGAAGGTTTTTTCAGGTACATATTTCCATACCCGCTCTCATGCATATAAGAATAAATGAAGAGATTGAGGTTAGGATATAAAGACTATTTCTTCATTCTTTGTAGCAGAATTTTGTGAAGATTACCTTGAAGTCTGACTAAAATGTGAGAATCTTAGAATGCCTGTGGTGTTGTTCTTAACCCTATATGGGTTGCTATGAGTCAGTTTCAACTCATAGCAACCCATATAGGGTTTCCAAGAAGCAGCTGGTAATCTTGAACTGCTGACTTTGCAATTCAAACTGACCTTGCAGTCCAGCACATTTACCCACAGTGCTATATCAGGACTCTAAGGTAATAAACTATATTACTGATAACTACCAATGACTCATGGCAATCCCATGCACTACAGACAGACCCCTTGCCCAGTCCCGTGACATCTTGACATTCATTGTTGCAGCCAACAACCTAGGGGGCTTATCTTCCAGCATTGTTTCAGAAAATATTCTGGGTTTTCATCAGATAATTTTCAGAAGTAGATCGCCAATCTTTTCTTCCTTGTCTTAGAATGGAAGCTCTGCTGAAACTTATCCAACATCATAACAACATGCAAGTCATCACAGTACAACTGAAAGACTATAGAATATTTTAAATTTGAAAAAATTATAACATTTAAAAAAATCATAGACAACATGAAAGAATATTACGGGGTTCTAGACCTTGTCCAGTGAAACAGGCTTCTGGTGGAGCCTTTGTAGAGTATAGGGCCTTAGATGTAATCCTGAACCCCATACAGAACCTTCTGAGATGGGGCATTCCCACTTGAAAGAACATTCAGACCAACCTAGAGTGGCTAGAGGAATGAAGAGACATCTTAAAAGAAAGACAAGCAGGGGGAAAAAAGCAAAGCAGAGTGTTTGGCTATTATAAAAATAAGCAAGCTGTTCACCTGGGAGCTATCAAGGCAAACCATCAAGTCCCTTCATGACAAGCCCCCTTCCAAGACTAAAACTTAAAGGCAACACTTGAGCAGGCTTGTAAGCTCGCTGGTGACCACACCGGTCTTCTTGTGAGTGGAAGTGGGGGAAAGGCAGTAATGAAGACATGGGCTGAGCTTGACCATGTTCCATAGACTCCTGTCGACCTTAAGATGAAAGAGAGAAGAGGAAGGTCTGGTTGGTTCAAAGTTTAGGGAGACTTGGGAACTTGTGAGCCCATGGACACTGACCTAACCACTGGGAGCTAGAGCTGAGAGTGATCTATCCAGCTGATATGAAGTGGGGGGAGGTGCAAAGTTGGTTTGAACTGCAAGGTCAGCAGTTCAGGCTCACCAGTTGCTCCTTGGAAACTCTACACAGGGTTGCTGTAAATTGCAAGAATGCCCAAACTTGCAGATAGTACCCATTTGACCTAGCTTGGATAGCTTGATGATCAGAACTTGACTAGAGCATGATAAAGAAATGAAGCAAGTATAAGTTGCTAAAATTTAATGAACTTAATCTTAACTTATGGATCTAGTAGCTCAAAATACCAACCAAGAGGGAAGGAGTCTTCTCATCAAGGATCAAGCCTATCCCCTCAGTACAAAGGGTTGATAGGGGCAGGCAACTTAAGATATTGGGTACCTAAAATAGCTGGCTTACAAGTTTTCAAGAGGGAGTTTAGTTTCAGAGCCAGCAAGGGAAGGTAGAATCTGTACTGAATAGTTTTCATTTTATCTAGATGGGTCTGTTGAAAGGAGATGGGGATAGGATTCTTTTGATTCAACAGTGAGTAATTGTTATCATGACTAAATGTGATTGTCATATATGTAAAAGTAGAAGTTGTGTGACAAAAAGTGGTGGTGTTATCCCGTGGAGTCAGTTCTGACTCATAGCAACCCTGTGCAGGTTTTCTGAGGCTAGTAGTTAATCTTGCATTCCAGAAACAAAGGACCCTAAGACCAGCAAGACGAAAGAACATGAGCAGAACGTGGGATCCTAACCAAAGAAGCAGTGACACCAGTGATGGAGGCAGAGGTGAGGGCATGGAGAGACAGACCATCTGAAGACTCTAGACTCATGGAAAGGGAAGGATGTGTGCTGGAGGCCAGGGACTGGTTTGTAAAATGTGCCCTTTGGTTGTTTGAACAATGACATATTCCTGGGTGTTTCTGTGTACATAAAAGAGAGAGAGAATGAATACAGGCAATACTGTTAACTGATGGTGTCATAGGTTGAGTGCAAAACATGTTTTGTCATGTAGACTATCACTTAATTCACAATAAAATCTTTTATAAAAAAGGAGTATTACATCAGTTGTCAATACAGTGACTCTTTTAACATAAAAGTAAAGACTAATTACGGAGTTAGATAACAAAAATACTATCTACCAATCAATAACTCTGTCTCCCTACCTTTTCCTCTCTCTGGGGGTTTTAATGTAATGGTCGATATAAACTATTCTAAAACTCTAACTCAGTGATTTTAAATTCTTGCACACTATTTAAAGTAACCTAAAATGTGAAATGAAAATCACAGTAATAAAACAGCTAATATCATGTAAGAATTGCTGTCAATATATAGACACTGAGAAGCTTTTTATTCTCAAGCTCAAAAAAGAAACTATTTTATATTTACTTAAAATGGAGTTCTCTTGCCAAGACTGATATAACAAAAAGTTGATATTCAGCAATATGAATGTGATTTTTCATGCTGAAATAGAGAATTATTTTAAGGAATTGGGATAAAATTTGTATTATATTTTATAAGTCCCTATAGTTCCACCTGGTCCTTATTTATTTAAATTTATTATCAGCTTACATAATATTTTTGCTTACAGTCATATTCTTTAAGATCAGAAATACCCAAATCTGGAAATTCAGAGGTACTATTCATTAACATTCTTTCAGTGTGATTCACAGACTTTTTTGTAAACTCTGTTGTGACTTTAAAATACAACTAAGGTAATAAGATGTTTTGTATAAAAATATATTACTTAATCAATAACGATAAAAGGAGCTAGGCTTTGCAGGATTACACGCCAAAGCAAACTGTACTCCTCATGAAACAGACTGGGCAAAGTTCATTTGAAGGGGACTAGCAGACTACAACACTTAATCAAATGTAGACTAGCTTTCTATTTTGCTTACTTAAAAAAAAAAAAAATTATATATATATATATATATCTCCAGTGTTTAAGTTGCTAGAGTCCTTTTAAATTGTCAAAATCAATAATCACTAAACAATGGCATGCAACATGGTGAGGGGTAAATGAGGTCACTTCAGAAGATGGCATGTGGTTATAGCTAAAGGACAGGTATTCTCTACTTCAGTGTGTAGAGGAAATGAACTTTACTACTCAGTATTCAGCGTAGTGGTTACGAATCGAGCTGCAAACCGCAAGGTCAGCAGTTCGAAACTACTAGCTGTTCTGTGGGAGAAAGATGAGGCTTTCTGCTCCCGTAAGGATTTATAGCCTTGGAACCGACTCCACGGCACATCACAACAACAATAACATTCCAAACGGGAAAGTCCTTCTGCCTTGGAACTTCTTATTAATGTCACTGCCTGTGACCACTGAGTCAATTCCTACAAACATTTCTCAGAAGGGGCTCTGAGAGAAGCTCAAGAAAGAAGGTGTAAGTATCAAAAGGGAAAGAGTCCTTAGTCTTTAATTGG
Source organism: Chrysochloris asiatica (assembly GCF_000296735.1). Lineage (NCBI taxonomy): Eukaryota > Metazoa > Chordata > Mammalia > Afrosoricida > Chrysochloridae > Chrysochloris > Chrysochloris asiatica. The sequence goes on from NW_006408566.1 coordinate 14,176,579, forward strand.
GAGAAAAGGTCACATCTCAAAATTTCATGCAAATTAATACTCCAATAAGACACACTTAGAGAAAGAGGATGAAAATATGGATGTACAAATAGATGGAAGGAAATAATTACAAGTAATAGACTACTTATGTTATACAATGAGCCCTATGTGGTTTTCTGATTTCCAAGCAATGTATCAGCATATGTTATCAAGTGCTATGGTTGGTTCTGACTCATAGCAACCCTGATAAGGTTTCTGAGGAGCAGCTGGTGGGCTTGAACCTCCCACCTTATGATCAGCAGTCCAGTGCTTGTCCTTCAGTGCCCCACCAGAACTCCCTATACTAAGTGAATCTAGGAAGTACTGCAGCTCTGTTTTCTGTTTTCAGAAGATGTCCCTATTTTAATAGTCCATACTATGCTGTTTCATTGGTTGATCACCTACATTAGACATCAAATGCAGTAGAATTAACTTGAAAAAATGTGTGAGCTCTTTGAGGATGTGGGTATTGTACTTGATTTTCTATCCTCAGAAATAAGGAAAGGCAGTCTTTGAGCACACATATGCGAACTATCCCAGAAGAGTTGCATTCACCAAAGGCAGACCTGGGAGCACATCATAAGATTAAAACAACAAATGCAGAAATAGGTTCTTTAGGATTGGGTCCAGGTGTGTTTATAAACCTTCCTGCGAGGCTCACACTCATCATTATCTTGGTATTTTAAAAGCGTGGTCCGGATGATCTGCTGCAAAAGCAAGGGAATACTAAGTGAATCCCCCTCTGTGATCTCAGAGACCATCTGTCTTGGCTCGAGAGAAACTTATTTCTAGCAGAGAGGACTGATATAGCGTCAAGAGCAGGTCTCAGAGGCTTAATTCCTCTCAAGATGGCAAACATACCTGTTGGACACACAACAAAGAGGACACAGAAACTAATTGGGAGAGCTGGAACAGATATTTAAGAAGGGTCACCAGTACTCAGAAAGCAGTTTTCCTCAACCAGAGTTCAAGAATCCAATGCAATGCAAGTGCAAGGGTGCTTTGGACACTGCCTCTTGATATTTTCCACAATTTCCTTTAATATACACTCAATTTTCGTTGGATAGCTTCCTGCTGGATGGCTGCAGTCTCAAGACCTGATTGGATAATGTGGCCTAGTGCCAATTTGGCTGCTCGCTCCATGTTTGGAGGAGAAAAACAAAAACAAGAAAGAAGATCTTCACTGTCACAAACAACGACTTTATTTGCTTAAGTACTTTCTGCCTCTTCAACAACTTGCCTGGATAATGACTTGTCTTGTGTCTAACTTAAGGCTTTTGATGAGGTATCTGAGGTTAGAATATAAAAGCTGTGTCCCATGTCTCATTTTAAGTGGTGCTTATCCTTCCAAGGACAATGGGATTTATGGTCTCTAAAGGCAGAACTATATATTAAGAACCTCAAGAGGCTTTTAAAGAATTTTTTTGGGCTGCCTTGTGGTAGCAGGAGCAGCCGAGTACGATTCTTAGTAGCAAGCAGCCTTAGCTCCAGGGTGACAGTAGCTCAGGGAGAGCCTTCAGACTGGCAGACAGTAGCAGCACATGCAACTGGAATAGTCAAAACTGAAGGGCAGGGTGGGCACATCTAACCGACCCACAGAGCAAAATCATACTAAAAGTCACAGCAATGTTTTATTTATTTAAACAGCTAATAATTCCGTCAGCTAATTCAAGCATGTGGATTTAAACGAATTGGGCTGCAAACCGCAAAGTCAGCAGCTTGAAACTACCAGCTGTTCTGCGGGAGAAAGATGAGGCTTTCTGCCCCTGTAAAGATTTACAGCATTGGAAACCCTGTACAGGGTCGCTATGAGTCGGAACCGACTTCACAGCACACACTCCTATAGGAGTCCTGGTTTGGTGCTGTGGGCATCATACTGCAAAGTCATTTGAACTGCAAGGTCAGTGGTTCAAGCTCACCAGCTATTCCTTGGAAACTCTATACAGGGTCGCTATGGGTCAGAATTGATGCGACAGCACTTAACAACATTTCCTATGGGAAATCTAGTTCTGCTTTAGTTTATTTTGAGCAATGCAAAGAGATCTGTATTTTACCAATACGACAGATTAAGAAGAACGTCTTGGTGGTTTACTCTTGACATTGCCCAACTTGCTTGCTTTGGACACTTTAGGAATTGTTGTTAAGTGTCGGTGAGTCAGTTTCGACCCATAGCAACCCTGTATAGGGTTTCCGAGGAGCAGCTGGTGAGCTTGAACCACCGATCTTGCAGTTCAAATGACATTGCAGACTTCACATTAGCCCACAGGGACGAGAATAGGAAGAAAAGAGTTTGAGGAGCGGAGAGCAGCATGGAGTGCCTGGAATATACAGAGGAGCTTCAAAATATATGTAGAAAAATAGAAATGAATGAGAATGGAATTTTTCCATGAAGTTTTTGAAGCCCCCCTCGTATATGAAGGATGGGAGTTCCAGGAAGAGTGGTGGGGGCTAGATCTGTGGTGACTTGTGCTACCTCCTGCATACAGTAGGAGCAAGCAGGCTGGCTAGCAGCAAGTGTTTCTATGGGTTTCTGAAAGTCAGTAATATAGAATACCTAACCCACTGCCATTAAGGAGCTCTCTCTAGTAGTGTAGTTGTTATGAATCGGGCTGCGAACCACAAGGTCAGAAGTTCGAAAGTACCAGCTGTTCCGTGGGAGAAAGATGAGGCTTTCTGCTCCCATAAAGATTTACAGCCTTGGAAAATCTGTACAGGGTCGTTATGAGTCAGAACCGACTCCACAGCACATGACAACAACAACAACCCACTGTCGTTGAGTCGATTTCAACCACAGAAGGCCTATATAGAGTTCATAAGACTGTAAATCTTTGCAGGAGTAGACAGCCTCATTCCTCCCGAGGAATGGATGGTGGGTTTGAACTGCTGAACAACACCCAACCCACAGAGCCACTAGGGTTCCTTAATATAGAATAGACCAAAAAACCCACCCTAAACCCACTGATATCAAGTCAATCCCGACTTATAGAGATCCTGTAGAGAGTTTGCGAGGCTGGGATTTTTTTTTTTTTTTTTACAGAGCATACAACTTCATCTTTCTCCTTTGGAGCAGCTGGTGGGATTGAACTGATGATGTTGGGCTCAGCAACCCAGTCCTACAGTGCCGCCAATAGAAGACATTGTTATAAACACTGTCACTTGAAGGGAACCCTTTAATGAAGAGTTTTCTTAGTGAAAAAAGTTGAACAGATGTCATTAGAAGACAGCCATCCAGAAATGTAGAAAAGTTCTGGGCTCTTAAGAAGGTAAAGACACATGTAAGGGGCCAGGAGTCAAACCTGGTTAGTGAGTCCAGTTAACTGCAATTGTTTCCAGTTCTAGTTAAGTTGATTACAACATAGTGCATACAGGAAATCACAGCCATCCTTGCAAAGGGAAGATAACTTAGGAAATACATCATTCAGAACTCTGGAGAAAAGTTTTGAACATACTTTAATCAAGCTGAAGAAGGCAAAATCCTTCAATAAATAAATACCAGCCTCCAAGCATATTCAGGTTGAGGTAGTCCATATGTAAGGTCAGACTAAATGCTTAAATTCTCTAGATCAGGTAGGATACTAAGCAGGAGAAAGACCATGACCAGGAAGCACGTAAAAGGCATTAAGATCCAGTTTTCTATAGTATATGCTGTTCTTGAGTTTCCTGGTACTTTAGGGGACTACTGTTTATTACAGAAAAATAGAGTGTGATCTGCCCATCCCACAACAATCCTAAAACAGAAACATAAAATAGAAAATAACAACAACTTCTATTTGATCTGTTATTCTGGTATATGAAATGTATTACCTTAATAAATAAAATGTGCAAAAGAAATACCAAAATATTAATTTACAAGCATAATCATTAAGAAGATTGCGACTGGCTTTCATCAAGATGGTGGACTAGTCGGATGCACTATGTGGAATCTCTACAACAAAGATATGAGAGATCAAATGAAACAGACACATATGAAAATTCAGGAACCCTGAACTTCAGAGGAAAGGCTAGAGAACTGGATTGAGTGCTTTTTAGGAAGACAAACTGAGCAGGAACTGCAAGAGTGAACGGACTAGTGAACATCCAGCCAGATGCAGAACGACCAGGCTGCCTACAGAGCAGATTCACACAGAGGACTACAAAGGTGCAATACCTTCTTTCCCCCATGTTCTCTGATGACCACAGAGGTGGCCAGTTCCCACTCTCATCCACCCCCAGCACAGACTTGCTCTCCAGGAGTTTGGAACCACATTGCGGGGCACCATGCCAGTGTGAAGCAGAGGCCAGAGCTGTCACTTTGGTGAACTGCTTTGATGCCTGGTTTTAGGCAGGCTTAGTGGCAGACCTACAGAAACTGCAACCAGAACATCATTTAACCTGTCATCCTACCCTCAGATAATCTGTGTTCTTAAAAGATACTGAAACAAGCCCTATCAAGGGCCTCTATGGACTACTTCCAGATTGAGTGCCCTGAACACAGCTAACACTGAGGCTGACAGAAACTTCATCTAGGGCGAGGAAGTCTACAGTCACATCCCTTCCACAACCACCACGTGAGATCCTTGACTTGTACGAGCTCCCAGGAAATTGTTCCTCTATTTTTGTTTGTTTGCACTATTTTTGTTTGTTTGTTTGTTTAAACTGCTGTTGTTTTGTTGTTTTCGTGCTTTTGTGTGTTTCTTCTTTATCCTTTTACTTCTCATTTGTTCCCTTCAGTTTTATCCTTTGATCACCTTTTGTTTATAATCCTGATTCTCTTTTGCCCTCTTCTTTTTTCCCCTCTGTTGATCTTTCTTTACTATTCTCTCTCTTTTTCATCTTCCTTTCTCACTTTTTTCTAAGTATTTTCCCATTCCTTCCTTATATTTCCTCTTTTAATTTTCTCATCTATACCTCCATTTTCTTGTTCCTCTTTTCAGCTATTCATAAGTGTCTCTTATTCTTCCTTTTATTTTCTATCTTATTTTTCTCTTTTATAGATCTATTTTCCTGTTCCTCTTTTGTCTTTATACTTCTTTTTCTGTTTGCTGCCTATTTTAATTTCCCCTCCATTATTATTTCCTCTTTTCATTGTCAGTTCAGTGTTTGTTTATTCTGTTTTGTTTTCTTGTGTATATATGGGGGGCGGGGAGAGGGTGTGTCATTCCAACCTGACAGGAGACAGCAACCGTGCCCATACAGCTCAGACAAAACTGTACCCTCATTAGCTCCATAAACTGAGCACGAGACAGTACCAGTGCCCATATTACCTGATGAACAGTTGCTGTTGTTTAATGTTGACAGGTCAGTTCTGACTCATAGCAACACTGTAGAGGGTTTTTGAGGACTGGCTGGTAGATTTGGACCACTGACCTTGCAGTGCAAAATGACCTGGTGGTCCAGATCTTACCCAAGAGTGACACGCCAGGACAACTGATCAATAATAGACAGCAGCCAAGATCAGCCAAACTCACCCTAAAATGAGGG